>NC_087302.1:5848627-6150674 GCF_015220805.1 Pogoniulus pusillus
CAAAGCCTGAAGGAATTAAGCCCTTCCTGGCAGCTCCCAGCCTTGGCCCAAGTGCAAGCCACACGTCTCCATGTGCTCAGACTCAAGACTGGCACCAACAAGCACATTCACCCAAGCAAGCAAAGCCACAATCTGCTAACTGGAGCTCAGGAGCAGCAGCAGCGTCCAGGACCCTGTTTTACAGCCTGCTGATTCCACAACCTTTAATCCTTTCTGTCAGGCCTGCAAGATCAGGTATTAACATTGCTGTAACCTCTTGTACTAATTAAGATAGCAGATCGTGCTAATTAAGATAGCAGATCTTTGGTGCTCACCTCTGTGCTGGCTTCAAAGCCGAGCACTGACAGGTTGCTGAAGTGTTTGTGCTCTTCAGTGAGTGGCCCTTGTAAAACAGAAATGGTAATGAACGCTCCCCAGGAAGCTCTGATACAAGTGAGCAGTCATTAGCACACGGCTGGAGCTAAAATACCTGAGCTAAGCTTTGGAAATGAGCAGGTGGGAAGGCTGGTGCTGTGGAAAGAAGCCACCAGCCCCAAATGCTTTGCAGGTGCTTGTTAGAGACCTGGACACACTGTCCAGGATCTGTCCTATCTGCAAAGCCACATTTAGAATCATAGAACAGAATCACAGAAGCAGTCAGGGCTGGAAGGGAGCACAAGGAGCAGCCAGATCCAACCCCCCTGCCATGCCCAGGGACACCCTACCCTAGAGCAGGCTGCACACAGCCTCAGCCAGCCTGGCCTCAAACACCTCCAGGGAAGGGACTCAACCACCTCCCTGGGCAACCCATTCCAGCCTCTCACCACTCTCAGGCTCAACAACTTCCTCCTCACCTCCAGCCTGAACCTACCCAGCTCCAGCTTTGCTCCATTCCCCCCCAGTCCTGTCACTCCCTGACAGCCTAAAAAGTCCCTCCCCAGCTTTTTTGTAGCCCCCTTCAGATCCTGGAAGGCCACCAGAAGGTCACCTGGGAGCCTCCTCTGCTCCAGCCTGCACAGCCCCAACTCTTTCAGGCTGTGCTCACAGCAGAGCTGCTGCAGCCCTCTGAGCATTTAAGTGGCCCCAGACCTTTTGCTTCCCCATCACATTACAAATGATCTTAAAAGGCTATGAGAGTTGGTGGTCCTCAGCCTGGAGAAGAGAAGCCTTCGAGGAGACCTTAGAGTGGCCTTCCAGTATCTGAAGGGGGCTAAGAAGGGTTGGGGAGGGACTATTGACAAGGTCTTGTAATGACAGGATGAGGAGGAATGGGTTTGAAGTGGCAGAGGGGAGATAAACAGAATGTTAGGAAGAAGTTCTCTGAGACACTGGCACAGGTTGCCCAGGAAGATCACATTGGGTGCTTCTGTGCTCCACAACCTCCCTGGAGGTGCTCAAGGCCAGGCTGTATGAGACCTTGAGCAATCTGTTCCAGTGGGAGGTGTTCCTGTGTATGGCAGGGGGTTGAAACTGGCTGAGCTTTGAGCTCCCTTCCAACCTAACCCATTCTATGATTCTATGAAAAGAAGTGATGGCTTCCATTAGACCTCAGAGAGAGAAGCCAAAGCAGTTCAAGGTAACCACACAAGCAGGGAGTCTGTCTTCTCTGAGCTGAAGTGATCCTTAGAGGTACTGCAGCCAGGCAGACACACAGATACATAGAGCACAAAATGGGCTAGGTTGGAAGGGACCTTAAAGATCATCCAGTTCCAACCACCCTGCCATGGGCAGGGACACTTCCCACTAGCCCAGGCTGCTCAAGGCCCCATCCAACCTGGGGATGCCACAACCTCCCTGGGCAACCTGTTCCAGAGTGTCCCCACCCTTGCATTAAAGAATCCCTTGCTAATACCCAGTTTATCTCTATCCTCTGTCCTCAGTATCTCCTCATTTCTCAGCAGGCCCAGCCCAGACTTTTGCAGCAGTGAGAGATTCTCTGCTCCAACCAGACTGCAGACTCATCTGCTCTGCCACGGACCCCTCCTTGCCTACACACCTGGGATGAGGCTGCACAGGCAGGAGCTAAACTTCTTCAAGACAGCCCAAAGATTTTGGGAAAGGCAAAGCTGACCAGGTCAGGAAGGTCTGACCCAGCTGTAGATGAGGTTTGAGCTTAAAGCATAGCCCAGGATCCAGGATTGAATAAAGTTGAAATCCCTAAAGCTGCTTAGGCCTAAGTGCTGCTATTTTTTGCTTGTCTGCACCCAGACACTGATGAGAGACTGAGCACTTCCTGAACGTGCAGTTGAAGACACCACAGAGTCACAGGGAAAGGGAGCTGTAAAAGATGCTTCCTCCACAAATACCCCCAAGTCTCTTCACAAGCAGCTCAGGACACAGAGAGGATTCAGGTAAAGCAAGAAGAAGCACTTGGCAAAAGACAAGAGACACAAAATGGGTTAAATTGGCCAGAACTGGAATGACTCAGGACCTCACTCAACAAAGAGAGACCTCAAGGCTCTGCAGTTCCATTGGTTACACAAAACACAGCTGGTGAACAGGCCCCTGTCTTACAGCCCCAAGACCAAGCACAACAGCAAAGAGTTCCCAATTGCACCTCTTCTGCAGCTTTAAACATGCAAGATGTTGTGATTTAGAGCCAAACAATCCTCTCCTGCTCCAACTAAATCCTCTCCTACTCACTCCAACTAAAAGGCTGCTGCAGCCTTCTTCCAGACTTACCTAACCACACAACTAAAAGCCAACAGTGGCAAAAAAAGAAACCAAACCCCAAACCTAAACCCAAACCAACTCAAACCAAAAACACCCAACAATATTTTGGGGGATGAAAATGAATACAGTTGGCAATTTCATCACCTCTCTAACCACCTCTGACACCAAGCTGGGGGCAGATGTGGCTGAGCTAGAGGGCAGAAGGGCTCTGCAGCAGGACCCTGACCGCCTGGACAGATGGGCAGAGTCCAATGGGATGGTGTTCAATAGCTCCAAGTGCAGGGTGCTGCACTTTGGCCACAGCAACCCCATGCAGAGATACAGGCTGGGGCCAGAGTGGCTGAGAGCAGCCAGACAGAGAGGGATCTGGGGGTGCTGATTGATACCCACCTGAACATGAGCCAGCAGTGTGCCCAGGTGGCCAAGAGGGCCAGTGGCATCCTGGCCTGCATCAGCAATGGTGTGGCCAGCAGGAGCAGGGAGGTCATTCTGCCCCTGTACTCTGCACTGGTTAGACCACACCTTGAGTACTGTGTTCAGTTCTGGGCCCCCCAGTTTAGGAGGGACATTGAGATGCTTGAGCGTGTCCAGAGAAGGGAACGAGGCTGGGGAGAGGCCTTGAGCACAGCCCTACGAGGAGAGGCTGAGGGAGCTGGGATTGGTTAGCCTGGAGAAGAGGAGGCTCAGGGGAGACCTCATTGCTGTCTGCAACTACCTGAGGGGAGGTTGTGACCAGGAGGAGGTTGCTCTCTTCTCTCAGGTGGCCAGCACCAGAACAAGAGGACACAGCCTCAGGCTGTGCCAGGGGAAATTTAGGCTGGAGGAGAAAGTTCTTCCCTGAGAGAGTCATTGGGCACTGGAATGGGCTGCCCGGGGAGGTGGTGGAGTCGCCGTCCCTGGAGCTGTTCAAGGCAGGACTGGACGTGGCACTTGGTGCCATGGTCTGGCCTTGAGCTCTGTGGTAAAGGGTTGGACTTGATGATCTGTGAGGTCTCTTCCAACCCTGATAATACTGTGATACTGTGATATTGTGTGATACCTCTGCTGGGTTTCACTCCATGCTTGCCAGCAGACTTGGCCAGCTTAACCTTTGAGAAGGTTTTCTTTATTGATCAGGAGTTACACAGACATTTCCATTTCTTGGAGGGAGAAAGAGGCAGGGAAGAAAATTAAATTACTTTGCTTAGTGATCTTAATTATCTGAAATAATTACCTTCAGTCAATTCTCAAACAAGAACTCTCTGGAGAACAGTGGATTTTAGTTTGGATAAAGGGAAAGGGATTGAGTCCAAAGGAATACATTTGGTAACTTATTTAGATATACCTAATTAACCAGCTGAGTGAGGAATGCAATCAAAGCTCCTCCATTACATTTCATTATTAAAAACCATTGAGGGAGGGAAAAGTAAAACAGAAGGAAGGGTCTGAAAGAGCTGTCTGTGACTCAAGGAGGGTAATTTTAGCTAAGAACTGAACAACTGAGTGAGAGGAGTGAAATAGTTTGGATAAACCAATTCATTTTCTAGCCAGGACCCAAGAGAGGGACCAAGTAGCTCAGGTGTTTTGTACACAGCTCTGTGCTGGAACAAGCACAAAGGTTTTTAGCCTTCCCAAAAATGGGCAGAGCTTCAGGAAGACCTTTCCAGTGGAACACAAGGGAGAAGCTCTGTTCTCTGTGCAGTGGTGGCTGACAGCTTGCAGGGCTGTCGGCCGATTAAAAGAGATGAGCCCTGTTATAGTCATTACAGGAGGCATTAAAGAGTCCTCCAAGAGTTTCCACGTGGATTTCTCCATCCATATGTGTGCATCCCAGCCTGGAGAGTGAGCAAGCAAGTCTTGCTTGAGGTAAGGAGAGAAAATGGGATTTGGGTTTGTTGCTTTAGCCCAGGAAAAAAGAAACAAAAGGACACCTGAATATCCAGAGCTGAGGGCAGAGATCCACAGCCTCTCTGCAGAGCCAGCAGCAAAGCAGCAGCTGCCAGGGGTGCTCTGTGTCACCCACCTGAGCAGAGCCTCTTCCCAGCAGTGCCTCTTTCCCCTCTGCTTTAGCTGAGGCAGAGGACAGTATGCCTTTATTTAGATGGGAACACATTTAGCAGGAGTACCTAAAGGACCCTGGCACATTGGGATGCTCTAATCTCGACTCAAAAGTGCTGCATCTGCATCCCTGTGCTACAGCAGCTCTGTCTCATCACTTCTCCCCACCTCCACAGGAAGGGGAAAGCCCTTTCTGTGGGTGCTGGGCTGCAGACAGCTACTGGCCACAGGAACACCTTTAAGGATAGCATCATGGAATTGTTCTAGTTGGAAAAGACCTCTAAGGTCATTGAGTCCAACCATCAACCCAGCACCACCAGAGTCTCTGAACTGTGGTGCCATGGCCACAGGTTTCTTGAACACCTCCAGGGATGGTGACTGCCACCTGCCTGGGCAGCCTGTGCCAATGCCTGAACACTCTTGTAGGAAAGAAATTGTTCCTCCTCTCCAGTATAGCCCTCCCCTGGCACGATTCCAAGCCATTTCCTCTCATTCTATCACCTGATACTGAAACCTCCTGTCAGGGAGTTGTGAAGAGCAATGAGGTCTCCTCTCAGCCTCCTTTTCTCCAGGCTGAACAACCCCAGGTCCCTCACAAAACCTGTTCTCCAGGCCTGGTCTAGCAGGAGGTGCCCCTAGCCATGGCAGGAGGGCTGGATCTAGATGATCTTTAAGGTCTCTTCCAATCCAAACCATTCTGTGATTCCATGAGAGGCCTGGACACAGCATTTTGAGATATCTCTGCAAATTCATTAGTAAGTTCTGGAAAGTGTCTGGCTTTTGGCAAGTGTCCCTCTCATCCCCTGAGGAGCTGGCATCCACAGCCTCCAGGATACTCACTGTTTGGCTGCTTGCACTGGCAGCAAGCTGCACTCATCTATCAGATGGGACTGGAGATAGATATATATATATTTATTTCTTTTAAGCAGACTAGGAAGGCAACAGAAAATAATGAGAAAGTGCTTTGCTAGGGAGTAGCTGGTAGCCTGCTCTTTGCTGTTCAGCTGCTTCTCTATTAATCATCTGCAGCAAATATTAACACTTTCATGCAGCAAAGCACATGGTGAGGACGACTTCAAGTCTGCATTTGCATCTACAGCAGCCTTTCTCTTCCAGAAGGACCACCTTTTCCTAAGAAGCCTGATTTTCCTGGCTCAGAATCCCATGCCTCCTTCCACCTCCCATCCTGGCTGGCCTTTTGCCTTTTGATTCTTTTCTTTTTCCCAAGTCTGGTTAACTCAGGAGAAGGCAGCACTGATCAAACCACCCCCGTGCACACAGGCAGTACAAAATCTATCAGCATCTGAAGGGGGCTACAGGAAAGCTGGGGAGGGACTTTCTAGGCTGTCAGGCAGTGATAGGACTGGAACAAAGCTGGAAATGGGGAGTTTGAGACTGGATGTTAGGAAGAAGTTCTTCAGCAGGAGGGTGGTGAGAGGCTGGAATGGGTTGCCCAAGGAGGTGGTGGAAGCCTCATCCCTGGAGGTGTTTAAGGCCAGGCTGGATGAGGCTGTGGACAGCCTGATCTAGTGTGAGGTGTCCCTGGGCATGGCAAGGGGATTGGAACTGGCTGATCCTTGTGCTCCCTTCTAACCCTGACTGATTCTGTGATTCTAAAATGTGCTGCTGTGACCATGAAGCTTTCACATCCAATCCACCTTCACCTCATGCTGCTGTAGCTCTGGTGTCCTATCGCCAGCTCATGCTGAAACTCTCTTTCTGCTTTCCCTCATGTCCTGGGGAGAGATGCTCAGAGCTTCTGTTGCAGTTTGAGCTGGGAGATTGTTATGAACCAGGAGTCTGAAACTTTAAGGTCCAAATTTCTGCCATGTGAAGGCAAAAAACTGTACCTTGCAGTCCTTCATTCTGATAAAAGGGCTGTGAGGATGAAGAAGGGATTGGAACATGTCTGTGCAGAGGAAAGGATGGCAAACCTGGGGCTGGTTAGCCTGGAGAAGAGAAGTCTGAGAGGGACTCTTATTGGTGTTCATAAATATCTGAGGGGTGGGTGCCAAGAAACAGGGCCCAAGCTCTTTCCAGGACATAGGACAAGAGGCAACAGACACAAATTGGAACTCCCTTCAACATGAGGGAAATTCATTGCTGTGAGAGTGATGGAGCCCTGGGGCAGCCTGCCCAGAGAGGTTGTGGAGTCTCCTTCTCTGGAGGTTTCCAAGACTGAATGCCTTCCTGTGTGGCCTACCCTGGGTGATCCTACTTTGGCAGTGGGACTGGACTTGATGATCTCCAGAGCTCACTTCCATCCCCTACCATTCTATGACTGTCTGCAAAACAATGAGGATCACAGCCAAGAAATCTGTTTAGCTAACAAACCAAACTCAGGAGGACCTCACAGACAAGATCAGTGGAGCTCAAAACATACAGACTGGCTTAAGAAGAAAGACAAAAAAGCTGCAGTTCCTCTCTGTGCTGTGCAGAGCTGTTGGTGAGCATGTGGGTGGTGGCAAGCAGGACATGCATCTCCTCACAGCACGTTGGCACCTTGCATGCCACCAGGGGAGTCCTCAGCAGCATCTACTATATGGACAAAAATCACTAACTCCTCTTTTTGCTCCTAAGGTGGCCTCAGGGCAGTTTCTCTTCCACATCTTGCAGGTGGGTAGGGATGCTCAGAACACCCTGCCAGTGCCAACCTGAAAACAGACACCTGACAGCCATTTCTAGGGCTTTGCAAGATAAATAATGAATGGTTTCATACTGGGAGGAATCAAATGGCACCAGATGACTCCACTAATAAATCAGAAGCCAGGCAGGTGGTCTCTCGTCTGGCATCTCGGAGCTGATGTGCAGCTTTATGAGGAGGGAGGTGGCTCTGCCACAAAAGGCATCAATATAAATCTCAGGTTTGAGAAGCTGCAGCACTTTTTCTGCTGGTTTTCAGCTGGCAAAGGGCTGGGCTAAGGAACACAGCTGCACCACACAAACTCTGGGGGCTCTCTTCGTCACTGCCCCCTAAATCATTGTCATTCACTGAGGAGGACAATCCTCTTGCTGCCAATAACACTTAAAAGAGATGAGGAGGCTCAGGGCAGAGCTCATTGCTGTCTGCAGCTCCCTGAAGGGAAGCTGTAGCCAGGTGGGGTTGGGCTCTGCTGCCAGGCAGCCAGCAACAGAAGAAGGGGACACAGCCTGGAGTTGTGGCAAGGCAGGTCTAGGCTGGATGTTAGGAGAAAGTTGTTGTCAGAGAGAGTGATTGGCATTGGAATGGGCTGCCCAGGGAGGTGTTGAAGCCAAGCCTGGCTGGGGCACTTAGTGCCATGGTCTTTGATCACATTGGGTGCTTCTGTGCTCCACAACCTCCCTGGGCAACCTGTGCCAGTGTCTCAGAAAACTTCTTCCTAACATCCTCTTTAAATCTCCCCTCTGCCAGTTCAAACCCATTCCTCCTCGTCCTGTCATTACAAGACCTTGTCAATAGTCCCTCCCCAACCCTCCTTAGCCCCCTTCAGATACTGGAAGGCCACTCCAAGGTCTCCTCCAAGCCTTCTCCAGGCTGAAGACCACCAACTCTCATAGCCTTTTAAGGTCTTTTTAATGTGATGGAGAAACAAAATGTCTGGGGCCACTTAAATGCTCAGAGGGCTGCAGCAGCTCTGCTGTGAGGACAGACTGAAAGAGTCTCCACAACCTCCCTGGGCAGTCTGTGCCAGTGTCTGACCACCCTCATTGGGAAGAACTTCTTCCTAACATCTAGTTTGATCTCTCCTCTGCCAGTTTAAACCCATTACCCCTTGTCCTGTCATTCCAAGTCCTTGTCAATAGTCCCTCCCCAGCCCTGCCAAATCCCAGGGACATCCAGCACCTATTTCAGTAATCTCTCCCTTTTTTCACTCAGCCTTTCTATCCTTCTCTTCTAACATGCTTAGAAAGCTTTGAGTTCTGTGGAGGAGGGAAACAAAAGAGGCTGTGTCACTGTCTCAATTACCCACTTAGCATGGGTGAGATGGACCCAGTGGGGCACCTGAACCAGAGAGCCATTATCTGTCCTGTACCCTGTCAAATCCCAGAGGAAGGAAATGAGAAGGTTCCATGTGACATTGAACAGGTTTTGATTTAGTGCTGCTGTGAGCAGCTGCACAGTGTGTCTGAAGATGACAGAGCACCTGCAAGGTGCTCCATTTACCCACAACTGCCCTCTCTCCAAGCAGAACAGAGAAAAGCTTATCTGAACAGGTTTGGAGGTATCCCCTGTGTCAGAGCAGACAGGTCAGCTGCCAGCAGCCATCCCACAGCTGCTCTAAAGGGAACACATAAGAAATAGCCTGACCCTAGCAGGATGCAGGCAGGTAAGGCTCTCTCCAAACATCATCAGAGTGGGGAAGTGCCCTGTTATGAGAAACAGCACCTCAGGAGACCATCCTGAACCATGTCTCAGGCTGGGAGAGCTGGGATCAGGCTTAAAGATCTGAGACTGTTCAGCTTCGAGAAGGCTCCAGGGAGACCTTAGAGCAACCTCCCAGTACCTGAAGGGAGGTCTAGGTTGGATGTCAGGAGGAAGTTGTTGGCAGAGAGAGTGATTGGAATTGGAATGGGCTGCCCAGGGAGGTGGTGGAGTTGCTGTGCCTGGAGGTGTTGAAGCCAAGCCCTGATGAGGCACTTAGTGCCATGGTCTGGTTGGTTGGGCAGGGCTGGGTGCTAGGTTGGACTGGATGAGCTTGGAGCTCTCTTCCAAACTGATTCTGATTCTATGATTCTATGAAGGAGGCTACAGGAAGGCTGAGGAGGGACTTCTGACACGGGCAATGAGTGATGAGAGGCAATGGCTTTGAGCTGGAGAGGGGAGAATGAGACTGGAGATTAGGAAGAAATTCTTTGCAGTGAGGGTGGTGAGACACTGGCACAGGCTGCCCAGGGAGGTGTTTGAGGCCAGGCTGGATGAGCACCTGAGCAACCTGCTCCACTGGAAGGTGTCCCTGCCTATGGGGACCTAAATGATTTTTAAGCTCCTAATGATCACCCTAAATGGCCTTTAAGGTCCCTTCCAACCCAACCCATGCTGTGAATCTCTGATTCTCTGCCCATCTTAGGCTTAGTGGAGTACAGTGACCACTTCAAGTGCCAATGGCCAAGCCAGATCTCACGAGAAAGGTGAGGACAGCATCACAGGACTCCAGTCAGGGGTACCAAAGTGCAGCTCCCAACTGCAGGCAAAGCCAGCTTTTGTCAGTACTCCCACACACCAAGAGATGGACTCTGTGGCTGCTTATGAAATGTTTTGTCATCTAGCTTCCACTTCTCAGCAAGCTGAGGAAAAAAAAAAGCCTGAATCCATCAGACATGTTGTCTCACCAACCCCTGATATGTTTTGGCTACTTACAGAGAGTAAGGGAAGTCTTTGGAGCAGATGTGAAGCTCAGATCTTGTTTGCTCACTTGTCATCACTCAACCAGCAAAACAAACACTCCTGCTCCTGCAGAAATTAGCCCTCATGTCCTCGGAGTGCTGAGCAGATCAGGAGGTGGTGTTGGTGTATCACTTACAGGAGGGTTTTTTCCTTCTTGTTCTCATGCCTGTAATCACAGATAAAATAGAGGGGGGGAAAGTGATTTGAAGTTGCTATCTGGCCCAAGAGGCAAAGAAAACCCATCTTACCAGGAACACATAATCCTGTATGAGATGAGCCCAGAAGAATCTAATTGGATTCTTTCCTAAGCTAAATTCTACACCACCCTTATCTCCTTGATTATTTACTGCAGGCAGAAAGAAGCAATGAAAAATTGCTCTTGGTGAAGCCTTTCAGCCAGATTTCAGCATCCTGAAAGATTTATGTTTTAACTGGAAGAAAAGAAAGCCATATTTTTACTGGGAATGCCTTAATAGGTTTGGCTCTGAACAGCCACCACATGGGGTGAAAAGAATTGTTCTGGAAATGCTGGATTTTATGACTCCTGTTATCTTTCACTGCTGTAACAACTGAGAGCTTTCATCTCCCCAGAAGGCATCACCTAGCAGGGAGGTGTCCTGCCATCAAAGGGGGCAAGTCTCCTGTTAGCAGCAGGCATGTCACGGGTGACTTTCAGATGCCACTGATGACTTTCAGGGGGTGCTGCCAGAAGCACTGTGAAGCTGAGACCCTGCCGCAGCTCCAGCCCCAGCCCTGCACTGGCCAAAATTCCCAGGGTGATGCCAGCAGGAGCCCTAGAAGGAAGGGTGGCAGCAGTGGTGGGGAGCAGAGCCCCAGAGTATCAGGTGAGGTGAGACCAGGACCAGCTCCTGATGGACCCACAGCACTTCTGTGGAAAGGACACAGAAAGTGAAGCAGAGCAGAGAGCAGAACTGCCCCTGCAGCAGTCACCTCCAGCTTGCTCCCTCTGCAGCTCTCTAGGGGCAATGGGTCGTGGCAGTGGTGGAGAGGTTGAACTTTTCAAGGCTTCCCATGCCCACCAGCCAGCAGACACCATCATTTCCTGAGCCTCTCCTCCCCAGATGCACAACATTGCTTCTTTTTTGCTTTTTATGGATGCAAAACTAACCCCTTGAGTAAACTTCTATTCAAACCTACATAATTAGCACTTCATTTTTTAACAAAAGGTAATGAAAGGCCCTTTTAGGTTCCTAATTGGTCATTACTTCCTTTTAGACAGCTCTGAGGATGAATTATCAACATGGGAAATGCACTCTGTGGCAGGGACTGTGCAGCCCAGGAGGAGAATGAGCAAAACACAGAATCACAGAATGGCCCAGGTTGGAAGGGACCTCAGAGCTCATCTCCTCCAACACCTCTACCACAGAATTATAGAATCAGCCAGGTTGGAAGAGAGCTCCAAGCTCAGCCAGCACAACCTAGCACCCAGCCCTGCCCAACCAACCATACCATGGCACTAAGTGCCCCAGCCAGGCTTGGCTGCAACACCTCCAGCCACAGCCACTCCACCACCTCCCTGGGCTGCCCATTCCAGTGCCAATCACTCTCTCTGACAACAACTTCCTCCTAACATCCAGCCTAGACCTGCCCTGGCACAGCTTGATACATCTCTCTTGAACTGAGGAGCCCAGAATTGGACACAGTACTCAAGGTGTACCATGGGCAGGGACACCTCTCAACTGGACTCAGGTGCTCAAGGCCTCATCCAGCCTGGCCTGGAACACCCCCAGGAGGAGGCAGTCACAACCTCCCTGGGCAGCCTGTTCCAGAGTCTCACCACCCTTGTACTGAACAACCTCTTCCTCAGCTTCCCTGCTCTGCCTCAGCCTCAAACCATTCCCCCTTGTCCTGTCCCTAGACAGCCTCACCAGCAGTCCCTCTGCAGCTTTCCTGCAGGATCCCTTCAGGAACTGGAATGCAGCTCTAAGGTCTTTTCAGGAGTCCTTTCTTGAAGCTGCATGTACCTCATCTGCACTGTCCTTGTGCAACACAGCCTAGATCTGATCCCAAAGCAGCCCTTCTTCACCTGAAGAAATCCAGCTTCAAACCCAGACCCACACAGTTTGATGTTTAGGTCACAGGAAGGTTGTAAGTTTGGGGGTGGTGAGTCAGGATGTGTCCCAGAAGGACACCTTCCACCAAAGCAGTGACAACCAGAGATGTGCTGGCTGGAATTAGTTAGGGACAGATAATCAATCTGTACACTAAATGTGCTGCTGAACAGCTTAATTAACAGCCCATGCCTAGCAGGAGCTAATTACATGACCATACCATTTTCAAATGAATGGTCACCACCCAGCTCCCAGGATCATCCTTACCAGGACACAACTTGCAGCTGAGCTCTTTTGGCTACCAATTTCACCTACCAATTACCAATTTCACCAACCAACCAATTTCACCAACCAACCACTTACCAGTTTCACCAAATAAACAGCTACCAATTTAACCAACCAGTTACCAATTTCACCAACCAACCAATTTCACCAACCAACCAGTTACCAATTTCACCAACCAACCAATTTCACCAACCAACCAGCTGCCAATTTCACCAACCAACCAGTTACCAATTTTACCAACCAACCAGTTACCAATTTCACCAACCAATTTCACCAACCAACCACTTACCAATTTCACCAACCAACCACTTACCAGTTTCACCAACCAACCAGTTACCAATTTTACCAACCAACCAGTTACCAATTTCACCAACCAATTTCACCAACCAACCACTTACCAATTTCACCAACCAACCAATTTCACCAACCAACCAGCTGCCAATTTCACCAACCAACCACTTACCAGTTTCACCAACCAACCAGTTACCAATTTTACCAACCAACCAGTTACCAATTTCACCAACCAATTTCACCAACCAACCACTTACCAATTTCACCAACCAACCAATTTCACCAACCAACCAGCTGCCAATTTCACCAACCAACCACTTACCAGTTTCACCAACCAACCAGTTACCAGTTTCACCAACCAGTTACCAGTTTCCCCAACCAACCAGTTACCAATTTCACCAACCAGTTACCAGTTTCACCAACCAGTTACCAGTTTCACCAACCAACCAGCTACCACTCTCACCAGGTTCTCTGTGGAAGCACAGCTTGTAGACAAGAGCAGCACTTCCCAGCACAGGCTGTGCAGAAGCAGCATCTCCTTCCCCATCAGCTCCCTCCCAGTCCTGCATGAAAGGAGGGAACCTCCTTGGCTTTACAGTCGGTGTCTGCTCTCAGGCAACAAAGGAACATTCTCAGCTTCCAGGTGCCACTGGAGAGGGACAGGTGAGTGAACTGCACATCATTTCAAGGAGCTCATCTAGGCCAGCACCTTCCCCTCCCCGCTCAGAAATCCCAGCTGCAGTGCTGGCAGGAGCCCTTAGTTCTTTATTTTTGCTCCAGCCGTGCTGCTGCCATCGGCTGTGCTGCAGTGCTCTCTGCTGGCCCCAGCCTGCGAATTCCAGGGATGCTGCAGCTGGGCACAAGCAGTGACAAAGCTGTCCCACCCCTGGGGCTCGCCTCCTCCTGGTGCTGCCAGGCCCAAGACTTTACAACCCATGAGTCAAGCTCCTGGAAAGCCCTGAGTTCCCAACAGCACTTCTCTGGATTTACTTCCTGAGTGCCCAGAGCAGGGCAGCAAGGCTGGGGAGGGGCCTGGAGCACAGCCCTGGGAGGAGAGGCTGAGGGAGCTGGGGGGGGTGCAGCCTGCAGCAGAGGAGGCTCAGGGCAGAGCTCATTGCTGTCTGCAGCTGCCTGAAGGGAGGCTGTAGCCAGGTGGGGTTGGGCTCTGCTGCCAGGCAGCCAGCAACAGAAGAAGGGGACACAGCCTGAAGCTGTGCCAGGGCAGGTCTAGGCTGGATGTTAGGAGGAAGTTGTGATTGGCACTGGAATGGGCTGCCCAGGGAGGTGGTGGAGTGGCTGTGGCTGGAGGTGTTGCAGCCAAGCCTGGCTGGGGCACTCAGTGCCATGGTCTGGTTGGTTGGGCAGGGCTGGGTGCTAGGTTGGGCTGGCTGAGCTTGGAGCTCTCTTCCAGCCTGCCTGATTCCCTGATTTTATAACCCTAATCTGTGAATCTTAAACCATAGCCTTAAGCACCACATCCAAACCACCCAGAAACACAGCCAGGCTGAGTGACTCCACCACCTCCCTGGGCAGCTCATTCCAGTCCCTCACCACTCTCTCCGTGGAAAATCTTCTTCCCAATATGCAACCCAAACATCCCCAGTCTTGGCTTGAGGCCATTCCCTGTCTCCAGCGACCTGTGAGGAGAGCCCAGCAGCAGCCTCTCCACAATGTCCCTTCAGGGAGTTGTAGACAGCAAATGTGATGGAGTCTGGCCAAAAAAGACACAAAGGCCTCCCCTTGGAATGAAGCTCCTAAAGCCAAAAGAGACATAGAGAGGAAAAAAACCTAAATAAAAGCAGTGTGCTTTGCCAGTGTTGCCTCAGAGCTGATTTATTCCTGATATAAAGCTAAACTTTGCAATGATCTGTACTTTCCCCATGCATTATTCTAGGTGGCAGTGTAAATCAACTGCCAGTGCAGTCAGTAAAGTTGTTATTGCCAGCTCTAAAACCCTGTGCTGCAGGAAAGCTCCACAGGGCTCTCAACCTTTCCTGCTCTGTGCTGCTTGGGAGGGCACACACAGAGGGTGTGGAAGTCAAAACCAGAGAATCCCAGGCTCACAGGGTGTTAGGGGTTGGAAGGGACCCAAGGAGAGCATCCAGTCCAACTCCCCTGGCAGAGCAGGACAATCCTATCTAACACAGAGCACAGAGGAACACATCCAGACAGGCCTGGAAAGGCTCCACAGAAGGAGACTCCACAACCTCTCTGGGCAGCCTGTGCCAGGGCTCTGGGACCCTTCCAGCCAAGAAGTTCCCCCTTGTGTGAGGCAGAAGCTCTTTTGCTGCAGCTTACACCCATTGCTCCTTGTCCTACCCCAGGGAGCAGTGAGCAGAGCCTGTCCCCCACTCCTGGCAGCCCTCAGACACTTATAAACATTTATCAAATCCCCTCTCAGTCTTCTCCTCTCCAGACTGAGCAGCCCCAGGGCCCTCAGCCTCTCCTCATCAGGCAGTGCTCCAGTCCCCTCATCATCCTCATGGCCCTTTGCTGGACCCTCTCCAGCAGATCCCTGTCCCTCTGCAACTGGGGAGCCCAAACCTGAACACAGTATTCAAGATGAGGTCTCAGCAGGGCAGAGCAGAGGGGGAGGAGAACCTCTCTTGATCTGCTGGATGCATCCTCCTTGTCCTTGCTGAACCTCATCTGGTTCCTCTGTGCCCAGCTCTCAGTCTGCCCAGGGCTCTCTGGATGGCAGCTCAGCCTGCAGCTGTCTCAGCCAAGCCTCCCAGCTTCGTGTCAGCAGCAGACTTGCTGAGCAGCCTCTGTCTGTGCCCTCAGCAATGGCATTGATGAAGATGTTGACCAGGACTGGCCCCAGCACTGATCCCTGGGGGACACCACTGGTCACAGCTCTCCAGCTGGACCTGGCACCATTGATCACCACCCTCTGAACTCTCTCTTGCAGCCAGTTCCTAACCCACCTCACTGCCTGCTCTTCCATCCCACACTGCCTCAGCTTGCTCACTAACCTGCCATGGGAGATGGTGTCAAAGGCCTTGCCAAGGTCAAGGTAGACTCCATCCACTGCTCTCCTTGAATCTACCATTCAGTTATGGCATCATAAAATGCTCTCAGGTTAGGCAAGCAGGACTGCCCCTTGGTAAATCCATGCTGACTGCTCCTGATAACCTTCTTCTCTTCCCAGTGCCTTGAGAATCACAGAATGTCAGGGGCTAGAAGGAACCTCAAAAGCTCAGCCAGTCCAACACCCCTGCCAGAGCAGCATCACCCAGAGCAGATCACACAGGAACACATCCAGGTGGGTTTTCAATATCTCCAGAGAGGAAGACTCCATAACCCCCCTGGGCAGCCTGTGCCAGGGCTGTGCCACCCCCACAGGGAAAAGAATTCCTCCTCACGTTTAAATGAAACTTCCTCTGCCTCAGCTTCCACCACTGCCCCTGGTGCTGGCATTGGGCATCACCCAGCAGAGCCTGGCTCCAGCCTCTGCCACTCACCTGCACACATTGATAACCATTGCTGAGGTCACCTCTCAGGCTCCTCCAAGCTCCCAGCCCCAGCTCCCTCAGGCTCTCCTCCTAACAGTGGCTCTGCCTTGGACTCTCTCTACCAGTTCTATGTCCCTCTTGAACTGGAGAGTCCAGAACTGGCCAAAAACAGCCCCAAAAGGTGGGCATGGAGATTAATGATTTTTGGGTGTTTTGTTTTTTCTCTCCACGGTTTTGTGGCATCTAACAATGAGAGCATCACCTTCGCAGTGCTGGAGGGGAAAGGGCTGGAGCATCCCATGGGATACCCTGTCCTGGTCCAGTCCTGCTCCAGGCTGTGTCCCCACAGAACTCCCAATGTCAGGCAAAAGAAAATGGAGCTGCTTTTACGGTGTTTTTTTTCCCCTTTTACATACTAAGAAGTCACTTGTTTGATTCAGGCAAATTCTATTTGCGTTCCAGCCGGGAGTATCTCCGCACCGAGCTGGGTACCGGTGAGGAGCAGCCCCTGCCACACAGCCTGCTCCATCCCTCCCAGCAGCAGCCGAAGCAGCTCCCGCTGCTGAAGCTCTGGCATCCCGTGCCCGCGCTGCCAGGTGCCCGCGCCCTGCCAGCACACCCACACCCACGGGCAGCTCCTGCTCCTGGCACTGTACTGGCGGTGAAGTGCTGCCTGGTTACCACCACGGCAGAGCCATCATCATCTCCTCCTCCTCCTCCCTGCTGCCGGTGAGCACCGAGCGGGCTCTAATCCCCGCAGAGCCGAGCCGGAGCAGCAGCCAACAGGAGTTGCTTTGTTTGTGCTGACTTGGGTAAGCAGAATTTTCTTTCCTTCCATAGCCATTCGCTTTTCCTGGCTGTTGCAGGCAGGGAGCAGGTGGGATTCTGGCTGAGCAGGGCTTTTCCAAAGGCATTTTCTCTAGGAAGAGGCAAAAACGGGAGGACTTCCCAGCGCATCACTCGAGTGTCCTCCAGCGCTTGGGTTATATTTAGCCCTTTCATAGAAAGCTGCCTCCTGGCATTTTAACTTCGGAAGTAATTGAAGGCATCTGAAATATTCCTAATGAAAACAGGGATGCTGCAAGTGTTGCTATCGAGGGCTGTGGAGTTCAGGTGCTGCTCCGGAGGCGATGGAGCGCTGGGGCGAGCACAAGATGCTGAACGTGGGTTTGTTTTGTTGATGGCGAGCTCCAATTCCTTCTTTTGTCCCTGAGCACACAGAGGTTGGCTTGGCAGTGAAGTCATTCACATGCAGATGGCTCGGGGGTTTGGGGTGGCTGTTAAAGCAGAGCGCTTTGACTTTGCCTTCTCCTCCTTTGCTGTAAACTTCTTTCGGATTCCAAAGGCAAAGCCATGCAAGCAGAGTGCATCTTCCCCCTCCACACGGAACTTTGTCACAAGACCATTAATCATGCCTTCCAACAATTTGCTAATGCAATGCATCCATTCAGGAGCAGGGTCTGGCTGCGGAGGGATTTGTTACTGGGAGATAGGAAAGCAGAACAGATTCCTCCAGGAAATCTTTAAGCAAGGTCATCACAACATCCTTTATGTCCCCAGAGCTGGTGTGGCTTTGGCTGGAGCAGCCAGAGCAGAGCAGCAGCCCTGGTTATTGACTTAGCCTTAGTAGAAGGTTAGACATTAATATTAGAGCTGTTCACTACCTTCACCTTCTACTCATCAAACTGAAGTGCTGCTGACTGCTTAATTTGTTGTGATGAGGGGGGGAAGAGAAGCTAAAGAAATTAGAGCAGTGGTATGTGCTTCAGTTTCATCTCCAAAGGGACCTTAATTCATGAGCATTCCTACTTAACCCAGCAATCTTCACACGCTGCTGTCCTTGCACTGCCAGAGGGTGAATGGGCAACAAGGGGAACCTGTGCCCTGCTCTAGAGCAGGTGCTTAAAATAATGTGCTTGCCAAGTGGGTACTGGGTGCCCTGTGTCCCTGCACCCCCCTGCTGGGGCTGGAAGGGCTGCCCACCAAGCTGAGGGTGATGCCTGTATGATGGATCCAGCAGGCAGAGGGACACGTCAGATGGCAGGAATAGCAGCACAAGGTCTGTGTGCCCAGCTTTGGTTGTGATGTTTTTCACTCCTGTGTAAAGCAAAGCTTCAAAGTGAGGAGATACCTTGGACCCTGTTAACCCCACAGAGACAGTCAGGACATTGCTGGGCCAGGGCCTGGGTAAACGACCAGACCCAGACAGCAAATGCCTCAGCTGTGTGCTGCACAGTGCAACAAGTGGCTCCACTACAGCCAGCAAAAGCACAGTTTCAGAGCCTGCAGCATGAAGTCCCAGCTCTCAGGATTCACAGATTGCACCAGGTTAGAAAGGCCCTTCAAAGGTGATCTTGTCCAACCCCCTGGCAGTCAGCAGGGACATGCCCAACACAATCAGGCTGCCCAGGGCCACGTCAAGTTTGACCTTGGATGTCTCCAGGGATGGGGCCTCAACCACTTCTCTGGGCAACCTGATCCAGTGTTCAACCACTTCAACTGTGCAGGACTTCCTCTTAATGTCTAAACTAAATCTCCCCTGCTCCAGTTTCAAACCACTGTCCCTTGTCCTGTCACTCCAAGCCCTTCTAATCAATCCCTCTCCAGCAGGTATTGTAAGGCAGCTCTAAGGTCTCCCTGGAGCCTTCTCTTCTCCAGGCTGAACAGCCCTGACTCTCTCAGGCTGTCCTTGGAGCAGAGGTGCTCCAGCCCTCTGAGCACCTTTGTGGCCTCCTTTAAGACCTACTCCATCAGGCCCATACCCTTCCTGCGTTGAGGACTCCAGAGCTGGACCAAGAAACCTCTGGATGCTGCAGCAAGCATCTCTGCAAATACTCTCCCATGAATCAAAAGAGAGAAAAGCACTGAGAAGAGCAGGAGGAAAGAAGAAGGTGGGCAAGCATTCCTCACCCAAGCTCATAGGCAGCTCTCCATTGCAGCCAACTCCAACATCTCATTGTTTTGCTCTCAGAATAGCAACATTTCCTTCCCTCCCTTGCAGAAAGGCAAGGGGAGGCAGGAAATGACTTGCTCATGATGGCAGAGCAAAACTGAGAAAGCAGGAAATCAACTACACATGTAGGGAGCCAGAGCTATTCATCCAGATATCAGCAACACCAAATGCTGCACGGTGAGTGGCAGAAGGAGGAACTCGAAGATGAGCAGATGATTCACAGGAGGCTGAAGAAAACACAGTGCTACCTTCCCTGAGAAGCAAAACTCATTTTAAAGAGCAACTTGTTGAATTGACAAGGTGCTCAGCCTCAGAACATGAAGGGAATTGAGCTCTGATGAGCAAATGTTGGGCAAATCTGCGCTCAAACGGGCCAGAGTCATAGAATGGAGGGGTTGGGTCTTCTGTCTGCTAAGAAGTGAAAAGACAAAAGGAAATGGCCTCAAGTTGCACCAGAGAAGGTTTAGTTGGAGATTAGAAGAAAATTCTTCACTGAAAGGGTTCTCAAAGGCTGCAACAGGCTGCCCAGGGAGATGACTGAGTCCCCATCCCTGGAGGTGGCTGAATCTCCATCCCTGGAGGTGGCTGAAAGGTGCAGAGATGCGGTGCTGAGGGATATGCTTCAGCCCCAGCCCTGGCAGAGTTAGAGAGTGGTTGGACCATCTTAAAGGTCTTTTCCAACCAAAACAACTCTGATTCATGGCTCTGCTGTCACCTCTCATAGAGAGGGCACAAAGAGTCACCTCTGCCCTGCCATACAGTCCAGCCTCCCCTGGAGATAGCTCTCTGCACCGCACTGCTCTCAAGCTGCAGGGGCTGCAGAGGAACATGGACTAAAATCCTGATCTCCCTGGAGCCAGGCTGACCTACTTCTTTTTTTTTTACCCTTGATAGTCTTTGTTTGACAGAAAGCTGGGGGGGGAAAATGGAGAGGGCACCTGGATTGTCCCAGCCCTTCAACACCACACTGACACTGATATTTAATCCGAGTGGGTAACACTCACCTGAAGGTCCCTGCTGCAAAGCCTCTCTCTGTGCCATTCCACATCTGTAGAAGTTTGGGGTGGGAGGATGGCTGCAAAGGAAATTGGTCTTGTAATGACAGGATGAGGAGGAATGGGTTGAAACTGGCAGGGGGAGAGACTGAAACTGGATGGTGGGAAGTTGTTTGCAGAGAGGGTGGTGAGAGACTGGCACAGGTTGAGGGTGGTGAGACACTGGCACAGGTTGCCCAGGGAGGTTGTGGAGCACAGAAGCACCCAATGTGATCAAAGATCAAAGATCACATTGGGTGCTTCTGTGCTCCACAACCTCCCTGGAGGTGTTCAGGACCAGGTTGGATGAGACCTTGAGCAACCTGTTCCAGTGGGAGGTGTCCCTGCCTATGGCAGAGGGTTGGAACTGGCTGAGCTTTGAGGTCCCTTCCAACCTAACCCATTCCATGATTCTGTGAAATCTCCCTTTTGGGGACTCCAAATGTCAGCAGGAAGGTTTTAACTAACTGATTTGTGAAGAGCTTTTGATCCTCACTGATTCCAAACAGCAAGATATGGCTGGGGGTTGGAGAAGAAGTTGTATTTCTTGGAGGTACACAGACAGCAGAGCCCAGAAGGTAAATAAAGGTCAAGTACACCTTGGCCTTTGGTGATTTTATGGACTGAAGCCTTCAGCTGTTTACAGATGAGTTAATTTTGTTTTCAGTAACATTAAATTAACCTCTAAAAGAAAATGTGTCAAGGAGCTCAAAACCCTGAAACTGTGCTAATTAAGGAGATAAACTAGGTTCAGGAGGAATTCAATATCTCAGCTGCCTGGCATGCAATGAGATCTTTTGGCTTTTTCTCTGCTTTAGTACCTCTGCCTTCTCCAAGGCAGGTTATTATCACACAGAAGGTGCTGCTTTGTCTTTCCAGGGCTTCAGCCCTGTCTCATAGGCTTAGAGGCAACTGTTCCTGGGCTGGCTCAGGAGCAGTGTGGGCAGCAGGACAAGGGAGGTTCTTCTGCCCCTGTGCTCAGCACTGCTCAGGACACACCTTGAGTGCTGTGTCCAGTTCTGGGCTCCTCAGCTCAGATGCTGAGGTACTGTAAGGTGTCCAGAGAAGGGCAGCAAGGCTGGGGAGGGGCTTGGAGCACAGCCCTGAGAGGAGAGGCTGAGGGAGCTGGGGGGTGCAGCCTGCAGCAGAGGAGGCTCAGGGCAGAGCCCTTTGCTGTCTGCAGCTGCCTGCAGGGAGGCTGTAGCCAGGTGGGGTTGGGCTCTGCTGCCAGGCAAGCAGCACCAGAAGAAGGGGACACAGCCTGAAGCTGTGCCAGGGCAGGTCTAGGCTGGATGTTGTTAGGAAGTTGTTGTCAGAGAGAGTGATTGGCACTGGAATGGGCTGCCCAGGGAGGTGGTGGAGTGGGCGTGGCTGGAGGTGTTCAGAAGGAGACTGGATGAGGCACTGAGTGCCATGGTCTGGTTAGTTGGCCAGGGCTGGGTGCTAGGTTGGGCTGGCTGAGCTTGGAGCTCTCTTCCAACCTGGCTGATTCTATGATCCCTCCTCTTGAGAAGATGCTCTATGTCACAAGGAGATGATCCATGTGCCAAGGGGGCTGCTGTCAGCACCCAACCCCCCTGCTGCACGGGGACATAAAACCATAGAATCACAGAATGGTAGGAGGTGGAAGGGAGCTCTGGAGATCAAATCCAACCCCTTTATCAAAGCAGGATCACCCAGGGCAGGTCACCCAGAAGCACATCCTGGTGGGTTTTGAGAGACTCCAGAGAAGGAGATTCTGCAAACCTCTCTGGGCAGCCTGTTCCAGGGCACCCACACCACAAAGAATTTTCTCCTCACACTGAAGTGGAACTTCCTGGGTTCCAGTCTGTACCCACTGCCACTTGTCCTATCTCAGAACACCAGTTAAAGCAGCCTGGCCCCTTCTTCTTGCCCCCCACCCTTCAGATAGCTGTAAGCATTGAGAAGATTCCCTCTCAGGCTGCTCTTCTCCAGACTGAACACCCCCACACTTTCCATGTATTGCTTTTGCAGCCTGACAGTGTGGACAAGCCACTTAAAGAAGTATTTTAAACTACTCTCAGGGCTCCTGTTTCACCTTCCAGAGTACTTTCAGCTCTGTAGTGTTAGACCTGATCTTCTTAAGAGTGCTTAGATGTTTGTGTAACATTTCACACCTCCCAGAGCTTGGCAAGCTCTCCTCCTCTGAGCTCCCCAGGGCTGATGGTGTAACCTTCTGTTATCACAGCAGTGCTGCTCAGGCTGCACTCTAAAGAGCTTAGTGGTGGTGGGGAGCTGAGACCAGACCAAGGCCAAGCCATTCATGAACAGTCATTCAGACTCATGGATCTGCCAGAGCCTCATGGCTGCATTTACTGCCAGGTCAGCCTTGCTGCAGTGACATCCTCCAGTGCTGATCACACCTGCTCAGCCACCACCCTGCACAGAATCACAGGGGCATTAATCACAGCATCACAGCAAGATGCAGGCTGGCAAAGCCCCTCAGGAGCACCAAGGCCAACCTAGAACCCTACTCTACAACATTCACCTTCAACCATAGCCCCAAGCAACACAATCAGGGTGACTCCACCACCTCCCTGGGCAGCTCATTCCACTCCTTGACCACTCTCTCCATGAAAAACTTCCTCCTAATGTTCAATCCAAACCTCTCCAGCCTCAGCTTGAGACCATTCCCCCTTGTTCTGTCTCTCCTGTGAGAAGAGCCCAGCAGCAGCCTCTCCACAATGTTAAGGTAGCTGTAAACAGCAGTGAGGTCTTCCCTCAGCCTCCTTTTCCTCAAACTAAAAGGTTGAAAAGACCTCTTAAGTCATCGAGTCCAAGCCTCCACCCAACACCCCTCCCCAGGGGCCACCTTTACATGGCTCCAGGGGCAGTGACTCCACCACCTCCACGGGCAGCCTGTTCCAGTGCCTGACCACTCCTTCAGCAAAGAAATTTGTCTTAATAACCAACCTAAACCTCACCTGACCATTTCCTCCCACCCTGCCACTTGTTACTTGGGAGAAGAGACCAACCCCCACCTCACTCCAGCCTCCTTGCAGGCAGCTGCAGAGCTGCAGTGTTGGGATGCCTCCAGAAAGCCACATTTTCTCTGAGCTGCTCTCACCACCCCCTGCTCACCGAGTGGGCTGGGGACTGCAGGCAGGGACTGCAGGCAGGGACCACTGGCTCCACGCCTGCAGCATAGAGACAACCATCAGAGGGCAGGGGACTGAAAACTGGGCACCCTTTTGCCTCACTAGCAGCTTCCCACCAGCACCACAGCTGAGGCAAGGGGAAGGTTGTGACTCAGAGCAAAAGCAATCTGGCAATTAACAGCAATTAAAGCTGACAGCAGTGCAAACTCTACAAGACAGATCAACAAAATGTTTGATGTCAATTCCCCTCCCTGCAGTGGTGAGCTTTAGAAACTGTTCATTATTGGAGCCAGAGAGCAGCTCAGCTTCACTCCATCTCTACTGCTGGCTGCACCTAACTTCTAATCCACTAATCAGGGATTCTTTACCTTAAAACCAGCAACCATTGGGCAGGGAGGTTTTACCTACTCACTATAAAGCACAACATAAACACTTCTCATCACCACCTGGCACCTAAATGAGGACACTGGCAGGGGAGAATCATAGAATGGTTTAGGTTGGAAGGGAGCTCAAAGCTCAGCCAGTTCCAAGCCCCTACCATAGGCAGGGACACCTCCCACTAGAACAGGTCACTCAAGGCCTCATCCAAGCTGGTCCTGAACACTTCCAGGGAGGTTGTGGAGCACAGAAGCACAGAATGGGATCTTTGATCACATGGCCTTGTTGAATGTCATGAGGTTGGCCTGGGCACACCTCTGTAGCCTGGCCAGGTCTCTCTGGATGGATCCCTGCCCTCTAGTGCTAAAGTTGACTGCCACACAGCTTGGTGCCATCTGCAGGCTTGCTGAGAGTGCACTCACCAAACGGTCACTGCTCCTCCCCAGCTGCTGGGTGCTTGGCTGCCCTGATGGCTGGAGCAGGAGCTCAGGCAGGGACATGAGCAGCACCAGCAGCTGGCAGTAGCAAAAGCAGCACAAAATTGCAAAGCTCTTGACTCCTCTGACCAAGCAAACCCTGAATCCAGCCAGCTCCTGACTTCTTCCTGCCCTGTCACTCACCTCTTTATGAGCTGCCCAGGGAGGTGGTGGAGTCACCCACTCTGGATGTGTTTCAGGGTGCTTTGGATGTGGTGTTTAGGGCTATGGTTTAAGGTGAATCTTGCAGAGTAGGGTTCTAGGTTGGACTTGATGATCCTGAGGGGCTTTTCCAGCCTGGATGTTCCTGTGGTTCTGTGATTCTTCTTCTCTTCTTCCTCACAGCATTCCCTGCTTCCACTCTGGAGGAGATGGGTCGCAAGGAAGAGGATGAGAGCAGCTCCTGGAAGAAGCAGACGAGCAACATCCGGAAAACCTTCATCTTCATGGAGGCCCTGGGGTCGTAAGTACCACCAGAGCTGCTGCCCACACACAGCCACCTCCAGGCACCAGCTTCCCAGCCAGGGCAATAACAGTGCCATGGCAAAACAGCTCCTGACACAGGCAGCAGTCTCCAGGTGAGGGCTGGGTGTCCCAGGTGAGAGGTAGGTGTGCCAGATGAGGGGAGAATGTCCCAGGTGAGGGGCAGATGTCCCAGATGAGGGGTAGCTGTTCTAGGTCAGGGGTAGGTGTCCCAGGTGAGGGGTGAATGTCTCTGGTGAGGGGTGGGTGCTCCATCACTGCTGTGTGGTTGCTCACACCTTGCCAAGTGTTACCAAAGCAGCTCCTTCCCCCCTAGCCCATGGCACAGCTCTGGGGCAGCTCTGCCCTCTCCTCCTTTCCCTCCAAGCCTGTATGGCAGCCTAGTTGAGTATCTGCTCTTTTCCTGCTGAGCAACACTGCTCTGCTGCTAGGTCAGGCAAGGTCAAGGCATGGCTCTGAGCTGTATATTTAGCTCATAAAGCCTGACTCAGTTGAGGGCTGAAACAAGAACACGGATGTTCAAGTTGTACAATACTGCTCTGTGACTTATCAGCTTCCTTTGCCTGTTCATGCAAATGAGACAAGGAAACATTTCCAAGGTGGCAGTGGAGGAGGAATTGAATTACCTCCACCAGTGAGCTCTGTCACATTCCCTGGGACTCCTGAAGCCACAGCAAAAGCTCCCAACAGAGCTTCTTCCAGAGCTTGGCCACATTTAAAACCATCCTGTTCTTGGTCAGCCTCAGAGGTTGGTTACATTATCCAACAGCTTTCCCTGAAGGATGGAGGTTAGCAAAGCTTTGTTCTTTCCTTGCCAACTTGTTGATTCATCAGTTTTAAATAAGGGACATAATTATTATAAACTGTTTGGGACAGCCACATCCAACAGATGCTTCAGCAGCTGATTTGTAGGTTGCTAATTTCCTCCTATTAGATTAATGGGGAAAATTAGCATTAGAAATTGGGTCTTTTCCACGTGCACCACTTCAGCTGGCTGAGGAACAGGAAGGAAGATCCAGGACCTAAAGCTACCTGGAAACTCACTGTCAACTTCCCCAGCAAATACAACAACTGTTGGATCAGAGACCTTAGCAAGGACATCCCTGCCTGTTCCCTGGGAGCTCTCAGGAACCTGAAAGGCATTTCCATGAAACAGCCCTCAAGGTTTATAGGGATAAAAGAAGAAAGATGTGGAAAGGTTGTGGGTGCCTCCTCCTTGAAATTTTATTCAAGGCCAGGTTGGATGAGAACTTGAGCAGCTTGGGCTAGTGGGTGGTGTCCCTGCCCATGGCAAGGGGCTGGAACTGGATGAGCTTTAAGGCCCCTTCCACTTCAAACCATTCTGTGAATCTGTGACACAAGATCAAGGTCCCAGCACCAACTGCTTTGGGGGCCAGAAGGGAGGAGATCATTACACCTGATTTACTGAGTGAAGCAAAGATTGGAATCAAGCCATTGGGACTGAGCCTTTCCAAAAATCTGGGGAGGTGTTGGTCTGGGTTTGGCTGTTTGGGTTTTGTTTGCTTGGGGGGTGATGTGGTTGGGGTTTCCTTGGTGGTGGTTTTTGGTCTGTTTGGTTATTGTAGTTCCTTGCTAGGCACTAGTCCTGGCACAGCCCAGTTCCTCACAACCCCAGTGGTCTTGTGTGCTGTTTTGGGAGGATGCAGAAAGCAGAGCTGAGTGAGGAGCTGCCTTTGGCTCCAGCTCTCCCTCTGCATCATCTCTGGCTGCAACTTGCCAAGAGAAGCACGAGCAAGGCACCAGATGCCAGCTGGGTTCAGCTCCACCCATCTGCAGGGTGCTGGAGCCCTTTAGCAGATCCAGGAGCTCCAGGTTTGCTGCCCTTGTTCCCTGGCTTTGCTGCAAGAACATCCTGACCAAGGAGCTGCCTCCACGGTGCTCACCTTCCTCACTCTGCCCCCGAGGCCTCTGCAGACTCAGCAGTGAGCTCCATTTCACCACCATGAACTAATCTGTTGCTCATTTGATGAGGATTATTGAGGACTGGCCTGGCAAAGGATGCACTGTCACTATGCCCAGACACGTGTTCAGCTGCCTGAGACAAACCTTTAACAGGATTGAGAGTTTAGGCATGTTATAAATACCTGCTGGTGGCTGCACTGGGCAGAGCTGGCAGCAGGACTGGACAAGGCACTCACTGTCACAAAGGGCTTGCAAGTGTTAGCAGTCCCTGCAGGAAGGAGAACACACAAGGTGCTGAGTGAAAGCATTAGCTGAGGTTATCCTGCTGGTTTGCACCTTAGATACAGAGAGCTTTGGTTGACAGACTCTAAGCATAACCTAACTGGGCTCTCCCCACTGCACTTCAGCTGTGCCAGTCCTCAGGGCAATGCTGACCAGGGAAAGCCAAGGGCTGCCTTGAGACAATCACAGAATCACAGAACTTGGGATGTTGGAAGGGACTTCCAGAGATCATCAAGTCCAACCTCCCCTCCCCTGGGGTAGTTCACACAGGAGCATGTCCAGGTGGGTTTGGAAAGTCTCCACAACCCCTCTGGGCAGCCTGCTCCAGGGCTCCACCACCCTCGCTGTGGTTTCTCCTCATGGGAACTTGGAGGAAACACCATTGGGATTAAGCAGGAATTTGGCTGCTGCCTCCTGCACCCAGCTGAAGCACAGGCTGAAAACCTCCTGCTGAGGCCTTCAGCCTCCCCAGAGTGTGCTCCACACCTGGCACTGCTGAAGCTCACCCAAGCCTGGCACCTGCAGGAGTAAACCACTTGATTGTCTTTAAATCCCATTCTTCAGGACTCTGATTTCATTGCAGGGATCTATTTTTCCTCCACTAACTCAACACAGCTTCATGATGAATTATTCAAAACTAACCTTTTTGCTCTACCAACAGAGAAAATTGGGAGGTTTGGGTTCTTCCCTCCCCCCTACAGATTGCATAATCTTGCACTGACCAAATGCAGTTCTAGCTTCACAATCAGCACCCACTTAGAGTTAAATTACTCCAACGTTGTGGGAGTAATTTCTCTCTCTTTCCTCTAAGTCCCCTTCCAGTCCACAGCAGCAGCAGCAGCTACTGAAAGACTTCTGCTCTCTTTTCAGAGGTGCCTTCTCCGAGGTGTTCCTGGTGAAGCAAAGAAGCACAGGCAAGCTCTTTGCTCTGAAATGCATCAAGAAGTCTCCTCTCACAAGGGACAGCAGCTTGGAGAACGAAATAGCAGTGCTGAAAAAGTGAGTATGTAAAGCACCTGTGCTTGCAAAGCAGGGCAGATGTCCCTCCCCAGGGTGTGTGGCCCTGCAGTTAAGAGTGAAATGCAGCAAGAAGCATTTCCTCCTCAGGAACAGGGGAATGTGACTGTGAGGGAGCAGATGAGCAATTCCTTCTCTCACCCCTCAGCTGCCCTGGGTGTGTGGAAGGAAACAGATGGAGCAGAGCAGTGCACAAGGAAGGAGAAGCAGGCCAAGGTGGGGGACAGTTCTGCACCCCCAGTCACCAGCCTGGCACAGAGCAGGCAGCTGCTGAGGGATGAGAGGCTCTGTTTGTGCTGCTGCTCCACAGGCAGCTTGCAGCAGTGTGGAGGATCCTCTGGCAGGCAGGGTCAGGGGGATCAGCCACTGAACTTTCACTGGTGATTAAGGTGATTAAGGACTGTCGGGTTTGCCTCTGGAGCAGCCACTTCTGTGCCGGCTGCCTTCGCTGCTGACCCACGCTTGTCTTTGCAGGATAAAGCACGAAAACATTGTGACCTTAGAAGATATTTACGAAAGCACAACCCACTTCTACCTGGTCATGCAGCTGTAAGTATCAGCAGAGCCATTCTGTGTGGGCCACAGAAGAAGAAGAGTGGCAGGACCGGGGTGAAGCATCGTATGGCAGCACCTCCACAGTGGAGCATCCCTCGTGTAAAGGCTGCACAGCCCAGAGCTGCTCAAACCCCCCTCGCTGGTGGCTTGAGCTATGCTGGACTCTGTTCCTGCTGGCTGGGCCCTGGCTCGTTTTAGCAGAGAAGTTTTCCAGAACCAAGATCAGGGATCTATTTATGCAGATGAATTCCTCACAGTTTAGCAGGGCAGAGACAGAAGTCTTTCTAATTAAAGCTGTGCCACGCAGGGTTTCCAGAAATGAAAGTGGGCAACATGTCAGCAGCAGAGAAAGCAGCTCGTGGCGGGCACCAGCTCCCAGCACCCGGCTGCTGCTGCTGCTAACTTGCAAATTTAGCTGGGAAGCAGTCACACAAAACCCCAGCTCCACTGGTGGAGCAGAGCCTGGAGGCAAACCTGCCCACCCTTGCCCACCTGCAGCTCAGACCGGCTGGGAGGTGCCTCATAGCCTCACTCAAACTCCCAAGGGTTATCAGAAATGGTTGCTGCACCTTGAAATGGTAAACAGAGTGGTGAGGCACTGGAGCAGGCTGCCCAGGGAGGTGGTGGAGACTGGATGAGGCACTTAGTGCCGGGGTTTAGTTAATCAGAAGGTGTTAGGATAGGTTGGATTTGATGATCTCGAAGGTCTTTTCCAACCTGATTAATTCTGTGATTCTGTGCTGGAGTCACCTCAAGACCAGGGGGAACTTCTTTACTGGAAGGGTCCCAGAGCACTGGTACAAGCTGACCAGAGAGGTTGTGGAGTCTCCTTCCCTGGAGCATTTCAAGGCCTGTCTGGAGTGTTCCTGTGTGACCTGAGCTAGATTGGATGTCCTGCTGTGGCAGGGGGGTTGGACTGGATGATCTCTTTGGGTCCTTTCCAACCCCTGACACCCTGTGAGCCTGTGATCCCCAAAGCTGCTCAAAAACTGTGTGGACATGGCACTTTAGAACCTGGTTTAGTGGCCATGGTGGTGTTGAGTTGATGGTTGGACTCAATGACCTTAGAGGGCTTTTCCAACCTCAGTGACTGCACTCTGGAACATCCTTCAGTCTCAGCTCACTGCTGCCCAGGGAGCATTGCTGCTGCTGCTGCAGGAGGAGCTGCAAAAGGAGCAGCTCCCTCAGCTTGCCTGACACTGAATAGCTTTATTTAAACAATTTCCCCACTCCCCACCCCCAATCTTTTCCTTTCTGCACTGCCATTGCCCCAGGGTATCCGGGGGAGAGCTGTTTGACCGGATCCTGGAGCGAGGAGTTTACACCGAGAAAGATGCCAGTGTGGTGATCCACCAGGTCCTGACAGCGGTCAAGTACCTGCATGAAAATGGAATAGTCCACCGTGACCTGAAGGTGAGACCTCTGCCAGGCTGCAGCTGCTCTCTCCAGGACTTTCTCTTCTTTCTTTCCATTTTTCTACCCCACATTTCCTGCCCCTCTGCTCTGCCCTGCTGAGGCTACATCTGGAGTGCTGTATCCAGTTCTGGGACCCCTAGGTCAAGAGGGACATAGAACTGCTGGAGAGAGTCCAGCACAAAGCCACAAAGATGCTGAAGGGAATGGAACAGCTCTGTTAGGAGGAGAGCCTGAGGGAGCTGGGGCTGGGAGCTTGGAGCAGAGAAGCCTGAGAGGTGACCTCAGCAATGGTTATCAATGTGTGCAGGTGAATGGCAGGAGGCTGGAGCCAGGCTCTGCTGAGGGATGCCAGTGACAGAACAAGAGGCAATGGTGGAAGCTGAGGCATAACAAGTTCCATGGAAATAGGAGGGGGAATTTCTTCCCTGTGAGGGTGACTGGGCCCTGGCACAGGCTGTCAAAAGGGGTTGTGGAGTCTCCCTCTCTGGAGATATTCAAACCCCCCTGGATGTGTTCCTGTGTGATCTGCTCTGGGTGATGCTGCTCTGGCAGGGGGATTGGACTGGCTGAGCTTTGGAGGTCCCTTCCAGCCTCTGCCATTCTGTGATTCTGTGACCTCTACCTCTGCCTGCTCTGTGTTCACAGCCTGAAAACCTTCTTTACCTTACTCCTGAAGACAACTCCAAAATCATGATCACAGACTTTGGCTTGTCCAAAATGGAGCAGAATGGCATCATGTCCACTGCCTGCGGGACTCCGGGATACGTCGGTAAGCCAAGAATCAGGAATGGGCTTCTGCTGGGAGGCTGCCTGGTTGTGAATGTTCTGTAGGTTGCCTAGCAGGAAGGGAAAGGGGGGAAAAAAATCCATAATTACATTAATAACAAGGTGCTCCTCACGGATGCAGTGCATGGACCACAGAAAGAGTGGATTATAGCTCAGTGCAGAGACAGAACCACCCCAGAGGGTTTAAAAGCAGAGAGAAAAGGAGCATTTTAAGAGCAATTTTTCAGCATTAGTCATGTATTTACTGAAAAAGTACAAATAGCAGTTGAACAAAAATGGGAGTTTGGGGTTTTTTTTGCTGTCCACGAGACTGCCTTGCCTCGATCTGCAGTGTAGTGCTTAACGCCTCCAGGTTCAGGCAGAAAGTGCCACTGCTCCTTCCTAGTCTGTGGGCGATGAAGCTGGTGAGGGGCCTGGAGCACAGCCCTGGGAGGAGAGGCTGAGGGAGCTGGGGGTGTGCAGCCTGCAGCAGAGGAGGCTCAGAGCAGAGCTCATTGCTGTCTGCAGCTGCCTGCAGGGAGGCTGTAGCCAGGTGGGGTTGGGCTCTGCTGCCAGGCAGCAACAGAAGAAGGGGACACAGCCTGGAGCTGTGCCAGGGCAGGTCTGGGCTGGATGTTAGGAGGAAGTTGTTGTCAGAGAGAGTGATTGGCATTGGAATGGGCTGCCCAGGGAGGTGGTGGAGTGGCTGTGGCTGGAGGTGTTGAAGCCAAGCCTGGCTGGGGCACTTAGTGCCATGGTCTAGTTGCTTGGCCAGGGCTGGGTGCTAGGTTGGGCTGGATGTGCTTGGAGCTCTCTTCCAGCCTTGATTCTATGAGTCTACTCACACAGCCACTCACTGCTGTTTACAGCTGCCCCAAAGGAGGTTACGGAGAGGTTGGTGCTGGTCTCTTCTGACAGGTAGTGGTAGAACAAGAGGGAATGGTCTTAGGCTGTGACTGAGTAGGTTTAGACTGGACATTAGCACAAATTCTTTCCCAGAGAGAGTGGAATGAGCTGCAGAGGGAGGTGGTGGAGTCACCAACCCTGGATGTGTTTAGAAGTCGTTTGGATGTGGTGCTTGGGAATATGGTTTAAAGTGAATCTTGTAGAGTAGGGATCTAGGTTGGACATGGTGGCCCTGAGAGGCTTTCCCAACTGGAATGTTGCTGTGATGCTGTGAATTCTCCTTTGGCTTTGCCATTCTGCAGCCCCTGAAGTCCTTGCCCAGAAACCATACAGCAAAGCTGTGGACTGCTGGTCCATTGGAGTCATCACCTATATCCTGTGAGTAACAGCAAGCAGCTGCCCAGTTCTTTTTCCATGACTTCCAACTCCTCCTTGGCTTCCCACAGCCCTGCAGAGCAGTGGTGCGAGCAGAGGCGATCCTGGAGCTCCCATTCTGCTGCAGGAGCAGAGGGATGGAAGCAGCACTGCTGTGTTCTCCTTTTGCACAGGTCCTTGAGCCCCTAGAAACGAGAGGGGTGTGGGGAATCACCGGAGAGGAGATGGCAGGAGTCACATCTCCTCCGTGCTCTGCCTCATCCTAGGCTTTGTTTTCTTCCAGCTGCCTTCAAGTATCTTTCAGCTTTCCTGGGTACTTCTTGTTTCATTTCCTCCCACGCCACACAGCCATGTACCAGCTGTGGCTTTGTCCTCTCACTGCTGCTGCTGAGATTTTAACTCTTTTCTGCAGCTTTACCCACACAGTGAGCTGTGAGGGACAGATGGGTGGACAGGGCAGCCTGGGTGTGCCCAAGCTGGCCAGGCTGTGGAGGAGCCTGTGCAGATGGGAATGGCTGGAGGGTCACTGCTTTCTGCCCCATTCCTGGAGGGTCACTGCTTTCTGCTCTGTTCCAGGCTGTGTGGTTATCCTCCCTTCTATGAAGAGACTGAATCCAAACTGTTTGAAAAGATTAAGGAAGGCTACTACGAGTTTGAGTCTCCGTTTTGGGATGACATCTCCGAGTCAGGTAAAACTCCACCCCTGGGAAGTATCCCACTGCAGCCCCCAGAGCTCTGTGACCCACAGGAACCCTGGTTCAAGTCCTCCTGCACCCTGTGAACATCCTGCCCCAGCAGGGAGGGGACAGGTTAGATGCAGCACTGAGTAGCTCAGCAGCTAACCCCAGGTGTAGGAACTGGCTGCACTGACAGGAGTGAGGACACCAAAGCTGAGCTGCACTGGCAGAGTTTGGGATGCTTCTGTGCTCCACAACCTCCCTGGAGGTGTTCAAGGCCAGGTTGGATGAGGCCTTGAGCAACCTGTTCTAGTGGGAGGTGTCCCTGCCTATGGCATGGGGCTTGGAACTGGCTGAGCTTTAAGATCCTGTCACTGCAAGCCCTCTTAAAAAGTCCTTTCCCACCTCTTCTGCAGCCCCCTTGAAGGCTGCTCTAAAATCTCCCTGGAGCCTGCTCCAAGCTAAACAGCCCCAACTCTCCCAGCCTGTCTTTATAGTCTATTTAGATCCCTTTACAGTCTATTTGGACCCCCTTTATACTCTATTTGGACCTCCTATGTAGTCTGTTTGGCTCCCTCAGCCTGTCCCTATAGCAGAGGTGCTCCAGACTCAGATCACCTTCGTGGCCTGCTCTGTTCCTGCTCCAACAGTTTGATGTCCACAAGTGTTTGCCATGTCCTGGTAGAACCACATCTCGGAATGAGGAGCAAACAAACTCTTCTCTCTGCTTCTCCTCCCCTCCCAAACAGCCAAGGATTTCATCAGACACTTGCTGGAGAAAAACCCAACCACAAGGTTCACCTGTGAAGAAGCCCTGAGGCACCCATGGTGAGAGGACCAGAGCCCAGCAGTGATTGGTGGCCGGGGGGGGGGGGGGGGAATTTAATAACCTCCAGGTGGTGATGGCTGAGAAGTGAAAGCATCTCCCCAGCCCCCGTTGTCACCATCAGCCTGGCCCTGGGTGGTTTGTTGGTTGGGTTTTTTGGGTGTTGCTTTCTCTCATGTGCTAAAGAAGAAAACAATGAACAATTAAAGCTGCAATTTGTGGCTATTTGCCTCCACAAACAGAGAGGCACAGAAGAAATCCCACCCTGAGCCTTCCCAAGCTTTGAAGTGTTGTGTTTGTGTTACGTTTTGTTGCTGTGTTGGTTTGCTTGTGTTGTTTTTTTTTCCTCTCTTTCCTTTCCTTTGGGTTTAATTATTGCTGATTGAACCTACAAAGCAGTTAGTTGCCTCCTGAATGTGGAATGCCTTACAAATGCCATCTGCCCACGAGCCCATTTTCTTCTCTCCCCATCTGCAGGATTAATGGAAACACAGCCCTGCACCGTGACATTTACCCATCTGTCAGTGCTCAGATCCAGAAAAACTTTGCAAAGAGCAAATGGAGGGTAAGGCACTTGCTGCTGCTGGGAGCCTGCAGCCATTTCACTAACAAATGCCAGTTGCTGCCATCTAGCAAGGCCTTGGCTGTGTGAGTAGAGTCAGAGAATCAAGGCTGGAAGAGACCTCCAAGCTCAGCCAGCCCAACCTAGCACCCAGCCCTGCCCAACCAACCAGACCATGGCACTAAGTGCCCCAGCCAGGCTTGGCTGCAACACCTCCAGCCACAGACACTCCACCACCTCCCTGGGCAGCCCATTCCAATGCCAATCACTCTCTCTGACAACAACTTCCTCCTCACATCCAGCCTAGACCTGCCCTGGCACAGTTTGAGGCTGTGTCCCCTTCTTCTGTCCCTGGCTGCCTGGCAGCAGAGCCCAACCCCACCTGGCTACAGCCTCCCTTCAGGCAGTTGTAAAGATCTGAGTAAGCACCCAAAAGCTGAGGTCCTCCAAAGACTGCCTGAAAACCATCTGCAGTTTCACAGATTCACTGTTGGTTGGAAGGGAGCCTTAAAGGTCATCTTGTCCAACTCCCCTGCAGGCAGCAGGGACACCTCCAACTAGAGCAGGTTGCTCAAGTCCACTTCAAGTTTGATCTTGAATGTCTCCAGGGATAGGACCACAAGCACATCCCTGGGCAGCCTGTTCCAGTGTCTCACCACTCTCATTGTGCAGAACTTCCTCCTAATGTCCAGCCTGCCCTGCTCCAGTTTCAAACCATTGCCCCTCATCCTGTCACCACAAACCCTTCTCAGCAGTCCCTCCCCAGCCTTCCTGCAGGTTCCCTTCAGATATGGCAGTGCAACTCTAAGGTCTCCCTGCAGCCTTCTCCTCTCCAGGCTGGACAGCCCCAACTCTCAGCCTGTCTTTATAGTCCATTTGGACCAATGGTCCCTGCTGCAACTCCTGCTGGTAGGCTCCTCACTAACACTGCACCATAGCAGCCTCCCCAGGAGAGCAAAGGGAGGGGGCCAAGCTTGTTGCCTTTATACAGAGGGAGTGAAATTCCTGCTCCATCAGCTTTCCTGGGGAGGCAATTCCAGCTTTTCCACCTTTCAGCCTTGAAGATAAATTGATACTTTATTTACACCATGAGTTTTGGTTAAGGTGGAATGCCCTAGGCACAGTGTGCACAACAGCTCTGTGAGTGCTCAGAACTCAGCTCTAGTCCCTGCTTCACACTGGGGCAGCTCACAGCTGATCCCCACCACTGCCCACTGAGATGTCTTCAAAAGCATTGGGTGCTTCTGTGCTCCACAACCTCCCTGGGCAACCTGTGCCAGTGTCTCACCACCTTCACTGGTGGCACTGGGTGAAACCATGGGGTTCATGCCAGGGCTCAGCACATCCCACTCCCACAGAGAGGTTTATGAGGGCTGCTGCTGTTCTCTTCTCACAGGTCACTGGAGACAGAACAAGGGGGAACAGCCTCAAGCTGAGGCTGGGGAGGTTTAGATTGGAGGAAGTTTTTCATGGAGAGAGTGGTCAGGGACTGCAGTGAGCTGCCCAGGGAGGTGCTGGAGTCCCCCAGCCTGGCTGTTTCAGGGCAGTTTGGATGTGGTGCTTGGGGCTATGGTTGAAGGTGAATGTTGTAGAGCAGGGTTCTAGGTTGGCCTTGGTGCTCCTGAGGGGCTTTGCCAGCCTGCATGCTGCTGTGAGTCTGCAAACAGCCACTCAGAGCTCACCAAGCCCTGTCCTCTGCTCAGCCCAGGCAGCCATCAGCTCAAGGGGGACAACTCCTTCACCCCTCAGCCAGCCTGGCAGCACCAGGTGCTCACCGTGGGGCTTTTGTCTCCCTCCCCAGCAAGCCTTCAACGCCGCGGCCGTGGTGCACCACATGAAGAAGCTCCACATGAACGGCCAGGGGGCGGCTGGAGGCTCCCTCCCTGCCCTGCAGGTCTCAGAGACATCCAGACCCAACGCCCCCTCGCTGCCCACCCTGCCAGCAACACCAGGCAAAGACAAGGAGCCGCCGCTCCCTCTGGCCCCCACCCAGGGCTGTCCAAAGCCTCCCAGCCAGCTGGAGCAGGACACGGGAATGCAAGAGCAGGAGCTGCAGAGCTCAGAGAACACATCAGTGCCCACGGGCAGCAGCCCAGCGCCGCCAGACAACCACAGCCCACCAAGCAGAACGTCCTGTGGCTGCAGCCCAGCCTGTGTGGGGCATGAGAAAGCAAAGGTGTCCTTCTGCTCCGAGACAGTGCTCCTTAAGAAGTCCTCCAAATCCCAGTAGGTACCCAGGTCATTGGCCAGAACTTCCAACAAAGAACGTGGGAACACCTACCTCTGGAGAGAGCTGCCTGGCACTGAAGTGACCAGCCCCAAGCAGAGGTAGAAAGGAGGGAGGGAATGAGCAGAGAAGCAAAGGATTTGACTGGCTGGATGGCAGTGCTCAGCCAAGGGTTTTCCATACTTGTAGGAGCATCAGGTGGGGCACAGTGCCAGGCTGTGGCAGAGCTGGCTGTGAGCCACAGCAGCAGGGCTCTGCTTCCATGCACCAGCAACCTGAGCACATTTGCTTTCCCAGAACCAAAACTGCCCATGGCTAAAGCTGCTGCTGCTGCCAGTTACTTGGCTGGCACCAACTGGCCTCTGCCCTTACTGCAGCCTTGGCTCACACCCAGCTCTGCTCTGCTCTGCTCTCAGCACCTGATGGTCTTTGTACTAAACCCCACAACTTGGGCTCACCTGTGCAGTGATGGTAACTTGCTGCTTCTCTCTTTGTCTTCTTTCTCTTCCCACTCTCCCATTCCCAACCAGCCACTTCAAATCAGAAGTTCTGGTTCCAATGAAAAGCAGTAAGCACTCCTCACACTGTGGCACTGGGCAAACTGGAGTTTGTCTCATCATGTGATGAGGAGGGCAGCCAGCAGGCTCCCCACATCACCCACTGGTAAGTGCTCATGACCCAATCACCAGCTGCTTTAATTAATCCCACTGTGGCATGAGAAAGGGACAGGCACAACTGGCCAAGTGATGCTGCACAAAATATACTCACTCACAGAGAGGTTCCAGCAGAAAAAGCCTGAGCTAAACCACCTCTGGAGGAACAAATCATCTCTCAGCTTCCATTAAGGCCAGTCCAGGGACTCTGAATTGAGGTTTTACACTACAACAGGGGTGCCCAAGGAGTGTGGGAAAGGGCACCGAGCATGGACCTGCAACACTCAGCTCTGCAGTTGCTCAGAGCTACTCACTGGGAATCATCCTGGAATCAAACAGCTTCATAGCTGGGGCTCAGCTGCATGACCTTATTGTGGCCTTTCAGTATCTGAAGGGGGCCTACAAGAAAGCTGGGGAGGGACTTCTGAGGCTGTCAGGTAGTGACAGGACTGGGGGGAATGGAACAAAGGTGGAAATGGGGAGATTCAGACTGGATGTTAGGAAGAAGTTCTTCAGCATGAGGGTGGTGAGAACCTGGAAGGGGTTGCCCAGGGAGACGGTGGAAGCCTCATCCCTGGAGGTGTTTAAGGCCAGGCTAGATGAGGCTGTGTGCAGCCTGATCTAGTGTGAGGTGCCCCTGCCCATGGCAGGGGGAGTGGAACTGGCTGGTCCTTGTGGTCCCTTCCAACCCTGACTGATTCTGTGATTCTACAAGCAAAGGGCTGACAACAGGCTCTGGTCCATGACCAAGCAGAGGCAGGACACCTCTGCAGCCTGAAGGGCCATTCCCTCCCCCAGCTGTGATCCAAGCTAGCCAGTTTAAGTTGCTTTGTTACCAGAGAGCAGAGTGTGCAGAGATGTTCGTTCTGTAGGTGAGCAGAGCAGAGTCAGAGCAGCTCCACCTTGTTTGAGCACAGCCTGGGTTAATTCCGGAGCAGCTAAGCTGTTAGCGTTTGCAGCACATTGTGCCAGAGCAGGAAGAGAAGGCATTGCTGTTAGATCCCGAAACAAAGAGTGCTCCTCAACGCCTGCAGAGCTCTCCACAACAGCCAGACAGAGTGAACTGACTGCTGCCGTCTTCTGTGGCACTCTCCAGCGATGAGATTGTATCAGCAGGGCTGTGCTACACAAAGGATTAAACCAGGAGACAGATGAAAGTCAGATCTGCAGCAGGCTCCGAAAGGGTCCATGCCAATGATCAGTCACATAAAACCCCTTCCTCACCCAGGCACACAAAGGGCTCTCAGCTGCTCCTAACCCCTACAGCACTGCTTATTAATGGCACATTTTGAAAGCAGCAGCCTAGCAAAGCACAGCTCAGTCCTCAGCTGAAATTCTCTCTCTTGCAGAAACAGAAGGGCTCTTTGACTCCTTCCTGCACTCGAAGCCAGACATCAGCAGTGCAAAGCAGCCCTGTCCCGCCAGGAGCAGGCGGCAGCAGCGGCCAGAAGCGACCAGCTGGTGAATCCCAGGAATCCATCCCAGCAGTGACCTCGGAGTTGGGGGGGGGGGTCTGGATCCTTACAGCTGGGAGAAGGCAAGGGCAAGTCAGAGGCTGCTGCTGGCATCTCAGTGTATATTTTCCATACCACATAGCTCAGTGCTGTCAGCTGCTGGTTTCTGTATTCTGTTCACCTGTCCAATGCACTGCACAACACAGACCCTGCAAGCCAAAGCCATGCAGAGCTTTACTCAGTCACTTTTACAGTCTTCACCCTATCCCCTCCTTGGGGTTTGGTTAGTCTCAGGCTTTGGCTGTCTGAAGTTCAGCATCCACCAGCTGCCCAGTTCTCACATCAGCTACAAAGAGACAAACCTGCTAGCAAGCTCCATATGTCTGACAATAATCACAGCAAGGTCTAAGTTCCCTGCTTCCAAGCCTGTAATTGCACAATAAATACTTGCTTAATAAAGCTGGGTTTTGTTTTGTAAAGTGCCTCTTGATTATTCATAGAAACCTGACGTGGAAATGGTCTATTAAGTCCTCTCTAAAGCATTCCCTGTGCATCTGCAGACCTGCTCCCTCTGGTATTTTGCTGGCCAAGCATCACACAGTAAACAAGCAGCTTATGGCAGAAAGTCAAACGAGACATCTGACTTCACCTCCGAGCATCAGCCTTGGGTTTCTCTCCTTTGTACAAACACAGGTGTGTGGCACAGGCAGGATGGAGATGAAAGGCTCCATTTCTGTGATCTGGCTATTTGAAGAAAGCTCCAGGAGGGAAGAACTGAAGCCAGAGCAAGTGTGAAGGATTAGCTGCAGCACAGATCAGAAGTTGCTAAAGCCTCCACGCGAGGGTTTTAATCTGAACGGCAAAATCCAGCTGAAAGAGCTTGAATTGGCTAAAACCAGAACAAAAGTGTCTTGGTTCACAAACCCCTCTGGAAATCAGAGCTCTGGGGATGTTTTTATTTGCCACAGAAGGTGATGTCTCCTCATTTTTCCTCTAAGCACTGAGTAGCTTCCTCAGTCCAGCCAAGGTCAGCCCTCTCCACGGGGTCGCTCCTTGGGCTCAGTGCAGCTATTTTCCAGAGGTATGAAAACTCAGTTTGCTAAAAATAAAGATACTGGATAGAGCAGAACTCCATCTGGAAACTGGGAATAACAAATCCCCAAGTGAGTGTCTGCAGAGGAGGAAGGCAGAGCTGCTGGAGCACAGGCAGGTCGCTCAGGAGCAGCTCACATAGTAGGCAACTTGCTTGTTGATGGCATCTCGGATCCTTCCCACCTGCTCCTCCAGGCCTGAGAGCCTGGCTGTCTTGGACATCAAAGCCTTGTTGCTCTGCTGAATCTCTGTCTCTAAAGCTGAGGAGAGAGGTCAGGAAAGGGTTAGGTGAGGGATGTGGTCTGGTGGTGGGAGCTCAGCAGTAGTGCTGGGGTTGTGAGCTCTAGGTGAGCAGCTGGATGTGACAACCACAAAGGCTTCCAACCTCCACAGCTCTGTGATTCTGCTCTATGATTCTGTGTGGTGATAGAACCACACAGGTGGAGGAAGGCTCATGGCCATTATCCTCCCAGCAGGCTGGGCTGAGTCTCCACCTCTCTCTCCTGCATAGCTTTGGTGGGGTGAGAGAAACCAAACGTCCTGCATTCTCCCTTCTTCCCTCCAAACATCCCCAAACCCCAACACCACCAGTACAGCCCAAATCCACATCACCCCACTGCCAAATGCAAGTGGCCTTCCTCATCACTTCTAGGAGTCAAAAGCCCCTTCCCCAGAACACAAGATGACCACAGTGAGTTCACAAAGGCTCTTACTTTCCATCCTGAGCATCATGGCCAAAGTCTCCTCGAAGAGAGCCTGCGCCTGCAGGTCTATGCTCTGCACCCTGCTGCCCTGCTCTCCCAGGGCTGGGCTCTCTCCCAGCCTCCCCTTCAGCTCCAGGTACATTTGCTTCACTTGTTCCAAAGCCTGTGAGGAAGCAAACCAGCAGAGCAGGTGGGATCAGGCAAACAGACTGGGGAAAAGAGAAAATTCCAGTGCTGGATCCATTCTAAAAACTAAATGGCTGCTGCACTTAGAGCTCTGTCACCATCTCATCATGCAGATGTACAACAAGGGGATGCAGAGATGCTGCCTGACTGCTGCAGAGTCCTCTCTGCTCCAGGGAGCAGAGGCAGCAAAAACAAGTTTCCACCAAAGGGCACTAAGATTGAAGAAGGTCCTAGAAGAATCCAGCAGTACTGTACTGCACCAGAGGAATGAGGAGTGACAGGACAGCACACAGCCATGGCTTGGAGGAACCTCCCTCCCCAGAACACAGCTGGCTTTGTTGTCTAATGCTCTGGTGCGACCTCTCTTGGAGCACTACATCCAGCCATGGGACTCCCAACACAAGAGGGACATGGACCTGCTAGAGTGGGTCCAGAAGAGGTCACAGAGATGATCAGAGAGCTGGAACAGGTCTCCCGTGGGGACAGGCTGAGAGTTGGGGTTGTTCAGCCTGAAGAAGAGAAGGCTCTGGGGAGAATTTAGAGTTGCTTTTCAATATCTGAAGGGGACCTACAGGAAGGCTGGGGAGGGACTACTGACAAGGTCTTGTAATGACAGGAGGAGGAGGAATGGGTTTGAACTGGCAGAGGGGAGACTGAAAATGGATGTTAGGAAGAAGTTGTTTGCAGTGAAGGTGGTGAGACACTGGCATAGGTTGCCCAGGGAGGTTATGGAGCACAGAAGTACCCAATGTGATCTTTGATTACAGATCACATTGGGTGCTTCTGTGCACCACAACCTCCTTGGAGGTGTTCAAGGCCAGGCTGGATGAGGTCTTGAGCAACCTGTTCTAGTGGGAGGTGTTCCTGCCTATGGTGGGGCTTGGAACTGGCTGAGCTTTGAGGTCCCTTCCAACCTAAACCATTCTGTGACCTACAGGAGGGCAGGGGAGGGACTGTTTAGCAGGGGCTGTGATGATTGGATAAGGGGCAATAGCTTGAGGCTGGAACAGGGGAGATTTAGGTTGGGCATCAGGAGGAAGCTCTGCACAATGAGAGTGGTGAAACACTGGAACAGGTTACCCAGGGGTGTGGTTGAGGCTCCATCCCTGGAGATCAGCCTTGGAGTACCCCTGAGCAACCTGCTCTAGTTGATGTCCCTGCTGAGTGTAAGAGAGTTGGACAAGATGACCTTTGAGGGTCCCATTCAATGCAATGCAGTCTGTGAATCCGTGAAGCTGAGCATGACTGTGAGCACCTCAGGCATGGCCATGCTGGAGCCTGGTACCTGCTGGGCACTCCTGGCTTGCTCGGCTGCCTCCTGTGCCGTCTGCCGCGCGTCGCTGGCCCGCAGCCGGTTCTGGTCCGCCCCACGCTGCAGCTGGGAGAGCCTCTCCAGCAGCCCATCCAGCTCCCCTGCCATGGCCTGCACGTTCCTCTCAGCTGGACCAAGAACAGCCTCGATCTAACAGCAGAGTGCTCCACGTTAGTGAGGAAATCACAGCCCAGCCCCACTCCTGCTGGCTGCCTCCTGTGTGCAGGGACCTGCTGCAGTGCCCAAGGGACTCTCTTAGGAGGACAGGCTATGAGAGGCAGGACTTTATGAGAGTCTCCAGGCTCTGCAGCCTGGAGAAGAGAAGGCTTCCAGGAGACCTTGGAGTGGCCTGCCAATATCTGAGGGAAGCCTACAGGAAGGCTGAGGAGGGACTATTTACAAGGTCTTGTAATGACAGGAGGAGGAGGAATGGGTTTGAACTGGCAGCAGGGAGATTGAAACTGGATGTTAGGAAGAGGTTCTTTGCAGTGAGGGTGGTGAGACACTGGCACAGGTTGCCTAGGGAGGTGTTCAAGGCCAGGCTGGACGAGGTCTTGAGCAACCTGTTCTAGTAGGAGGTGTCCCTGCCTATGGTAGGGGGTTGGAACTGGCTGAGCTTTGAGGTCCACATTCTATGATTCTATGACCCAACACAAAAGTGAGCTCTGGGCAGGGACTGGGCACAGCAGCCCTGGGGTTGGCTCAGGGGACTCCTGCAGCAGGCATTGAGTGGAGCTTGGACAAGCACACAAGTGAGGCGCAGCAGAAAGCCAAAGCTTCACCAGATGCCATTTCCCAGCCATGCTGGGGCAGGACTCTATCGAGCTGGGAGGTTGCAGGGTGGCTCCCAGGAGGTCACTCTGCATCACTCACCTCATCAACACGCTCCTGGATGAACCGAAGGGAAGAGCCAGAGCCCCTGATGGCTCCCTGGGCCTCCAGCAGCACCGCGTTGGCTCGGCGCAGGCTGCCAAGCACCTCCTCCACGCTGCCCTCCATGGCGTTCGCCCGGTTCCTGGGGAAGGGGGAAATGGGCAGCAGTGAGCCCAGGGAACTGCATGGGCTGGCAGCCAGGGCTGCAGAGGCAAGCTCAGAAGTGAGGAAGGATTGTTGCTGGGATGGCTGCAATCTCCCTCCTCCAAAATACTGCATTCGGTTTTGGGTCACTCGCTCCGAGAAGGACACTGAGGGGCTGGGGCAGGTCCAGAGGAGGGCAACAAAACTGGGGGAGGGTCTGGAGAAGAGGTGCAGCTGAGGGAGCTGGGGGTGCTCAGCCTGGAGAGAAGGAGGCTGAGAGGAGACCTCATTGCTCTCCATACTCCCTGAAAGGAGGTCAGAGTGAGGTGGGGGTTGGCTGGACCCAGAGAGTGGTGGTGAATGGTGCCACATCCAGTTGGCAACTGTCACTGGTAGTGTCCCCTAGGGATCAGTGCTGGGCACAGTCCTGATCAATATCTTTACTGATGATCTGGACCAGAGGACTGAGTCCAGCAGCAGTGAGTTTGCAGATGACCCTGCAGCACCTGCAGGGAGGCTGTAGCCAGGTGGGGTTGGGCTCTGCTGCCAGGCAGCCAGCAACAGAACAAGGGGACAGAGTCTGGAGTTGTGCCAGGGCAGGTCTAGGCTGGATGTTAGGAGGAAGTTGTTGGCAGAGAGAGTGATTGGCTTTGGAATGGGCTGCCCAGGGAGGTAGTGGAGTCTGTGTGCCTCGAGGTGTTGAGGCTAAGCCTGGCTGGGGCACTTAGTGCCATGGTCTGGTTGACTGGCCAGGGCTGGGTGCTAGGTTGGACTTGGAGGTCTTTTCCAACCTGGTTGAGTATGATTCTATCATTCTTCTCCCTAGTATCAGGTGATAGAATGAGAGAGAATGGCCTGGAATTGTGCCAGGAGAGTTTAGGTTGGAGATTAGGAAAAGTTTCTTTCCTGCAAGAGTGGTCAGGGATTGACACAGGCTGCCCAGGGATTGGCACAGGCTGCCCAGGGAGGTGCTGGTGTCCCCATCCCTGGACCTGTTGAGGAAACCTGTGGACATGGTGCTTGGAGCCACAGTTTAGCAGTCAGGGTGGTGTTGGGTTGCTGATTGGACTGGATGATCTTGGAGGTCTTTTCCAACCAAAATAATCTGATGATTCCAAAAGTAACAAGCCCACACATCTGGACACACCACGCTCCAGCACCTTGCTTTTCCATTGCCTGTGCCCAGGCAGAGGAGACAAACTGAGAGGGGAAGAGACAATTATTCTGCAAGTGGTGCAAGAAGAAGCATTGAAGGGAAGGAGTGAACCACTGCACCAACTCCAGGCAAGACTTTTCTGCTTGAGGTGAGACTCTTCAGGTTGGGTGCATGCAAAGCCACCCTCCCCTTGTCTCATCCTTGCAGCAGGTTAAGCTGGTGTCAGACACGAGCAAGCACTTTAGCTATTATCCCACTAACCCTCTGGCCAGGATGTTGCTGCAAGTCCCCATGTGACAAAGCAGCTTGCAAGGATGCTCCCAGCTTGCAAGGACACTCTGTAATTACTTTTTAAGGGGCCATGGGATAATCCTTCCAACTTTCACCCAGCAAACCAACAGCTCATTTCACCTCCTCATGCTCTCTTGTGCAACTGGGATGGAGGTCATCGACACCCAGGAGCAGCCAAGAGACCCTGTCCCATCCCATCACAGGGACTCAAGAGGTAGAGAAGAGCCTCCACCACTTTTGGGAAAGGCCTTCTACCACAGCAGCTGTTCCTGGCAGCCAGACTTTGTTTTCATTGGGGCAGCAGGAGGGGGTCTGTGGAGATGGCAGACTCATTCTTTCAGGCACTGTATGGACATAGAAGATCCTGGCCAAAAACTTGAGATTGTGCAAGTCAGCGTCCCCAGCAGAGCAAGAGTTCAGCCTCAACACCCCCACATTCACTCCAGCTGCCAGAAGTCCTTAAACCCCAACCAACCTGGCTTGTTCTGCTTCCTGCTGAAGCTGCTTGGCCTTGGCCATGTCCTGGGCTGTCTGGGCAAGGACACTCTCTGGGCACTGCAGCTGAGTCGCCAGGTTCTGGATCTCAGTCATCTTCCTGCGGACCGCAGCAGCATCGGTGGGGAGCCGCAGGGAGAGAACAGCCTCACTGATCTCCTGGATGGTGGCAGGGTCCATGTCCTTGTCTAGGAAACAGGCAGACAGTCAAAAAGAGTGGGAATGCACACAGCAGGGAGGACAAGGGCTGCTCCCTGAATGGGACCCTCCTGAATTCAACACAACTCTCATTCACACCTGCAAAGCTTTCAGGAAAGGACCAAAATGAGACCTTTAAGGTGGCAATGAGGACAAAACCCCAGAGTGCCAGGTTGGAAGAGACTCCAAGGACCACCTGGGCCAACCTTTCTATGTGACAGTGGAGCTGAAATGAGTTGGCCCAGCACCATGTCAGGCTGAGTCTTGAAACTGTCCAGTGTAGGGGACTCCACTGCTTCCCCAGGAGATGACTCCAACCTCTGACTGCTCTCATAGTGACAAATTGTCTTCTGGATTCCAAGGGCAATCTCCCCAGCAGTAACTTGTTCCCATCACCTCTTGTCTTTGCCATGGGACTCCTTGTAAAAAGGGAGTCTCCATTCTCCTGGTTCATGGTGATAAGGACTCCTAAACCTTCTCTTCTCAAGGCTGAACAAACCCAGCTCTCAGGCCAACACCAGAGCACAGGCAAGTAGCCTTTCCCGAGCAGCTCAGGTTGTGCCCCAAGCCAAACCTTCCTTTATTGCACAAACACAAGTTAATAAATCTGAAGAATCAGAGGCAGGCAGAGCCCAAGGGACATGAGCCCAGTGATTAGCTCAGAAGTCTCTTCACTCATCATTAACAGCAAGCAGCACCAAATGACCTCATTTTCCTCTTCAGCTAATGCTCACGAGGCTCATTATGTTATTACAATCTGTCTGTGGACAATAAGTCACCCCAGAGGTTTGTAGGACAACAAGGGATTCCAATCTGAGCCTCTCCTCTCATCCAGAGAGGAGCTGCCTGCCTAGCCCTGCCCAGGACTGTTGGTGAGCTCCTCTGCATCAGCCAATGCCAGCAGCAAACCCTCAGGGAGCACCAGACATGGGCATGGCTTTGTCCTCCAGCCCCAGAGATGGCCCAAAGCTCTTCAGCAGAAAGCTGCTGTCCATGCTACAGAGCAAAGACCACCCCCAGCTCAGCTTTTCACTGCTGCCAACTCAGTCCATTGCTTTAGAGATAACAATTGAGAGAGGTTCCTGGGGACACGTTGGAGACTCCTCTGGTACTTGAAGGTGGCCTACAGGAAAGGCAGGAAGGGACTTTTGTGAGGAGCTGTAGTGATAGGAAGAGGGGGAATGGATTGAAGCTTGAGCAGAGGAGATTTAGACTGGAGATTAGGGAGAAACTCTTTCCAGTGAGGGTGGCAAGACACTGGCACAGGGTGAGGGTGGTGAGACACTGGCACAGGTTGCCCAGATCCCTTTCTGCCAGCAGCTCCCCAGCCACACTGCCCCTCCCCTCCAAAAAAACTCCAGTTTCTCCACACACACAGGGACCTGCACACACACACAGCTCCCACAGCTCCACCTGCCAAGAAGGTTCTGACTTGCTGGATGAACTTCTGGACACGCTTCACATCTGCTTCTATCTGGGTCCTGGTCACACTCATCTGCTCCACCAACTGCCGAGCACTGCTCTGGATCTGACCCACAGACGTCTCTGTTGTTCTGATCTGCAAACGACAGCACCCTGCTGGAGACACTGCCTCTTGGTCTGCAGTGCCAGCAGCCCGGCCCCACCCCTGAGAGCACAGGGCAAGGCTCTTGGATGTGGTGCCCTGGGCAAGGCTCTTGTGGTGCACTGGGCAAGGCTCTTGGATGTGAGGCCCTGGGCAAGGCTCTTGTGGTGCACTGGGCAAGGCTCTTGGATGTGGTGCCCTGGGCAAGGCTCTTGGATGTGGGGCCCTGGGCAAGGCTCTTGTGGTGCACTGGGCAAGGCTCTTGGATGTGGGGCCCTGGGCAAGGCTCCTGGATGTGGTGCCCTAGGCAAGGCTCTTGGATGTGGTGCCCTGGGCAAGGCTCATGCATACAGTGCTGTTCCCCATTCGGAATATTGGCACCACCCAATCCTGGAAGCCCAGAATTCCAGACTGGTGAGGGTTGGAAAGAACCTCTGGACCTCATCCAGTCCAACTTCCCTGCTAAAGCAGGGCACCCACTGCAGCTTGCTTGGGATCACAACGTCCAGGTGGGTTTGGAATCCCTCCAGAGAAGATGACCTCACAACCTAACTGTTGAAGACTGAGGGCTGCATTTGCAAAGGAAGCTCTCAAAGAGGACAGAGCTGTTTAAAGCACCTTAGAAACAGGTTTGGAATTACTTTGTGATCTGCCTTTATCTTTGTAAGCCCCCAGGAGGCTGCAGAAAGAAGCTGCAACAGCTCTGTCACAGGCACTCAGCGGTAGAGGAGACAGACCTGTGGCACCAGACAGGTTTCTGCATCTCCAGCCCTTCTGCCATGCTCATCCCAGCCCAGGAGAGGGACAAGGCTTTCTCCTGGCACTCCCAGAGCCACTCATGTGTCACCAGCTCTACGGCTGCTGTGCCAGAGGGAGGCAGGACCCAAGCAGCAGGGAGTCTCCCACTCATTAACTCCTCAAGTCCTGAAGCTGCCCAAATGATCTGAGAGGCAGAGTATGGTGGAGGTTGGGAAGGACCTCTGGAGGTCGTCGCGTCCAACATCCTCAGCACAGCAGCTTCACTCAGAGCAGGGTGCCCAGGCTGGCATCCAGGTGGGTTTGGAACAACTCCACCACCTCTCTGGCCAGCCTGGTGCAGTGCTCTACCACCAAGTCTCACTGAGCTTGCAAGCAGGTATTGATCACAGCTCACGCTCCACAGCTGCCCCCACCAGGCTCCAGAGGGTTCCAAGGGACACCAGAGGGCTCAGTGCCCACACTCACCAGCTGTGCTGTCTCCTGGAGCCGGGTGCTGAGGCTGCCCAGCTCCTTGGCAGCTTCCCCAGCCTTGGCCACGGCCCCGTGGGCCAGTGGGAAGATGCCATGGCAGGGGTGCCCATCCCTGCAGCTGCTGCTGTTGTCCCGTGGGCACAGCAGCCCCTCACACCGGGCTGGTGTGCAGGTCTCCACTCGGAAGCCACCACAGATCTGGAGAGGGAGAGAGCAGTGGGGCAGTGAGGGCACTCACCTCACTGCTGTGGCCTCACTGCCCTGTGGGAGCAAACCAGGGGCCAAAGCTTTGTCATGCCCCTGCCAGTGAGAACTTGACCTGCCCACGGTGTGGGAGCTGTGCAGGAGAAGAGGGAAGGAGCCAACCCACCCCTGTGGGACTGGCAGTGATGCATGCGGCACAGCCCAACCAAGGGGGACCACAGCTGCTGGAGAAGGGCAGCCAGAGCTGTGTGCATGGCAGAGCTGAATGCCCCACCTGAGGCTGCAACACAAGGCATCTCCTCACCACCCCAAGCTGGAGCAGAAACAGAAGCTAAACTTCAGTGGCTGATGAAGAGCACCAGAACACTTCTGCATGGAGCAGCATCTTGCTCACTCAGCACAGCCACTCTTCCCCTGGTGGCAGGGGAGCCCTGTCCAAGCTGTGCAGTTTGCTTTGGGAGAAGGATGAGAAGAGCCTGGACAGCAGTGGCTTTCACCACTTGGCAGCTGCTAGAGTCAACCACCCACCAAAGAGTCACTCCAGCAGGGGCCCAGTCAAACCCAGAGCACAGGCTGGTCGCTGGGGAATGTGCTGATGCCCTGACAAGCAGAGAGGGGAGGCTGGTGGTCTCCACAGCAACCAGGCATTAGGAGACACTGAAATGGATCTCCATGGCAATAACAAAGCAGAGAAGGAGAAATAAAAGAAACCTCATCCACAAATTAAGTGGGGCTTTGAGATAAAAGAAGTGACACACAAGAGAGTCCCTGGAGGAAAAAGCGTGTGCCTGGGAGGGGGTGGTGGGAAATGCTTTGCTGTCTGTGATCCTCAGGCAGGAGATGCTCAGACAGTTCTCCACTGCCATCCCAAAGCAGCAGGTTGTTTGGATGTCATTCATGAGTCTCTCTGGACAGAAACTTTGTCCTGCCGTGCTGGACTGTTTGAGTGACTGACTGCAGGGGGAGGCTTCTCCTGAGCACTGCAGGGACCTCTGGAGATCTAGACACGTGGGGAAGTCAGGAATCCACTTTGCATCCTCACCTTATTTATGACAGGAGTCAGGTTGGGGGATGAGGCCATCTGGCCCTTTATGGCCAGCAGCTTGGAGGCGGATTCAGCCAGCCCCCCCTCCAGCCCCACGGCACTCCTGCGGCTCTCCCGGGCCTCGGCCAGCAGCCTGGAGGCACTGGTGAGCACGCTGCTGGCATTGGTGGATGTCTGGTAAGCAGATCTGATTGTCTTGAAGGCTCCTGCAGGAATAAAACCACTAAATGACACAAAACGCCTCCGTGACTCAGAACTGCAGCAGAAGAACCTGAAGAGAAGGCATTGAGTGTACCCTGGGAGGGGATGTGCAGAGAGGAGCGGGACACAGCAGAGGATTAGTCACTGAGCAGCACAGAACAGCTCCTTTCTCTCCAAATGCCTTCCAGCCCCCCCCTTCAGTGAGCTACTGAGCTCTGCTGAAGGACCCAGCTCTGGGCTGGGGTTAGAAGACTGACACCAAGGTAAGATGATGTCCATGTGCTGGCCATGGGCTTCCATGAAGCCCAGAGGGGACTTGGTGGGGCAGGATGGGGCTTTCAGAGCCCTTTTCCCTGGCTCTTGGGCAGGGCTCATCATTCCCTTCCAGTACAGCCTAGGAGGAGAGTGGCCAGGACATGGAGTTACATGTCACAGAATCACCACAGGACAACAGAATCCTCACAGCACCACCTGCTTAGAAAAGATCACTGAGTCCAGCCACAGCCTAACACCTCCCTGCACACAACTCTCAGACCACTTCCCTCAGCACCTCATCCAAACGCCTCTTAAACACCTCCAGGGCTGGGGGCTCCACCAGCTCTCTGGGCAGCCTGTTCCAGCACCCGGTGAGTCTTTCGGGGAAGAAATTGTTGCTAACCTCCAACCTAGCCCTGCCCTGCCGCAATTCGAGCTTTGTGTCCACAGCTCGCACGTCCTCGTCTGGCCGAGCCGAGCGCTGCAGCACGGAGCAGGAGGCAGCATGGAGACGCTCGGAGAGGAAGAGCTGCAACTACAGCCCCCCACCAGCTCCGGCTTAATCAGCTCTTCTCCTGAGCTCCTGACAGCCTGGCTCCCTTGCCCACCGCTCCAGCCCCTCCATCTGTGCACAACCTGCATTATCCCGGCTTCCTCCTGGCTCGGGTGACATTCCCAGCGGGGTTCCCCCCTTCCCACCACTCCCCAGCAGTGGAGTTAGTGCTGGCTGGGGACAGCCAAGTGGTGCCCATGGAATGAGCCACCCAGCCCAACAATATTGGAGCACATCTCTTGGTATCAAGAGATGCTGGGTCCCACCCTGGAGGCAGAAAGTGTTCCTCTCGGCAGGGAGGGCAGATCTGTTGGCTGCTCCTGAGCTGACAGCAGGTTAAAAGCTCCATCTCATCCACCCAGCTGGTGGGGAAGCATCAGGCACAGCCAGGCTGAGGCAAATTAATGGCTGCAAATTAAGAGATAGTACAGCTGCAGCACTGTACCCGACAGATCCGTGCTGTGGCTGCTTTCAAGCTGGCTCTTCTTGCTTTGGTACTGGCTGCTAGTGATCAACAAGCTGCTGTTGAGGGCTTCCAGCTCCTGTGATAGAGAGGCAGTCTCATCCAGAAAATGAAGGTCAGGATTGATGCCTTGGACCTGCTCTCTGGGGAAGAAAAGGCAGAAAGCATGAATTCAAGTGGAGGGCAAAGCATCAGCAGACAGAGCAGGGCTCCTCAGTGCTGGGACGCTGCCAGTGAAGGGGCACTTCTGAGCCCACAGAGCTGCTGGCAGAGAACACTCCATGGCCTTGCAAGGTTTGCAGAGGTGGCAGAGAGCAGAGCTGGGCTACAGCTCTCCCACACCAGGCCAGCTTGCAGGGCTGTGCCCATGAAGGGACCAGACATGCTGAGGATGCCCTGAGGATGCCCATCATCAGAGCCTGTCCACCAGCCTCCTGCCTCTGCAACCGTTTGTACAATTCTCTTGCCCCCCTGGTGACCCCTGGTCTCCTTGTGAGCAGAGCAAGGTCCCCAGGTGCAGAAAGAGCAGAACATGTGCGAGCAGCACAGTGTGCCAAGCAGAAGCCAGCCTCTGCTCCCAGCTAAGGGATGCCCCCCATGAGCAGCATCCACCCCTCCCTGTCCACCCCATGAGCAGCATCCACCCTTCACCACGCACCCCATGAGCAGCATCCACCCCTCACCTGATGGCACTGAGCGCCCTGCCCACCTGGGCCAGGCTCTGCTCTGTCACAGAAGAGTGGCCAAGAACAGCCTGCGCCCGCTGCACATTGCCCTCCGCCTGTGAGAGCCGGGGGCCGAGGTGGGACCCCCCAGTGCCAAGGGGCAGATGTGAGGTGGAGTTGCTGAGGCCAGCCTGGCGCAGGCGCAGGCGCTGGATGTCCCCATCATAGGTGTGGAAGCAAGGGTGGCACAACTCACAGCCCGGGTAGGTGCTGCAGTGGCCCCGCTGGCACTGGTCACAGCGGGCACCTGTGACACCCGGGCGGCAGAGGCACTGCCCTGTGGTCTTGTCACACCCCACGTCCTCTGTGCCCTGGAAGTCGCAGTCACACTCTGGGGGATGGAAAGAGGAAGAGACACAGAGGTGAAACCCAGCGAAAGGCAGAGGAAAAAACCCATCTGTAATTTATTGTTACATACATAGCACAGAGTCATAGAATCACAGCCTCAGAGACCACAGAACCAGAGACCACAGCATCACCCAGGCTGGCAGAGAGCTCCAAGCTCAGCCAGCCCAACCTAGCACCCAGCCCTGCCCAACCAACCACACCATGGCACTCAGTGCCCCAGCCAGGCTTGGCTTCAACACCTCCAGGCACAGTCACTCCACCACCTCCCTGGGCAGCCCATTCCAATGCCAATCACTCTCTCTGACAACAACTTCCTCCTAACATCCAGCCTAGACCTCCCCTGGCACAACTCCAGACTGTGTCCCCTTGTTCTATCCCTGGCTGCCTGGCACCAGAGCCCAACCCCACCTGGCTACAGCCTCCCTGCAGGGAGCTGTAGGCAGCAATGAGCTCTGCCCTGAGCCTCCTCTTCTGCAGGCTGCACAACCCTGGCTCCCTGGGCTTACAAAAGCAGACGCTGGATGCCAACACAATCTGAAGCTCAATCCCATCCCTCAGGCCCTGCAGCATCTGGGAAGCAGTTGACGTGGGCAGAGCAATGGGAAGAGCCTCCAAGCCCAGATGCTTGCCCAGCTCCTGACCCTGCAGAACCAGACCAGCATGGCCAAGGGGCTCGCTCAAGGCTACCAGGAGGGGACTGGTGGATACCTGGAGATGGGAATACCTGGGAAGAGACATATCCAGAAAGGAATTTTCTCTTCCAAAACAGCATGGGAAATGCTGGTGTGAGAACACAGGCAATGTGCTGCTGCCCAGATAACCCCTGAGGCCACAGTGCCAAGGATGCTCCTTACCTGTGCACCTTCCCCAGGCGTCTCCATACTGCCTGTCTGGGCAAGCCTGCTCCTGCCTGGCAGAGCATGTCCTGCCTGTGAAACCTTCTCTGCAGGAACACTGTCCTGTGGCCTGAGAAAAGAGAAACATCAGAGAGAGCAGCTCTGGGTAATCATCTTGGAACAAGCTCCTTCAGCTGCTCTGGAGCACTAAAGCCAGGACAGGGAGCTCTGTGTCATAGAATCATCATAGAACCATGGAGTGATCTGATTGGAATAGGCCTACAGATTGAGTCCAACCATAAGGCCAGGCTGGATGAGCCTTTGAGCAACCTGCTCCAGTGGAAGGTGTCCCTGCCAGGGTCAGGAGGGCTGGGACTGGATAATCTTTAAGGTCCCCTCCAACCCAAATCATGCTATGAATCTGGGAATAACCTAACACCTCCCTATACACACCTGTTAGACATTGTCCCTCAGCACCTCATCCAAACACCTTGGATGAGTATATGAACAATCTTCTCTGCTCAGTCTGTGCCCCAGGACATGCCCATGCTGCTTGTGCCAGTCTAAGACTCAGCCAGGGTGACCCAAACAGCCTCTAAACAGCTCCAGTACTGCAGAGCTGAGTTCTAAGCTTTGGTACAGAGACAAAACGAATCATAGAATCAGCCAGGTTGGAAGAGAGCTCCAAGCTCAGCCAGGCCAACCTAGCACCCAGCCCTGGCCAATCAACCAGACCATGGCACTAAGTGCCCCAGCCAGGCTTGGCTTCAACACCTCCAGCCACAGCCACTCCACCACCTCCCTGGGCAGCCCATTCCAGTGCCAATCACTCTCTCTGACAACAGCTTCCTCCTCACATCCAGCCTAGACCTGCCCTGGCACAGCTTCAGGCTGTGTCCCCTTCTGTTGCTGGCTGCCTGGCAGCAGAGCCCAACCCCACCTGGCTACAGCCTCCCTGCAGGCAGCTGCAGGCAGCAATGAGCTCTGCCCTGAGCCTCCTCTGCTGCAGGCTGCACCCCCCCAGCTCCCTCAGCCTCTCCTCACAGGGCTCTGCTCCAGGCCCCTCCCCAGCCTTGCTGCCCTTCTCCAAACACCTTCCAGCACCTCAACATCTCTCTGCAATGGAGGAGCCCAGAACTGGACACAGCACTCAAGGGGTAGGCTGAGCAGTGCTGAGCACAGGAGTAGCCCCCAAGCAGCTGCTTTGTGTTCTCAGGTCTCCTTGCACTGAGCTCATTTGGAAGCTGTCTTTAGCTTTCAGAATTCATCATGGGTTTGTTTTTTTCCTTTACATTTAACTTCAGTTTCCCCAGCTGTCCTTCCAAGCCTGAAGTGACACTCTGGCTTTCCTTTGACAAATGAGGATCATTAACTCTCCTCGCCTGCATGAAGATGTCTCATTAGGATTTCCTTGCTAAATACCAGGCCTTTTGAAATGCTTTCATCTTGCCTCAAAAATTACAACCTCCCTTCATTTCCCTCAACAGTCTGGCAGAGTTTTCTAGGAAATGGGAAAAGGCAAATTAGAGCTGGAGGTGCCAGGGAATGCACAGTCTGAGGCTCACATAGATGGGACAGGATGACAGAGCCACTCAACAGATGGTTTTGATGCTCCAAGAGAGCTCCAATGTGGTGCTGCCCAGCAAGGACACAGCTCTGGTGGTTGGGATGCTCTCAGCTGTGCAGCTCAAGCCCCATCAGTGCCACCAGCAGTTCCTCACAGCAGCAAAACCAGAGAGCAGGCCTGCAGATTGATAGCTTCACAGAATGGGTTGGGAAGGACCTTAAAGCTCAGCCAGTTCCAACCCCCTGGCATGGGCAGGGACATCTCCTACCAACCCAGGTTGCTTAAAGCCTCATCCAGCCTGGCTTTGAACACCTCCAGGGAGGTTGTGGAGCACAGAATCACCCAATGTGATCTTTGATCTTTGATCACATTGGGTGATTCTGTGCTCCACAACCTCCCTAGGCAACCTGTTCCCATGTCTGCAGCATCCACCACGTCCCTGGGCAACCTGTTCCCATGTCTGCAGCATCCACCACGTCCCTGGGCAACCTGTTCCCATGTCTGCAGCATCCACCACGTCCCTGGGCAACCTGTTCCCATGTCTGCAGCATCCACCACGTCCCTGGGCAACCTGTTCCCATGTCTGCAGCATCCACCACGTCCGTGGGCAACCTGTTCCCATGTCTGCAGCATCCACCACGTCCCTGGGCAACCTGTTCCCATGTCTGCAGCATCCACCACGTCCCTGGGCAACCTGTTCCCATGTCTGCAGCATCCACCACGTCCCTGGGCAACCTGTTCCCATGTGTCCCCATGCATGTAGGGAGGCAGGGAAAGGAAATATTGCTGGATGCACCCTGGGGAGGCTAAGGGTGGGCAGGGCAGTACCTGGTTGCAGTGGAGGCTGTGGGAGCCCTGGGGGTGGCAGTCACAGGCCCGGCAGCCGCGGCCGCTCTCCAGCTGCCAGTGCCCAGGCGCGCACTGCTCGCAGTCGGTGCCCACCACGTTGGGCAGGCAGAAGCACCTCCCAGTCTCGTCGTCACAGGGCATGTCCTGCCGTGTGCCCAGTGCATTGCAGCTGCATCCTGAAATGGGGAAGCTTCTGTCACACCAGAAACGGGCACGGAGCACCAGCCCAGCTTCCCGTGCAGCCAGGCCCTAAGGAGCCGCCCAAGGATGAGCTCTCCTCTTTCCCGCACCTGGGAGGCACCTGAGGAGGGGCTGCAGCCCTACAGGCCTCCAAAATCCATCCTCTCTGGGCTTTGTGTCAGGCTTACACTCAGTCACAGAATCACAGAATCAACCAGGTTGGAAAAGACCTCTAGGATCATCGAGTCCAACCTAGCACCTAACCCTTCTGATTAACTAAGTGCCTCTTCCAGCCTCCTCTTAACACCTCCTTTGGCAGCCCATTCCAATGCCAATCTCTCTTTCCATGAAGAATTTCTTCCTGATGTCCAGCCTAAACCTGCCCTGGCACAGCTTCAGGCTGTGTCCCCTTGTTCTATCCCTGGGTGCTTGGCAGAAGAGCCCAACCCCACCTGGCTACAGCCTCCCTGCAGGCAGCTGCAGGCAGCAATGAGCTCTGCCCTGAGCCTCCTCTTCTGCAGGCTGCACCCCCCCAGCTCCCTCAGCCTCTCCTCACAGGGCTCTGCTCCAGGCCCCTCCCCAGCCTTGCTGCCCTTCTACAAACACCTTCCAGCACCTCAACATCTTTCTTAAATTGAGAGGCTCAGAACTGGACACAGTACAAGCCAGACAAGCCACAGCCTGAGAAAGGAGGTTTGCTAAACCTTTGCAAGAAGAAGCCTTTGGCTTGAAAATCCTAAATCATAAAATCATAGCATGGGTTGGGTTGGAAGGGACCTTAAAGCTCAGCCAGTTCCAACCCCCTGCCATGGGCAGGGACACCTCCCACTAGAACAGGTTGCTCAAGGCCTCATCCAGCCTAGCCTTGAACACCTCCAGGGAGGTTGTGGAGCACAGAATCACCCAATGTGATCTTTGATCACATTGGGTGATTCTGTGCTCCACAACCTCCCTGGGCAACCTGTGCCAGTGTCTCACCACCCTCAACCTGTGCCAGTGTCTCACCACCCTCAACCTGTGCCAGTGTCTCCCCAACCTCACCAGTCTCAATCTGCCTTCGTCAAGCTCAAAAATTCAAAGCTGGCTGGCAAACAGGTCCCTTCCACAGCCATGGAGGGGCACCCCAAGGCATACTCACTGTGACACCCCACGGGGTTGGCATTGGTGAGCTGGGCAAAGCCTGGCTTGCAGAGGTGGCAGCGATCCCCCTGCACGTTCTCCTTGCAGACGCAGCGCCCCGACAGCGGCTCACAGACGGAGCCCGGCACGGTGCCATCTGGGTCACACTCACAGGCTGCAAACGGGCAGGAAATGGCCTTGTGGAAGGGCACTGAGGATGGGCTGAGGGGGCTGGGGGGAAGGTGCTGCGGGGGTTAAGCAGACACTCACGCAAACAGGCTTCAGGGTGGGCCAGGTCCTGCTGCTGGTTGCGAAAGTAGTTCCTTTTGCAGCGCTCACAGCTGTTGCCTTCGGTGTTGTGCTGGCAGTTGTCACAGACTCCCCCACTCAGCCCTCCACTGGCATGGAACAGCTCCGGGTCAAAGTGGCACGAAGATGAGTGGCCGTGGCAGTTGCACCCTAAAAGGAGCCCAAGAAAAGAGATTTGTTAGCAGGGACCTGTCTCAGTGCTGCAGCTGTGCAAACCCATCTGGCAGCGGCAGCTCTGGCACTAGAGGGTGCCCGTGTGCCCTGCCTGACACTGGCTAACCACTCCGGGATGAAAGTGGCACCCAGTGGGGAGCGTGGCCAAGCACTGGTGTGGCTCAAGAGCTGGCATCACCCAGCTGCAGCCCCAGGGAGCAAAGCCCAGCGAGTTGGGGGTCCCTTTACACAGAGACCTGTGTCACCATCCAGCCACTCAGTGTGTGCCAGCAAGGGCTGAGGGCTCACTCCTGCTCCTGGCTTGAGGATTTAGGAGAGGCCTCGGGGAGGGGGAGGGGAGAGGCAGTGGCCATACTCTGGCACTCGTGGGGGTCGTTGTCCTCCGCGGGTGCCCAGGGCCGGGCGTTGTAGAGGTCAGCACAGCGGTCGCAGTGGGGCCCAGCGGTGTTGTGCTGGCACTGGCAGTGCCCAGGGACCTGCTGCAGAGACAATGCTTTATTCCTCCTGAAGCTGCTCACTTCGGAGCTTCACCCTCCTGATGCCTTTTCAGCACATGCCTGGCCTGCTCCTGCCCCCACTCCCAGCAGAGAGGTGAAGTTCCAGGACTCAGGTAGGGCTGCTGCAGCACCAAGGACAGGCTGACCCTCACTCACAGTGACAAAGCAATTCCCACCACCTCCAGCCTCTACCTGAGGACAAGCAGGCTCAAGGCAAAGCAGACAAACGTAAGCTGAGGACCAAAAAATCCCACAACAGCTAACAGCCTGCACTGACAAACCCTCCTGGTCAAGGAGCCTTCTGGAAACTCCTGCACGGCTCCCATCCAGCCAAGCCCTCATGCTGGCAGGAGCAGTTTCCCACAGCACAGCCTCTCACACTCACCGAGCTTCAGAACTTCTTCTGAAGCCCTCCACCTTCTTCCCAGCACAGAAAAGAGGTTTACATGGGGGTAGCACAGGCTGCTGTCTCACAGGCACCACTCCAGTGCTGAGGCAAACAGGGCACAGTTTGCCCTGATGAGAAGCAGCCTCTGGCCAGAGCAAAGGCTGCCACACTCCACCACTGCTCTCCCCAGCCAAGGGCTCCTGAGAAGGACTCCCTGGATGCATGGTAGAGCCTGGCACCAGAGAACTGGTCTGTAGGCTTCTCACTTGGTTCCAAGGCTCACCTCAGCGTGTGGATCTTCTGAAGGGCCGCAGCGGTCAGCATGGCCATGGCAGAAGCAGCTCCCCAGCACCTGCATCTCTGTCAGGGCATAGAAGGTGCTGGGCGAGTGGTAGCCCTGGCGTGGAACGTGGGGGAGCTCAGTGAAGTTGATCCTCAGGTTGGTGAATGGCCCCAGCTCTGTTGGGGACCAAGAAGAGGTGAGAGGGGCAGACACCAGGCACTGCAGGTTGTGTGGAGGGCTCGGAGCAAGGGACAGAGACGTCAGCAGGAGGAGCAGCAGCTGAACCACCAGCAAAGACCAAATGCTGCTCCTTGACACTTCTGAGGCACCTGAGCAGCCATCAAACATGTGGCAAGAGGTCTTGCTTGCTGAGGGCCTGCTCCCCTGCAGGGCTACTCCAACTCAGCACTCTCCACCACATGGGGGAAGAACCATAGAACACTTTGGCTTGGAAGAGACCTCCAAAGGTCATCCAGACCAACCCCCTGCAGTCAGCAGGGATATTCTCCACTAGATCAGGCTGCTCAGAATCTTACTGAGTCTGACCTTGGTTATCTCCAGGGATGGGGCCTCAACCACCTCCCTGGGCAACCTGCTGCAGTGTTCCACCACTCCCATGGTGCAGAACTTGTTCCTCACATCCAAACTAAATGTGCTGTGCTCTCATTTCAAACCACTGCCTCTTGTCCCCTTCTTGGGTATGAAAGAGGTCAGGCACTTACTGTCAACAGCTTGGCTGTAGGAGGGAGTGATGGCAGATGCCAGCTCTTGGATGTTGAATGTCACCTTAGAAGAGAAGCCTATGTCAAAAAGCAGGAAAGAGAAGGAGCTCTCTTCTCATGCTCTGGGCAGCACAGTCTCTGGACCTGCCTCTGCAGGACTTCAGTCCACACACAGAAAACACTTCAGAGCTGCAGAGGATTTTGCAGGAGGACCAAGAGAACCTCACAGAGCAGTGAGAGCTTCCAGAGGAGCTGGGATACTCCTGAGGACTGCCCTCAGCACTGCTGCGTGTCCACAGCTCCATCCCCACCAGCTCCATCCATCCCCCACACAAAAGCCTTCCAGGCCACCCTGTTCCTGCAGTATTCTGCAGACCACCCACCCCAAATGCCAGGCCACAGCAGGGGAAACAGGCACAGGTACCACAGAACCCCATAGGTCCTACCTTGCCCCCATGCAGAGGGTGCCCCTGCAGTGTCTGGCACCGAGCATCCTGCCAGCTCTCGGGGGAGCCGTGGGGCACGTGGGGGAAGGCAGTGGCACAGTCAGAGGCCAGGTACTGGTAGACCTGCCAGGTCTTGCCAAAGTCAGCGGAGCGCTCGATCAGCATGGCAGCAGGCAGCGGGGACTGCAGGCAGGGAAAGGGACAGCTGTAACACAGTGAGTGTCAGCCTGGGGATGCCTCTGCTCCTCCTCCTCCTCATCCCTCCAGGCTCAGACCTCCACAGGCTGCTGGAGCAATCCCCTTCTCTGCAGGTCACCAACAACTCCCAGGTGCCCCCCACTCCCTTCAGCCACCACTGCTGTGAATACAAAGCAGACATCTGCACCAAGAAGACTTCTCAATAGGTCCACCCCCCTCTTCTGCTCCTCCCAAACACCCAGAGCAACAGCCATGAAAAGCAGGGAAGAAGGGATGGGAGCCCTCCTTCTTATGGCTGGGCTTGGTCTTTTGCAGCCTAAATGACTCGGTGATTCTAAGAGGCACCCAGAGAGAACTGTGCACTCAGATCTCCACATCCCACAGAGAGCCAGCAGAGCCCATCCACCATCATCTGTGACTTCCTCATGAGCAGAGGTGCTGCACACAAACCCTGAAGTGAAGCAGGACACTGCTGAGCTGAAATGTCTGGTCCAGGTCCAGCTGCAAGGAGACATGCTCGACACCTGCGGGCACAGCAAGAGGAACAGCTCAGCTGCCCACACCAAGGCACTTGGTCCCTTCTCTCCTTCCAATCTGCTGAGATCAACATCTCCTCCTCTTCCCTCATGCTGTTTGTTGCTAGGAGCCTGGACCTTTTATAGGATAAACCAGGCTGGAAGAGAGCTCCAAGATCATCCAGTCCAACCTAGCACCCAACCCTGGCCAAGCAACCAGACCATGGCACTAAGTGCCCCAGCCAGGCTTGGCTTCAACACCTCCAGCCACAGACACTCCACCACCTCCCTGGGCAGCCCATTCCAATGCCAATCACTCTCTCTGCCAACAACTTCCTCCTGACATCCAGCCCAGACCTGCCCTGGCACAGCTTCAGGCTGTGTCCCCTTCTTCTGGCCCTGGCTGCCTGGCAGCAGAGCCCAACCCCACCTGGCTACGGCCTCCCTGCAGGCAGCTGCAGGCAGCAATGAGCTCTGCCCTGAGCCTCCTCTGCTGCAGGCTGCACACCCCCAGCTCCCTCAGCCTCTCCTCACAGGGCTGTGCTCCAGGCCCCTCCCCAGCCTTGTTGCCCTTCTCCAAACACCTTCCAGCACCTCAACATCTCTCTGCAATGGAGAAGCCCAGAACTGGACACAGCACTGCAGGTGTGGCCTGAGCAGTGCTGAGCACAGGGGCAGAAGAACCTCCCTTGGCCTGCTGCCCACACTGCTCCTGAGCCAGCCCAGGATGCCATTGGCTCTGCTGCCCACCTGGGCACTGCTGCCTCCTCTTCAGCTACTATCTACCAGCACCCCCGGGTCCCTTTCTGCCTGGCTGCTCTCAGCCACTCTGCTCCTGAGGTGCCCCAGGGGTGCCCAGGGTGGTACTCACGGTTCTGGGACTGCCACCAGCGCGTGTGCCCCGCCGAGGACAGGATGTTCTCCACACGGTGCCCACTGTAGGCATGAGGCAGCCGTGAGTCACACCTGCAGCATCTCACACTCCACTGGAAGAGAAAGAGGGATGAAAGTGACCACTGTGTCCAGCTCTGGGATTGACCACTGCATCCAGCTCTGGTGCCTCCAGCACAAGAAGGACACAGAACTGTTGGAGCAGGTCCAGAGGAGACCACAAGGATGATCAGAGGGCTGGAGAACTTCCCCTATGGGGTCGGGCACAGGAAGCTGGGGATGTTCAGCCTGGAGAAGAGAAGGCTCCAGGCAGACCTTAGAGCAGCCTGCCAGTACCTGATGGGGGCTACAGGAGAGCTGGGGAGAGCTGGGACTTTTTCTGAGGGCTTGCAGTGACAGGATGAGGGACACCCAGGGCTCAGTGGTCCCATCCACACCCTGCTAAAGCACACCACAGGTGGGTTTGTGGACTGAAAGCTAAAATCAAACCACTTTGGACTAAAACACAACTTTGGCAAACCATCAAAAATGCCCTTTTGGAAGCAAAGCCTCTTCTCCACAAGGACAACACTGAACAGAAAGCTCTTTGCAGCTCTTCAGGCCCATTTTGCCTTTTCCACAGAGGCAGGAGAGGTTTGGCTGGCTGAACAGAAAAGCCTTTCTCTGGTACCCAGCAGCCTCCCTCCGGGGAGCAGGGCTGCAGCAAACAGCTCAGCAGGGGAGAAGTCAGCGGGTGGGAAGTCGAGCAGCTCAGAGTTCAGCCTTTCACTTGAGCAAGTTCTTCAGGCTGCACACAGAGGAGGAGCAGAGGGAACGTGGTGATGGGAGAAAGCAAAGTCCCTGAGGAGCAAACAGCCAGATCTGACTAAGCGAGCAGCGCGCCGGGCGGGCGCTGAGGCAGGGCTGCAGGGGACGTGCAGCACATGGGCAGAAAGCAGCAGGAGAGGGATTGAGCAAGAGATGGGAAGTGAGGAAGGTGCAGGAACCAGCCAAGCAGGCATGGGATTGGCAAACCTATGCCAGGCAAGGACAATCACAAGATGAGTGCAGGCAGTCAGGTGGAGAAGGGCAAGGCAGAAAATCACCTGGCTGGAAAAGAGCTTGAGATCATTGAGTCCAGCCACAGCCTAACATCCCTCTGTACACCACTGTTTGACCATGGCCCTAAACTCCTCATCCAAATATCTCCCAGATATCTGGAACAGGCTGCTCAGGGAGGTTGTGGATGCTCCCCACCTAAAGGTGTTCAGGGCTAGGTTAGGTGAGACCTTTAGCAACCTGTTCCAGTGGGAGGTGTCCCTGCCTATGGTGGGGGGCTGGAACTGGATGAGCTTTGAGGTCCCTTTCAACCTAAACCATTCTATGATTCTGTGACTTCTCCAGGTGATGACAGCCCATGGGGACAGGAGAGATCCTGTCTGAAGTGCTCAGTACCAGTCATGCTCAGAGTGCAGCAAACACAAGAGTGCAGCTGCTTGGGGGCTACTCCTGTAGTCAGCACTGCTCAGGCCACACCTTGAGTGCTGTGTCCAGTTGTGGGCTCCTGAATTCAAGAGAGATGCTGAGGTGACACAGTCCCAAGTTGTGCCAGGGCAGGTCTAGGCTGGATGTTAGGAGGAAGTTGTTGTCAGAGAGAGTGATTGGCATTGGAATGGGCTGCCCAGGGAGGTGGTGGAGTGGCCGTGCCTGAAGGTGTTGAAGCCAAGCCTGCCTGAGGCACTTAGTGCCATGGTCTGGTTGGTTGGGCAGGGCTGGGTGCTAGGTTGGCCTGGCTGAGCTTGGAGCTCTCTTCCAACCTGGCTGATTCTATGGCCCAAACCCTGAGAGTAGGGAAGATCAGTAAGAAGGTTTGCTGGGGATGGCAAGCTCAGAAAGGTCGTCCTGGAGTTGGAGGAGAGGTGATGAGTGTGTCTGGCACAAGGTCTGACAGCTGACACTTGGACAGTAATAAGATACCCTGCTGCAAGAGCTGGCATTCACTGGGGTGGCATAAGGTGGACAGCAGAGGAATGGGCATGCCTGGGTCCCCAGTGATGAGATAAGCTTTCCCTGGCAGAGCAGAGACACTGCGTGACAAGAAGCACTTCATAGCCATCCCTGTGCTGAAAACCTCCCCACCTGATACTAAAATGAGCCAATTCTAACCCAAATGTCCCTACACAGTGAGGATGACAGAGCCCTGGAGCAGGCTGCCCAGAGAGGTTGTGGAGTTTTCTTCTCTGGAGGCTTTCAAAACCTGCCTGGATGCATTCCTGTGTGAACTACCCTGGGTGATCCTGCCTTGGCAGGGGGCTTGGACTTAGAATCATAGAGTCAGTCAGGGTTGGAAGGGACCACAAGGATCAGACAGTTCCAATCCCCTTGCCATACCCAGGGACACCTCACACTAGATCAGGCTGGCCACAGCCTCCTCCAGCCTGGCCTTAAACACCTCCAGGGATGAGGCTTCCACCACCTCCCTGGGCAACCCATTCCAGCCTCTCACCACCCTCATGCTGAAGAACTTCTTCCTAACATCCAGTCTGAATCTGCCCATTTCCAGCTTTGTTCCATTCCCCCCAGTCCTATCACTGCCTGAGAGCCTAAGAAGTCCCTCCCCAGCTTTCTCGTAGCCCCCTAAAGATTACTGACAGGTCACAATAATGATCTCTGGAGGTCCCTTCCAATCTCTAAGGTTCTGTGACTCTGTGACAACAGGAGCTGGGGTCAGGAGAGTTCTGTGCCTCAGAGAGGACTTGGTGGGCAGCAGGCCACAGTGGCACAAAGATTTCTGGTGTCCTCTCCTAAAGGGCCATTCGTGGCTGACTCACCTTGCCTGACTCCTGAAGAGGCTCAGCTATGCCAGCCCAAGTCTCTCAGCTCTACAAAAAGGGCCTTGGCTTCAGAAGAACTACCTTGAGTTTTAAACTTCCACCATAAAGCATGGAAATTTGGTCCAGAACTGCCTTTCTGCCTGCTCTCACACCAGGCAGAGGCTGCCCTTGTCCAGCAAGCACTAACTGGGACCACAGCAGATGCAAAGCTGCCTGGTGGCTCTCCCACGCTGATGCTCCCTGTGCAGATGGCACAGGGCAAGGTGGCAGCCAACAGCTGTGATCTCAGGCTGCAGGTTGGTTTCTGCTCCTAGCAAAGCCCAGACCTGACTCTGCTCTGCCCCAGGCTGGGCACCCTTCAGCAGCTGGGTGGGTACTGAGGAGAGATCCTTGCTTTTAGCTGATCTGTTCCCATAATACTTCCCACAGTCTTTATGCTCTCTGTCTATAAATATCCAGAACAGGAGCTGGCCAACTCCAGTATTTACAACAATATTGCAAAGTAAGCAAACAGAGGATTCAAAGTATATAATCATGCAATTTCCTGGGCTATACCAACTCCTCCTGGCTCTGCCAGGAAGAAACAGAAACAATGGAGCTGGGTGCAGGCAGAAGAACTCATTTCAGATAATGACTGCCAGCAGCACATTGTCAGGGAGCTACAGCAACTACCTCCTGAAACAATCCAGGGAGTGATTCCCAATAACCATTAAACCCCACAGCAGCTCTGACTGTGATTAGCAAGAGGGCAAGGGAAGCTTCGAGGGGAAAGGTTAACCTTGGCTAAATTCCTCACCAGGAGTGATTCACACACACCCATTAGGCCCTTCACACAGACACACAAGCTGCTCTAGCACCTACAAAGCCCTCCTGGCAAAGGAGCTGTAACCACACTCAAAATGCAGTGCTAAGTAAAACTGCAGCTTAAACCCCGTCAGACAGAGCCTCCCCTCCCCGGGCAGCCGCAAAAACATTCCACTTACTTCCTTCCTCCCTCCCTCCTTCCTTTCCTCCCTTCCTCCCTCTCTCTCTCCCTTCCTCCCTCCCTTCTTCTCTTTCTTTTCCTTTCTTTCTTTCTTTCTTTCTTTCTTTCTTTCTTTCTTTCTTTCTTTCTTTCTTTCTTTCTTTCTTTCTTTCTTTCTTTCTTTCTTTCTTTCTTTCTTTCTTTCTTTCTTTCTTTCTTTCTTTCTTTCTTTTTCTTCCTTTCTTCCTTTCTTCCTTTCTTTCCCTTCCTTCCTCCCTCCTTCCTTGCTTTCCTCCCTCCCTCCCTTCCTTCCTTCCTTTCTTTCTTTTTTTCTTTGTCTTCCTTCCTCCCTCCCTCCTTGCTTTCCTCCCTCCATCCTTTCCTTCCTTCCTTTTCTTTCTTCCTTTCTTTCTTTTTCTTTTTTCTTTTCTTTCCCTTCCTTCCTCCCTCCCTCCTTGCTTCCCTCCCTCCTTCCTTCCTTTCTTTCTTTCTTTCTTTCTTTCTTTCTTTCTTTCTTTCTTTCTTTCTTTCTTTCTTTCTTTCTTTCTTTCTTTCTTTCTTTCTTTCTTTCTTTCTTTCTTTCTTTCTTTCTTTCTTTCTTTCTTTCTTTCCTTCTTTCTTTCCTTCTTTCCTTCTTTCCTTCTTTCCTTCCTTCTTTCTTTCCTTCTCTCCTCTGGCTCTTTAATTAAGGCTAAAATTAACCCTGGAAGCAAAATTCATCTCAGGTGCTTGGAGCCAGTTGAGAAACAACTGTGTGTATTGCACAACAGGCCTGGCCAGCTGCTGGCTGTGACTATGTGGCTCAAAGTTCCTCAGGACAGAGGGAATGACCAAAACTGCCAGCCCAGAGCTGGGCTGAGAGGAGACTCAGCAGAGCTAAGGAGCCTTCCCCCAGCTCTTCCCTTCATTCTTTACCAGCACAGCAGCAGGCTCAGTCGATCCCTCAGAGCTGGGCTTGCCTGGAACAGGGCCATGGGACTATGTGACAAATGGAAACAGTGAGGAGTTCAGGGTCTAAACTCGGTCATCAACCCCTGGGGCAGCCTCAGCCCTGGCTCTGCAGCACCTCCCTACCAGCCACCAAAGATCCCAGCCCCGGTGCTGCTGCAGCAGGGAACTAGGACATGCTTGAGTAGGTTTGGGATGTGAGGCTGAAAAGATCTATAGGAAGGAAAAAGCAGCTGCAGGTCTGCTTGGAAAAGCACTAATCACTCTCTGTGCCTCTAAGCTACTCTTAAGAGTTGCCCAAAACACAAGTTATGGAGGCTCAGAGCTGAAAGGAAATTCCTTCCAGCTTTCTGACATGAGGCAGTGAAGAGGAAGCTGCTGTGCTGATAATGAACAGAGTCATGGCTTAGAAACAAGCAGAGGGAGAAAGAACTAAAAGAAGAAAAGAAGAAAACCCCCAAGCACAAACCCCAACAGACCAAACAACTCCAAAATGAGTGTGGAGGAACCAACAGGGATTGTAAAACTTGCCCAGGGTGCACACAGGGACAAAAGCACTGAGCCAGCTCTCTTCCATGGGCTCTCTGCAGCTTTGCTGCAGGGTCTTTGCTGCTCTCCTCCATGCTCTGACCTTGTGAACCAGTTGCTGAGCAGCCTCTCATGCTTCCCCACTCATGCAGGGGCAGAAAAACCTCAAACCATTTTAAGCTGATGGATTCCAACCAAAGTATTTTAAGTAGCTCTAGCTGCCATTTGAATGTGAGCAGAGAGCCCTAGAAACAAAACCTCCTGGCATAGGTGCACAACCCAAAATAAACTGGAGTTACTCAGCAGCAAAAATGGGAAGCTGCTTCTTTCCAGGCTGGAAATGAAAACCTTCCCTGGCTGTGGAGCCCTTCGTGGTGCTGTGCTGAACCCAGCTTGGTGTCAGCCAGAGGCACTGTGTCAGTCGGGCTCCTGGCACCCAGCCTCCCATAAGGGAGCCCTGGGGGGGGTCTTGCATAATGGATATTGTATAGGGACAGCAATTCCTGCTCTGAGTTTATTTAGGGATAATCTGGAGAGCAGTGGGAATTTAGATGGATGCAGGGAGAGGCAGAGTTACTGAAAAATGAGGTGGGTAGCAAAAGCAAACTTTCTGGAGCAGGTCCAGAGGAGGCCACAAAGATGCTGAGAGGTGTGGAGGACCTCTGCTATCAGGACAGGCTGAAAGAGTTGGGGCTGTTCAGCCTGCAGAGGAGAAGGCTCCAGGGAGACCTTAGAGCTGCATTCCAATATCTGAAGGAGACCCATAGGAGACCTACAGGAAGGCTGAGGTGGAACTGTTTGGAAGGGTTTGTGGGGATAGGATGAGAGGCAATGGTTTGAAACTGGAGCAGAGGAGATTTAGGTTGGACATCAGGAGGAAGTTCTGCACAACGAGAGTGGTGAAATCATAGAATCACAGAATCAAGCAGGTTGGAAGAGAGCTCCAAGCTCATCCAAGTCCAACCTATCCCCCAGCCCTAGCCAAGCAACCAGACCATGGCACTAAGTGCCCCATCGAGTCTTTTCTTGAAGGCCTCCAGGGACGGTGCCTCCACCATAGTGGAGCAGGTTGCACAGGGATGTGGTTGAGGCCTCATCCCTGGAGACATTCAAGACCAAGCTTGATGTGGCCCTGGGCAGCCTGCTCTAGTTGGAGGTGTCCCTGCTGAGTGCAGGGGGGCTGGACAAGATGACCTTTGAGGGTCCCTTCCAGCCCACTGCACTCTGTGAATCTGTGAGTAAGTCACCTTGGGAACAAAGGCTCCTCTGAGAGCCAGGTTATGCAATTCCCAGTTCACAGGATCACAGGATGCTAGGGCTTGGAAGGGATCCAAAGAGTTCCCAGCCACTTCCATTGCCTGCTGCCACCCAGCCATGCCAGGCTGGAGGACAGAGCTCATCTTGCCTACGGGGAGCTCTATACATTTGCCAGGGAAAAAGGCAGCAGAAGTCACCCATGGTTATGTCACCATGGTTAAACTTCTCAGGGAGCCTCTGGTGTTTGCCAGACTGGGCTATGCTTCCCTTGTGAAACAGGTCCCTCTCTTAGCCATCACATCTAATGTCACATCTCTGCTTGGCCAGTCAGAAGTGATACTGGAAAGTCAGCCCCAAGGTTATGCCTGGAATACTGAGAGAGATCTCTGCCCAACAGTTTGATTTTACCAGAGATGCCACACTGAGAGACGACAGCAGAGGTGGTGGAGAATCACAGAATCACACAACTAACCAGGTTGGAAGAGACCTCCAAGATCATCCAGCCCAACCTATCATCTAACCCCTCTAATTAACTAACCCATGGCACTAAGTGCCTCATCCAGGCTTGGCTTCAACACCTCCAGCCACAGACACTCCACCACCTCCCTGGGCAGCCCATTCCAGTGCCAATCACTCTCTCTGACAACAACTTCCTAACAACATCCAGCCTAGACCTGCCCTGGCACAGCTTCAGGCTGTGTCCCCTTCTTCTGGCCCTGGCTGCCTGGCAGCAGAGCCCAACCCCACCTGGCTACAGCCTCCCTGCAGGCAGCTGCAGACAGCAATGAGCTCTGCCCTGAGCCTCCTCTGCTGCAGGCTGCACCCCCCCAGCTCCCTCAGCCTCTCCTCACAGGGCTCTGCTCCAGGCCCCTCCCCAGCCTTGCTGCCCTTCTCCAAACACCTTCCAGCACCTCAACATCTCTCTGCAATGGAGGAGCCCAGAACTGGACACAGCACTCCAGGGGTGGCCTGAGCAGTGCTGAGCACAGGGGCACAAGAACCTCCCATGTCCTGCTGCCCACACTGCTCCTGAGCCAGCCCAGGAAGCCATTGGCTCTGCTGCCCACCTGGGCACACTGCTGGCTCATCTTCAGCTCCTCTCTCCCAGCACCCCCAGGTCCCTCTCTGCCTGGCTGCTCTCAGCCACTCTGGCCCCAGCTTGTAGTGCTGCTTGGGGTTGTTGTGGCCCAAGTGTAGAACCCTGCCCTTGGCCATGTTAAAACTGCTGGTGCTACAGGAGACACAGGCTGGACAAGCATCCCAAGCGTGGGGCTGAAGGAAATGGAATTCATTTCTCATGCCTGTCAGCAAGCACATGGGTGCCTCTTTTCCTCACCCCATCTGTTCTCACATCGTCTCCCCCCAGCAAAACTTCATTTCAAGGCTGCCAAGAGGAGGAGTCAGCAACACCCATCCTGCACCAGCCTGTCTCCACACACCCCCACCCAGCACCCAGGTCCTGGTGCCTCTGCAGCTCGTCTGCAAGGCAGTGACGTGATGTCTCCCAGCATATGTGTCAGCCTGCAAGTTGTGAGGAGACACAGACAAGGGAGAAGGAGTTAAAAACGTCGGGAAAAGGCTTTTTCCTTCTGCAGATCCACTGCACGTAGGGGCAAATCCCTGCAGCAAAGAGCAGGGTGTGTCTGGATGCCAGAGCGGGATGAGATAAGCACCCAGCAGCAGCCTGTGGCTGTTGAATTACCTCCAACAGGTCAGGAGCAGAGATTGATGCAACCCCCTGCCAGGATAAAACAGCCCTGCTGTGAGCTCTTGTGGTCCCACCTGACCCCCGGTTTGCCATGGATTATGTGGATGCACATTCCTGCTTAAAAGGCTCGAGTTGGATGACACAGGCCTGGGAAGCAAACGAGCTGGGAGGCAGAGTGGAGCTCAGTATGCTCTGCCCTGTCCCAACACGCCCAGGGCCTGCTGGAGCGCTCTGCAGTCAGCACGCTCAGAATCAGTGCTGAGCTCCCTGCCTGGCTCATGCAGGTGGGCAAGCAGATGTAACCATCAGCCAGCAGCAGCAAGGCAGGCAGAGCATCAGTCTTGCACACTGTCTCTTTCACAGACATTGGTCTGTATTTTTGGAAGCAAAGACAACTCAGTGTTGAGGCAAGACAGGGAGAGAAGCTACAGACCAAGCTCTGCCAGGCAGCTGCAGCCACCCACCCGTCAGCAGGAGCAGGAACCCTCTGCCAAGCTAGGAGTAGGAATCCTCTTGCCAAGGTAGGAGCAACCCTGCTCGTGGGGCTCACATCCTCACTAAGTCATTCAGGGATTTCTCTGGTACCTCTCCTCTCAGTTCCCACCTGGATGACTCATGGCACCATGGCACAAGGCACTCCCCACCCTTCACTCCCCATATCCACCAACTGCCCATGAAAAGCAGGTAAAAGAAGACAAAAAGTCCTGGTCCTTGACCTTAGGCAAATGACATTTTGGTACCCAAATCCTCCCAGGGCTGGGGTGTAAGGATGCAGACACACAACTGCTCCTCTGTAGGACACAGGAACCAGCAGTGAAAGGAGCACAAGGTCACCTGGCTCCACTCCTCTCTTGCCTTGTCTCTGGCCGGGCTTCCACAGGGACACAAGAGGTGTTTGGGGGTACCCTTCTCAATTAATAAAGCAACCAGACAAACCTGTAGCTGTCTCTGTGTCTTTCAGCTGAGATCTTCACATGAGCCTGGAGGAAGGAGATGCTCTCCCTCTGCCACCACAGCAAAGAGCTGGAGGTGCTCACAGCCCTGGTGCTGTCACTCGGAAGGGTCAGGTCAGGCAAGGGGATCAGGAAACTGCTAATCCAGATGAAAGCCACACCATGCCCTCCCTTGGCTAGAGCCAGGCAGTGAGAGCTTCTCCCTGTCCCCACCAAAGCTCTACACTTAGATGAGTTAACCTCTCCTTGAACAGCACCTCGGGCAATGGGATCCTCTCCACACATCAGCATCTTTCTAGCTCCATCCCAGGCTCCCTTTCTTGTCCAATTTTATTTTCAGTTTCCCTCTTGCTTTCCCTTTCCCTGCTGAATGGAGCAGCCATTGCCCAAGCACTGAGTGATCCCCAAGCCACACCATTGGTCTGTCTGGCTCCCACCCCTCACAGCTTCTCTAATTGGTGCTGTGCTATAAATGGCCTCCTGGATTTCACTGGTCTGAGCCTACAGCCAAGAAATGGAGCAATCAGCAGTGCAAAGTATAAAGGTTAGAGGCATTTGGAGCTGGAGCAGAGGCTGAAATCGAGTGAGTGACCCCCCCAGAATTGCAAAAGAGGACCCTGGGGCCACCACGGGCTGGCAGTGAGACCAGACAGAATGTGCCCACCAAGGACACTGGCAGCCAGCAACAGCAACCCCTCATCCCATGCCCTCTGCTGAGACTGCAAAAGCCACTCCAGATTTGTACCTATTTGGCAGCTCAGTAAGAGCAGGACTTGCAAGAAAAAAAGAAGTCATAAAAGTCAAGAAGTGAAATGTGCTTCTTTTTTTGGGAGGGGAATGGGAAGATTGAGTTCAGGGCATTCATTTTTGCTAAAATTAGTGAAGTCAGAAAAAAATGAGGATATGCTGAAGGGGTGGGGATTTCTCCTGCAGAGAGAGGAGCTGCTAAGCTACAAACTGCTGCTAGCCACCATGGCTGCAGGACAGAGATCAGGAGGAATTCACTCACAGCAGTGACACATCCTTCATTTCAGTGAGGGATCACAGAATCAAGCAGGCTGGAAGAGAGCTCCAAGCTCAGCCAGTCCAACCTAGCACCCAGCACTGCCCAACCAGACCACAGCACTAAGTGCCCCAGCCAAGTTTGGCTTCAGCACCTCCAGCCACAGTGACTCCACCACCTCCCTGGGCAGCCCATTCCAGTGCCAATCACTCTCTCTGACAACAACTTCCTAACAACATCCAGCCCAGACCTGCCCTGGCACAGCTTGAGGCTGTGTCCCCTTCTTCTGTCCTTGGCTGCCTGGCAGCAGAGCCCAACCTCACCTGGCTACAGCCTCCCTGCAGGCAGCTGCAGGCAGCAATGAGCTCTGCCCTGAGCCTCCTCTGCTGCAGGCTGCACCCCCCCAGCTCCCTCAGCCTCTCCTCACAAGGCTAAGTGAGGATATCAGAGGTTCATGTGATTTTTTTTCCCAACAGAAATTGGGAAGAAAAGAACAAAGAATGAAGCCAGAGCAGAAATAACTGCTTGGCTTTTTTCCTGTCCATGGGCCACAGCACTGTGAGAAGCAGTGAGGGTTTGCTGGGGAGGTAAGCAAAGAACTCTGCTCCCCAGGGGCAGAAAAACAGCTCCAGAAAGAGTGCCTGTGAGCCTGCATGGAGGAAATGCCTCAAGACAAGTGTCAGCCTGGAAAACAACCCAAGGTGGGGCAGAAGCTGCAGCTAGCCCAGCAGCCAGGAGGATGCAATGCCCACACAGGTCAGGCCCTGGGAGCTGCTGCAGCTTCACCCCAGCCAGCAGCTCCCTGCCACCCCTGAGAAGCCAAAATCTCTGCAGCCCAGCAAGAACCTCACCAGCTGCCACAACGAAGCCACTTACTGCCCCAGCTTGGCCCTCAGCTTGAAGGGGAATTCAAAGCAGAAGGCTGACTCACCCAAGCTGGATGTCACTGGAGCTGGAGCTCTGCCATTTCCTCTCCTCTCCAGCATCTCCTCCAAGGCCCTTTTACGCCTGTCCTGCACTGAACCCTCTCCTTCCAGGGCAGTTATGGGGTTTTACCATTGGCAGACCAACAGAGAAAGGCTTTAGGAAGTGCTCACACCAGGGACTTCACCCCTGCAGCTCTGTGCTCAAACTCCTCCACAGACTCTGATTTGATGGCAGCTTTGGAGCTGGGAATCTGCAGCTGGCTGAAACCTTATCTCTGGAGCATCATCTCCTGCCCCCACACAAGCAGCATAATTGAAAACAGTTGTTTGGTTCAGAAGCTTTTCCAAGTCTTTGTGAAAGACCTAAAATGTTCCCATTTTTCAGCTAATAGCTAAAAAGTCTGAGGATAGCAAAGCCTGGGATGTTTTGCATGCAAAAGCTTCCATTTTGACCCCAGTGCTTTGCTGTCCTTTCCTTTCCACCATGTCCCTGCTCAGCTTCTCTTCTCAACTATGGGGGTGGTAGAGAAGGGTTTGAGAGGACACCACAGGCAGTGCAATGACCCAGCAAAAGCTGAACAGGTTAAACATCCTTGAAAGACAACAGGGAGGATAGGGAGAGTGATGGCTTTAGGTTTGGGAGGTGACACATACCTCTCCATGGGGTGTGCAGTAGGTCTCAGGCTTGGTGAGGCCACAGGTGGAGGAGGCTCTCAGGTCTTGGGCCCGGCCCAGGAGGAGATCTCTGGCTGGTGGGTAGCAGGCACCCTGGGAGCAGGCTTGTTGTGCAGCCAGCAGCTGTGGGGCCCCTGGAACAGCAGGGAAACAGGACTTGTGGTTGTGTCAGGGAGGCACACAGACAGAATGGTGGAATCACTGAGTTGCTTCAGTTGTAAAAGACCTTTAAGACCATCAGTCACAGCCAACCTACCTCCAGTGCTGAACCACATCCCTCAGCACCAAACACAGCAACCAGCACATCTGCTGGATCCCACAGCAGACCCAGCCACAAAGCTGGGACCAACCTACCAAATGCATGTGCCAAAAAGGACAAAGGCATTCTGCCCCTGATGAATCACCTTCATTTTTGATGAGAAAAAGGCATTTTGGAAGTGTTTACTACTGAGAGTTATGGCTGAAACCCTTCTTGGCCATCACCCCAGCTTCTGGGCTGCAGGGATGCTCAGCTCCTGGCTCATCATACTGCACAGGCCTGTTTGGTGCCCTCTGTTCACCTACAGCCAGCCCCATGGCCACTGGCTCAGGACAGAGAGCAGCCTTTTGCCCAGCACCAGGATCAAACTCCTGCCTCCCAACTGCTGCCACAATGCTGCTACTCATATGGAGCCTCCAAGCTCTCTGCCACAGGGCTAGTTTTGGGCAGTGCTGTGAAGAGCAGGGAGCTGGGCTTGATGAGCCTTATTGGTCCCTTCCAGCCTGAGCCTGTCTACAACGAGCAGTGTTTCTATTCAGCCAGCTTCCCCCCATCCTTTCAGCAGCCTTACCCAGGAGGACAAACAATGCCCACGGCCAAAGCTGGCAGGGAGCCTCCATCCTGCTGAGGACACACCTAGGGAAGAATGCAGAGTGTGAGTGAAAACAAGAAGAAAACGACAGGCTGAAGCTCAGGCCCTTCACAACCCTCCTCAGATTACAAGGAGATCATTTTAACTGATTTACAGCACAGTGACATGGGTGGAAAATCAATACCAAGGAGGAAAATCAGCAGCTTGGGCTGGGTTTGTGTTTAATGCACACAGAATCCCAGCTCCCACCCAGTTCATCAAGCACAAGCTTCTCCTAAAGCACGGAAGGGACTTCCCTCTTCCCCAGCACCACCTTTGGATCTTGGTGTCACTGCTGAGGCAAACCACAGGTCCCAGCACAGCTTCTCCTCCTCGGCAGAGCTGCGATTTCTAACTGAGTGAGCTGAGAAGCTGCAGCTGCCAAGCCCCACGATCTGCCACGGGCAGGCAGCCAGCACCAAGCCACAGTGCATGGCTACAAGGATGCCCTAAGGAGTGTCCACTCCTCCCTCAAACACCCCCCAGCCGTGCTGCACTTTCTGCTCTCCAGCCCCATCCTTTGCCCTGCGCTCCCAGAATGGATCCCACCCAGACCAAACCTCACTCAGTGCTCCAAGACCTCACTCCGTGAAAAGAAGCAACCCACAAAAATCACTGCAGAGAGCGTGTGAGAGCCCGAGGGAGCAGCCAGAAACCTCACCTGCCCTCTTCCCAGCAGGAACAGGAGCACTGTGCCCAGTCCTCAGCGTGCCCCTGGTCCCTTCAGTGTCCCCAGCTCACGGCAAGGACCCTCCCGTGCCAGCCGGCAGCTGATCCACAGCCTGGGGACCCTTGGAGCTGGCTGCCTCCTCTCCTGGCCTTGAGCACGCAGCTGCTCACCTGGGAGAGAAGGTGCCTGTGGGTGCAGTGGTGATAAAGGAGTGATTCAGGAATCTTCAGACATCCACACCCAGTTCCTGTACAGCTCACGGCAGCTCCCAGGCAGGCACACGGCTGCAGACAGGAATCACCTCGGAGGATGGTGGTGGGGCCAGGCAGCTGCTCTGCGGGCACCCAGCAAGTGAAAGCCTATCTGCAGCTGACCCACCCCGGGGCTCGTGTGGCCACCAGCAGGACATCACCAAGCCAGGCTGAAAGCAGCTCCCTCCAGAGCCACTGCAGGGCTTGGCACCAGGCAGGACACTGCAGTGCCCACCCCACCTCTCAGACAGGTTTTCCATGTGGTGAGGACAAAGCAGTGCTGCTGTCAGCTCCTCCACCTGGACACTTCTGGCCCAGTTCAGGACGTACACATGAGTGTGACTGGCACCAACTGCTGACACATCTGCCCAGAGGTGCCCTCAAGTGCAGTGCCAGGGATTTACAGCTCCCCCAGCCCCTCTCCTGCCTGCAGCTCTGAGGTTCCCCAGGACACAAATTACCACCCAGGATGAACCTGAGAGCTCTCTACAGAGCAGCCCTGGGGCTCTGCAGCTGTGCACAAAGCCAGAGTCACATTTCTTCAGGAAGGATCATTCCTGTTTGGGGACCCAGCTGCACGTCACGCTGAGGAGGGGCCCTCATCCTTCACCTGGGACCCAGCTCAGAGCCCCCTTGCACTTTGACACAGCTCAGTGGTCACTGCTGCTTGGCAGGAGGTTGATGGCAACAGACTCAGCTTTAGTTTTGCTCTCTTCACTGTGCAGAGGAGCGTTTGGTGAACACAGCTGGGGGGCAGCTCAGCAGCTCTCACACACAGCCAGACACCTGCACACACACAGGGCTCCTGCGAGCCACTAAGGGGCTGCACCTTACCGAAAAGGCAGAGGTTTATCCTCAGAAAGCCTCCACAGAACCACAGAGTATTGGGGGTTAGAGCAGAGCTCCAGAGATCATCGAGTCCAACTGCCCTGCCTGAGCAGCTTCCCCTAGGGCAGGTCACACAGAAAGGCATCCAGATGGCTCTCAGAAGTCTCCAGAGCAGACTCCACACCCTCCCTGGGCAGCCTTTTCCATCTGTTTTACCGAAATGCCCCCGGGATCAGCTCTCCCAGACTGGGCAGGGCTCAGCAGCCCCCAGCAGCTCTGTGATTCTATGAGTGCCTCCTCACTCAGCACTGGGGAGGCCACACCTGAGTGCTGGGCTCAGCTCTGGGGCACTCACTCCAAGAAGCACACTCAGAGCCTGCAGCAGGTCCAGAGGAGAGCAAGGAAGCTGGCAAAGGCTCTGGAGAGCAGGGCTGGGGAGGAGCAGCTGAGGGTGTTCAGTGCGGAGAAGAGGAGGTGAGGGCAGACTCATTGCTCTCTCTAGCTCCCTGAGGGGAGGCTGGAGCCAGGTAGGGGTTGGGCTCCACAACCTAGGAGAGGAAATGGCCCAGGGGAGGTTTAGGTTGGGTGTTAGGAAAAATGCCTTTGCTGCAGGAGGGGTCAGGTCCAGAGCCTCGCTGCTGTCGCACTGCCGGGGGGTGCCACCTACCTGCCCGCCCTCATGCTGGGTGACACAGGCAGATGTGAGCGGAGCAGCAGGACCCAAATCTTGTCCCTGAGGCTACAGGATGTGAGAGGCTGCAGAGCTTCCTGCTGAGGTGTGCCTGCAGCGCTGGGCGTGTGCCGCCTGCCCTGCCCTGCCCTGCCCGGGCACCGCTGGGCGATCCGGTACCGCCACATTCCTGCTCCTGCGCAGCATCCACCTCCCCCCCAGCCGGGAAGCAACGCTGGGATGTTTTACGGAGAAAGTGAGAGGGGAGAGCTGCCATGAGCTGCTGGCACCACTGCTGCTGCCAGTGCACACACACACCCCTGTGGGCACAGAGTCCCAGCGCGGTGGGGGTGGGAAGGGAACTCTGGGGAGCATCAAGCCCAACCCCCCTGCTGAAGCAGGGTCACCTAGAGCAGGCCACACAGGAAGACCCCCAGGTGGGTTTGAAAGTCTTCAGAGAAGAAGACTTCATAACCTCTTGGGCAACCTGGTCCAAACTCCAAAGCAGCAGAACGTGCAGTGAGGCAGCAGCCACTGACCCCAGGCTCTGCCAGAAATCACAGAATCAGAGAATCACAGAACCAAGCAGGTCAGAAGAGAGCTCCAAGCTCAGCCAGCCCAACCTAGCACCCAGCCCTGTCCAGTCAACCAGACCATGGCACTAAGTGCCCCAGCCAGGCTTGGCTTCAACACCTCCAGCCACAGCCACTCCACCACCTCCCTGGGCAGCCCATTCCAGTGCCAATCACTCTCTCTGCCAACAACTTCCTCCTAACATCCAGCTTAGACCTCCCCTGGCACAGCTTGAGGCTGTGTCCCCTTCTTCTGGCCCTGGCTGCCTGGCAGCAGAGCCCAACCCCACCTGGCTACAGCCTCCCTGCAGGCAGCTGCAGACAGCAATGAGCTCTGCCCTGAGCCTCCTCTGCTGCAGGCTGCACACCCCCAGCTCCCTCAGCCTCAGAAGGGGCTGGGCTGGAAGGGATCTTAAAGATCACAGAAATCACAGAATCACAGCACCATGCAGGCTGGCAAAGCCCCTCAGGATCACCAAGTCCAATCCTGAACCCTACTCTGCAAGATTCACCTTAAACCATAGCCCCAAGCACCACATCCAAACCACCCTGAAACACAGCCAGGGTGGGGGACTCTACCACCTGCCTGGGCAGCTCATTCCACTCCCTCACCACTCTCTCCATGATGATCTAATTTCTCTCATTAAAATATCCCAATTAGCCTCAAACCAGCAGACATTGTTCTGCTTTCTATCAGTGGTGCAAATAAGGGCACAGCAATTTAACCTTCATCACATTTTTCAGTGATCTGGACACAAACAGTTTGACCTTTGGGCACCTCTGCAGATAAGGAGAGCTTGGGAGGACTGCTCCAAAAAAAGACATTTGCAGAGAACTGGAGCTGGAGCTCTCACTTTGGATTACCTGGTTCCAACCCTCTGCCATGAAGCCAAAGCCCAGCAGACTCTAACCTCCCCAGCAGGCTGAAGAGGATGTGACTCCTGCATGAGTAGCTCTGTTTGCCCTCCTGTGGTCTGTCACTTGCTTTCTGCCTGCCTGCCAGGCACAGGAGTACTTTACTCCTTCGGGAGCTCTTCCAAGGTCACCATCTGAGCTCAGCAGCTTCAGGCTGAGTTGCTGGGGTGTGACACCAGTTAGTCAGCACTGACCAGGCTGCAGTGAGTCTGTTCAATTGGTCTTTTAACTTCTCTCTCTGGAGGTCAGAGGAACACGAAGGTGTCTGGGAATGGGGAGAGCAGAGCACTGCATGCAAAAGCACTGAAATCTCTTTAACTACAGAAGCTCCACTGAAGGAGAATTGTGCTAAAGGAGGGTAATTTTATAGCTCAAGCATGCAAAGGTTAAACACTGAGTGCTGCTGCTGCTGCAGCTTTTTACACTGAAAGATTAGTAGAAGTCTGAAAGCTCATCTGGGGAGCTGCTATTATGTGGAAAAATAAGGCAGGGAGGTGATTTGCTCAGTGACACTGAGCAGGATCTTGCTGCAGGGAAGCCCAGAGTCCCAGTGCCCTCCAGTTCCTGCCTCCCAAAGCTGGGATGAAACCTCAAACCTTCTCCATCATTAGGCCAGGCACAGCCCAGGAGCATCCTGTCAGCTGCATGCAACTGTTCACAGCAAACCCTGGCAGGAGGAACAAGACCTGGGGCTTGGAAGCAAAGAAGCTGCCTGGGAAGAGGGCAAGTTGGGAAGGTCCTATCAGGGCCAAGAAATGCTGCTGCCCCTCGTTCTAACTCTGCCAAGTCTCTGCTGATTGCAGGGATCAAACAACGTTTCCTCCACTCCAGCTTCTACTCTCCCACTTCAATTAAAACCCAACCAGCAAAGCCCCTCCTCCTTCCAGCACAGGCTGCGATCATTTGGAGCACTCCCTGCTAATTGCCATGGCTCTTTGTAAATCCCTTCAGGGACTTGCAGTGATATTCCAGCCCACGCTCTGAAAACCCTACACCTGCTCCGACAGCAAACAAACCCAACCTTTGAACCCAGCAGCAGCAGCTGCTGACCTACTTTGGGTTTAAATTCAGGTTACCCTGGGAGCTGGCTCCAGAGGGCACTGCCTGTGGCACAGCCTGTCCAGCACAGCAGACCCACAAGGTAGTGGCTGAACTGGGCAGGTGCCAGAGGGCACAACCACTGCCCCAAATCCCAGTCAAGGTGAGCTGAGCTCTCCTTCAGGAGCGAGCCACCAGCTGGGCATTAGAGCTAAAGCAAAGGCTGTCAGCATTTGCCCTTCAAGCAGGCTGTTCCATTTTCCCCAGCCAGCTCCTTTCTACCCCCAGCAAAGTTTCACATGCCCAGAGTGGCAGCAGGAGAGGCTGGGTGGTCTGTGCCTGCTCACCTGCCATGGCACAGCCTCGCTGGGCACACACTGGGCAGGCTCAGCCCCTGGAAGCCTGCCTGCTTTCCAGTGAGACACTTGATACCACTGCCCCTGCAGGGGAGCAGCTTTATTTTTGTCATGTCCCCGTTTCCTAAAGGGGAAAACATCCCATTAGGAAAGAGCCTGGAAGATTTTGGCTTGTCCAGACCATGCTGATGGAGCACAGGTTGCTCAGGGAGGTTGTGGATGCTCTCAAGGCCAGGTTGGATGAGGCCTTGAGCAACCTGTTCTAGTGGGAGGTGTCCCTGCCCATGGCAGGGGGTTGGAACTGGATGGTCCTTGAGGTCCCTTCCAACCTAACCCATTCTGTGATTCTGTGCTGCTGCTCCCACTGAGCCTCTCAGCACAGCAACCTCCACCTGCAACAGCAAATGGGGTCCTTAGGAGCCCACTTTAAGCCATGTACCCCCCCTGACACCACAAGTGGTGACCACAGTGGAGGTCACACTGCCTTCTGCTCCTGGCTGCTGTCTTGCTGTGCATGGGTTTGACACTGTCAGAGTGAAATCCAAGTGTGTTGCCCCTCTGGCCAGGCATGGCAGGCTGGAGCAAGTGAGCACAGCTCTGACCCAGACCACACCATGGAGCTTGTGCTTGTCACAGCCAAAGTCCAGCAGCACCCAACCCTTGTTCACACACAGACATGTGGGAGATGAGGCAACACATCCCTCCCCCTCAGCAGGGCTCCTGGGAGACACACTGGGCTGCTCTGTCACATCGGGGGAAGTGCTCCAGGCAGGCAGAGCTCAGCTGGGTGCTTTGGCTCAGACTGCCAGGAGGAACTGCTGGGGTAATGCAGCCAAGGGTCTGGCTCTCTACAACTACCTGAGGGGAGGTTGCAGCTAGGTGGGGTTGGGCTCTTCTCCCAGGGACAGAACAACAGGACACAGCCTAAAGCTGCATCATAGCAGGTTTGGGGCTGAACGTTAGGAAGAAGTTCACACAAAGAGTGACTGGCATTGGAATGGGCTGCTCGGGGAGGTGGTGGAGTCCCCACCCCCGGAGGTGTTTAAAAGGAGCACTGATGAGGCACTTAGTGCCATGGTTTAGTTGATTAGAAGGTGTTAGGTGATAGGTTGGACTCGATGTTCTCGAGCCTGATTTTCAACCTGATTAATTTCCAACCTGATTAATTGCCAATCTGATTAATTTCCAACCTGATTAATTCTATGATTCTGTGATTTTAAATCGGGGCAGGTCCTTAGGAGAGCTTTGCTGGGCCTTGGGCTTCCTTCTTGGCATCCATCCCCACTTTACCCAGGTGTTTTAGGGGGACAAAGCCTGCAGCACACTTGTGCCAGAGCAGACCAACTCCAGGAAGATTCCTTGGAGCTCCATCCAGGGATGCTCTGGCAGCAGGGGCTGGTCCTTATGCCATGCTCATCTTCCTTCCAGCTCCTCTCACCCCAGCTCACCCCTAGAGCCTCCATCACGCACCCACAGCGTGCCCAGCGCCTGCCAAGCCCCTGCCCAGGAAAGGCAGCTGCCCGTGGCTGGCCTGGCAGCAGGGAGCTGTGCTCCAGCCAAGGGACACAGCTGAAACCAGAGCTGAGCCACTCAGGATGCCAACCTCTCTGCAGAGCTGGAAATGCCCACCACCCCTCTCCTCAGCACGCCCACCCACGGCCAGGGCACAGCTCCCAGTGCTCCCATTCATGAGCATCACCAAGGCTGTCCTCATGCTAGATGAGCCATGCCAGCAGCAGAGTCAAATTGGGCTCCAGCAGGCAGAGCCCTGAGCAGCAGTGGCTGCAGTGGTCACAGCACAGCTTTGCCTGCACCTTCCAAAGCCATTCCAAAGCAGCTTTACCCCAGCTGGTGGCTCCAGCATCCCACACTGGGCATCAGCTGAGCCTAGAGCAGAGCTGGGCTGTGAAAACCATGCACCAGGAGAGGTGAGGAGTTGACTTGGTGGACACAGAGAATCCTGGTGGACAGCAAGTTGACCATGAGAGAGCAAAGTGCCCTTGTGGCCAGCAAATCAACTGAGGTTCTCCTGCCCCTCTGACCTGGTGAGGCCTCATCTGGAGTACTGTTCTGGGCTCCCCAGTTCAAGAGAGGCAGGGAACTACGGGAGAGAGTCCAGTGGAGGCCATAAGGATGCTGAAGGGAGTGGAACATCTCTTTTATGAGGAAAGGCTGAGAGCCCTGGGGCTGCTGAGCCTGGAGAAGAGCAGCCCCACCCAGTGAGGATCTGATCGACGTTTACAAATAGGTAAAGGGTGGGGAGGAAGAAGATGGGGCCAGGCTCTTCTCACTGCTGCCCAGTGACAGGACAAGGGGCAACAGGCACAGATTGGAACCCAGGGAATCCCACCTTTGCTGTGAGAGTGCCAAAGCACTGGAGCAGAATGCCCAGAGAGGTTGTAGAATCTTCTCTGGAGAGCTTCCAACCCCCCCTGGCCATTGTGCTCCTGGGCAAGCTGCTGTGTGTGCCCTGCTTTGCCAAGGGGGTTGGACTGGATGATCTCCAGAGATCCTTCCCAGCTCCCAGCATTCTGTGATCATCCTCCTGAGTTGCTGTGCATGGTCACACATCCTGACCTTGCCCTGTCCAGCAATCTTCAGGTTAAGCCTCAGGTCCTTCCACTGCTCTGCAAATTCAGGCAGAGCTCTTCCCAGGGATGACGTTCAGCTCGTGCAGTGTTCCCAGCTCCAAAGCCTGGTTTAATCAAAGCTGCAATTAAACCTGACAACCTCCTCCTTCACTCTACTACACAAGATTAGGAACAGCTAAAATTAGTCTAATTTAGCGTTAATCATTAATCCCTTCATCCGCTCTTAATCCAATTTAAATGTCCACACAAAGAGCTTGCACAGACTTTGCTGCTCCAATGTAAAGCAAAATTCAATTAATTATTACTGAATTAAATCAACACAATTTGAGTGCTGCTCTAAGAGGCCTTTGCCACAGGTGACTATGAGCTGCTTGGGTAGCCTTCAAAATCGTCCTGGACTTTGCGGTTCTTAGTAGTAGTTGGGTTGTGGTAGTTGGGTTGTGGTTGGATTTGATGACCTTAAAGGTCTCTTCCAACCTTAATGATTCCAGGATTCTCAGTGAGTCTGGAGCACAGCCCTGGGAGGAGAGGCTGAGGGAGCTGGGGGGGTGCAGCCTGCAGCAGAGGAGGCTCAGGGCAGAGCTCATTGCTGTCTGCAGCTGCCTGAAGGGAGGCTGTAGCCAGGTGGGGTTGGGCTCTTCTGCCAGGCAAGCAGCAACAGAAGAAGGGGACACAGCCTGAAGCTGTGCCAGGGCAAGTCTAGGCTGGATGTTAGGTGGAAGTTCTTGCCAGAGTGATTGGCACTGGAATGGGCTGCCCAGGGAGGTGGTGAAGTCACTGTCTCTGGAGGTGTTCAAGATTGGCTGGGGCACTTAGTGCCATGATCTGGTTGCTTGGCCAGGGCTGGGTGCTAGGCTGGACTGGATGATCCTGGAGGTCTCTTCCAACCTGCCTGATTCTGTGATTCTAAGATTCCAGCTCTATTTAACAATTTGAAAGCAAGCTTCCAAGTCCTCAGGCTGGAGAAGAGACTTCCAAATGTAAGGTTCAGGAGGCAAAGAAAATCCTGCCTCAGGAGAAAAAGAAAAAGAAGAAAAAGACAAAGAAAAAGAAGAATAAAAAGAAGAAGACAAAGAAAAAGGAACAAAACTCACCCAAACTTTTTTTTGTTTGTTTTAGGCCAAATGTCATTTTCAGCCTGACCTTTGCTTCTGGGATTGCACACTGCAGGCAAACTGAGTCCTGAGGGTTGTGCAGGGCCTCAGCAGCTCCCACTGCCTCTCACTCTCCAGACTGAAAGCAGAGAGCACATTTTTACCCCCAAAGAGCTGGTGGCCTCCTCCTGCAACCAGCAGGTACAGAGACCTTGAACCTCCCCTGTCTGATTGCTGTCTCCTCCCTGCTATCTCTTCTGCAATGGTCATTTTCCAGAGCGTTGCAGAAGAGCAAAACGTGGCTCGAATGCAGGAATCAGCTGCAACCTTTGCTGCCAACTTGGCAGAGAAGATAAGGACCTTTTATTTCAAGGAGAGAAAGAAAAAATAGAAGAAACCCAGACAGTGAGGAAGGATAGACAACTCTTTAGCAACTTTTACTGCCAGTCTTGCAATAAAATTTCCTAAGCACACTGAAGACTTTGGGGGAGGGGGGGGGAGGTATAAAAAAGGAAAACAAAACCAGAGAAAAGAAAAAAAGAGAAAAGAAAAAAAAAAGAGAAAAAAGAAGAAAAAGTTTTCCTGGGCAGTTTCCTTGGAGCTCTCTGCTTGCTGTGAACGCCCTCCCTGCTGCAGGGAAAGCCTCCAGCCTCCCTCTGAGGACGTGTGGGATGTGGGGAGCGAGGTCTGACTCACTGCTCCACTCCACTGCCCTCAGCAGAGCTCAGCAAGGAGAGCAAGATTCAAACAAAGCTCCCAACAAATTCAAGCAGCAGGTCCCTGAGCTGAGCAGCCTGTGGGGCACGAAGGCCTGCAGCCCAAGGAGGGCAGGAGGAAAGGGGAAGGAGGTGGCACAGCCCTCACCCAGAGATTACAGCCTGAGGTTTGGAATTGTGACCCCAAACACGACTCAGACTTTAGGCTGGGCTTGATTAAAAGAAAGCAGGGAATGGTTCGGCTTGGAAGGGACCTTAAAGGTCAGCTAGTCCAAGCCTTGTGAGCCAGATCACAGAATCACAGAACTGTTTGGGTTAGAAAAGACCTCTAAGACCACCAAACCATTCTCTAACTCTACCAAGTCTGGTGCTGGATCTCAGCACGACATCTCTGTGTCTTTTAAACACCTCCAGGGATGGGGATTCAACCATCTGCCTGGACAGCCTGTGCCAGCCTTCGAGAACCCTTTCAGTGAAGAAGTTTCTTCTGATACCCAACCTAAGCCTCCCCTGGCACAATTCCAGGCCATTTCCTATCACTTGTTAGTTGAAGGAAGAGAGCAACCCTCACCTGGCTCCAACTTCTCCCCTCAGCCTCCTCTTCTCCAGACTAAACACCCCCAGTTCCTCACCAGCCCTGCTCCCCAGACCCTTCAGCTCAGGAGCGTCAGGGCAGAGTTTGGGCAGTGTCACCTCACAGGGCAGAGTTTCAGAAGGGAAGGTGTTTAAATCCTCCAACAAAAGCTGACCAGCACATGCTGCAGCAGCTCCCACACTCCTCAGAGCTCTCTACAGCCCCCTTCTCACACTCAGAGATGAAAACAGTGCTGTACCACGGCTGTGCCAGGCACGACACCAGTGATGCTGCATGGGCAGGAAGGGGAAACACAGCACCACCTGCTCACATCACAAGCTGCTGATGTCAGAGAAAGATTTCTCCACTGTGGGTTGAGGCAAAACCAGCTCAGGGGCCTCAACCTCCCATTCCCTGTGCCACCAACCCCCCTTTGCATGTTCTGAGGGCAGGGACTAGGACAATCCCCCTCTTTCCCTGACCTGGCTTGAGGACAAGCCCTGTTTGTCTCCAGGTGCCCTGGGGACTGCCTGCATCTCAATGGAGCTTATGGACGCCCCTGGCTGCCCCTCCAGGAGGTTCAGGCAGCACCAGCCTCCTGCACAGCACCTTCTGTGAGGGCTCTCTCTGAGTTTTCCCTCTTTCCACATGTCCCAGCTGCTCCTTCAAGGTGATGCTGGTGCATCAGCTCACATGGTGATGTGATTTCCACCTCCTGCCCTGAGCAATTGTCATCTCAGCCACACAGATCAGCTGAGAAACCTGTCCAGACACCATCATCTGCTCTGTGAGGCCAGAAGTTGTAAATCCAAACAGCTCCTTGTGGCTTTAGCACCTTCCCTAAGGCCATCAGCTGCTGAACCACCGCTGGTTTCCCGGGCAGAGCAGGATCCATGCAGTGCTGAGGCCTCTGCTGGGAGCAGCTGATGTCATCTGCTGGGGGTCAGTGATGCAAGGCTGAGTGGCAAGCAGCCAGGGCTGCAGGGTGACAGTGCTGCCTGCTGCTCTTCCCAAAAAAGGCAATACCCAGCGCTGGGGGTGAATCACAAGCAGTGACACAGCAGGGGCTGGAGGATTTCAGCATGGAGTGTAGGAGAAGTGAGAACCAGGGCTGTAAGGACTGCCTCTGCCTTTCACTGGCCTGGGAATTTCCAGGGTTTCTCCCATTTCCCAGCAATCCAGGTGCTGCCACATGGCTGCATCTCTGCTTTCACAGAATCATGGAACTCTCAGTTGGAAAAGGATCATCCAGTCCAACCAGCAACCCAACACCACCACGGCCACCAAACCATGTCCCCAAGTGCCACAGACGCAGGCTTCTTCAACACCTCCAAGCGTGGTGACTCCATCACCTCCCTGGGCAGCCTGTACCAATCCTTGACCACTCTTGCAGCAAAGAAATTCTTCCTGATATCCAACCTAAATCTCCCCTGGTGCAGCTGGAGCTGTGAGCCACCTTTAACCAGCATCTTCACACCTTCTCCTCGGTAACCTTTTGCTATGCCTCACTCAGGCATTTCTTTTATGCCCACTTCCTGCAATAAAAGAGCAGGAAAGCAAACCCCATCTGCTGTGCTCAACTGGACCTTGCCCAAATCCAATCCCCAGCCCCAAACGTTGCACTGTGTCACAAGACCCCGAGTGCAAGCTCAGGGAAGTTAAGGTATTAATTCTATTAACTTCTTAGATGAATTATATGTTAACTAATGTGAACATAATGCAGCCCTGCAGCTGAACTGCAGCCAGAGAGGGAGAGCTCTGAAATCAGACTTTGAGGTCATTTGGGGGGGGGGGGAGGAAGGACAGAGTTGAGGAGCAGCAAGTTTTGGGAAAGAAGGAGAAGGGGAAAAAAAGAAGGCGAAGGGAAAGAAAAAAGGAGAAAGTCAAATAAGGAGCGGGGGGGGGGGAGGGGAGAGGAGAGGAGGGGAAAAGAAAAGGTTTGGAGGGTGTTTTTTTTTTAGCTTGGCTGGATTAAGGGCAAGGGCTGCCAGGGCAGGGGGGGCACTGCCCGTGCTGGCGGCGTGCTCGGGGCCTGATGCCCGGCCCCGGCCGGCCCCGCCCGCCCCCGGCAGCCATAAAAAGCGAGGGCGGCGAGCGGCGGCCAGCAGCTGCGGAGCGGAGCCCAGCACCGGCCAGCATTGCTCAGTCCGGGCAAGCACAGCCTCGGCAGCCCGCAGCGCTCACCGCTCACTGCCCCCTCCCCTGCCCCGCAGCAGCCGCAGCCGCCTCCGGGTAAGGGGGTGCGAAGGGATGCGGCGGGATCCGATGGGGGGGATGCGATGGGATGCGGGAGGACGGGGCGGGGTGGACACTGCGGGGACATGCCGTGTGGAGCTCGGCTGGATCTTGTCCCCCTCAGCCCAGCTTGCCACAGCCTGCACGCAAAGGATCTGCTCAGCCGGGCAGCTCCTTCCAACAGTCTCCTTCCCCCCGCTCCTCCCCAGGCACCAGGACTGTGTTTTGCTGAGCGAGCTTCGAGCAAAAACTCGCCAGTGTGCACTGAGAGCAGGGCTGGGCCGGGGGGGTGTGGAGAGCACGGGGGGCTCTGGGCACCGCAGGGGACAGCAGCTGGATGTAGCTAACGTCCCTGTCCCTTCTGCCTCCTCCTGCAGAACTGACACCTGGCAAACGTGCTGCAGAAAGCGATGGAGACCGTGCATGAGCTGATCCCCTTCGCCAAGGAGATGCTGAGCCAGAAGCCCAACAGGAAGATGGTGAAGCTGTACATGCTGGGCAGCGCGCTGGCTTTCTTCGGGGTGGTTATTGGCCTGGTGGAGACGGTCTGCAGTCCCTTCACCTCGGAAGGGAGGCTAGAAGAGGAGGAGGAGGAGAAGAAGAAACCCACCCAGAGGCCAGAGCAAAAGCATCCCCAGAAACAGGAGGATTTGATCTTGGATAAAAGCAAGAAGCCAGTGGCAGTGCAGAGGGCCCTGGTGAGCAGACAGCCTGGTCTCTAAGCGCCCCGTGGCCAGAGAGGTGCCCGCTGAGCAAGCAAGCACAAGAGACTCTGCTGTCCCCTCGGTGGTGGTTCCAGCAGGAAGGGAGAAGCGTTGGCTGAAGGAGGAGACCCCCAAGTGCAGGACTTGAAGAAGGAGTGAAGGGTTTTATTTGCTGCTGTGCAGCAGTGGGGAAACAATACCTTTTGTTGGTATGACCCTGTGCAAGATGCACAGCAAGGGTTCTTATTTTTCTTACTGAAGCATTTTACACCATTTTGCAACACCCAATAAATATTTTCTATGGTACCTGTGCTCTCCAGCTGCCTTTCTTTTCAAAGCCTTTGCCTCACCTGGATTTTGCACATAGGTTTTTCACTTGCCCCTCTGGTTCCTCTCAGTGCAGGGGACCCAGGGAAGTGCTGAGGGTAGTGGCTGCCCCTTCCCAGCTCTGGGACTTGAGGGGGTGGAACTTCTTTATACTTTCAGCAGCTGCTGCCTTCCAAAATAGGCCAAGTGGGGTGAGGGGAGGAGGTGGCATTTATCTCACAGGTGACAGACACATGGCCCTAGCTGGGGGTGGAGCTGTACTCTGTGGGGTTACCTGGGTTTGATGGCACAGATTCCTGTCTCTGCCATGGCCATGTGTGCCCAGAACTGCTGAAAATAAAACCCAAACCCACCCCTTGTCCACCCCCCAGCAGTCCTCTAACAGGCTGTGGCTGCTGCAGAGCTGAAAAACTTGCACTACATCTTCTCCCTTCCTTGGGATCTTTCAGAAACCCACCACAGGCACTGAACTGTGCAGGGTGGCATCAGCTGCCAGCATTAGTGGTGGCACAGCTGGCCCCTGGCTGTGTTTGAAAGTCGTTTGCCTTAGGGAGATGGTTTAGGGGGCACCTTGTAGAGTTATTGGTTGGACTTGGTGATCCTGAGGGGCTTTTCCAAAGGGAATGTTTCTGTGATTTCTGTGAAACATGGAGGCAGGGACCCAGTCCAGGAGTGTGGAAAGAGGCATCCTGGCCCCAGGGCTGTACCCAGGGCACTGCCAGCCTCGTTGGAGGACTTTCACCTATTTACAAATCTTTCTTGGCCTCAGGAAGAATCTGCTGCATTCAGGACTGGGTCACGTTAGCCAAACAAACCTCCCAACAGCCACAGCTGAACCATCCTGATGGTGCTGCAAAAGGGAGGGAAGGGAAACAATCCCTGCCAGTCAGGACTGGAGCAGAAAGAGCCTCTTGGTTTGCTCCATGGCAGGAGGAGCAAACTCCACATCTTGCATAGAAGCTGGGAGAAGGACCAGTGACATAACAGTGCCTAGATAAATCAAACCCCTTGAGAGCAGACAGCAGGAGAGGAGGGGGAATGACAAAGATCTCTGCCTGACACTAGTGCTGAAGGCATCACTCCTCCCAGAGCTGCACAGCTTCAGAATCTGGAAATCTAAGAAGGCAGCTGAAGTTCACCTCTACATCTTCAGACCATAGAAGCAATTATTTCTGCCAAAAAAACCCCACCAAACCTAACCAAACCAAGCCAGGAGCACATTTTAGAGGTGGAGACCTACCAAGCCTGCACAAAAAGCTATGTTCAAGCTTTGCAGCCAGCACAAAGCACCTTTCCCTTGTGAGGAAAAGAGCAGAGTCCAATGAAATGAAAACTGGCCTTGAGAAATGCTTCATTTACTCCATGACCCATTTAGTCCATAACCCATTTAATCCATAACCCTACCTCCTGGCAGCTGAACACTTCAGCGCCTCATTGATACCCAAGGAAACTTCATGGGCAGACACCAAAGGTGAATTCAAGTTTGAAGAAAGCCATCATCTCATGAGTGTCTGCTGTGTCCCCCTCCCTCAATTCCAGCTTATACATTTGCAGCACAGCCTCAAGGGCAGGGAAAAATGATCTGGAATTCCCTGGGACATGCTTGGTGCATGGATAAAGCAAGGACTTGAGTGTCTGTAGCTGTGTTAGGTGTGAAAATCGTGTCAGGTCTGAGCTCTTGCACGTGGCTGTCACCTAGCAGCATCTCTGCTCTGGCAAAGCTAAGCAGCTGATAAATGGATTAAACTGAGATGAGAATCATATCTTTGTCCAGGGCAGCTGCAAACTGTCAGCCACATCAGTCACATCTTGTTTCCCAGCTTCCCTTCTCTACAGTCTCGCTCTGTACCACCAAACTGAGTGGAATTAAGTGGATTTGAGTGCACCCTCAGCAAGCTTGCAGATGGCACCAAGCTGTGTGGATGCTCCCTCCTCGGAGGTGTGCAAAGCCAGGTTGGATGAGACTTTGAGGAACCTGGGCTAGTGGAAGGTGTCCCTGCCCGTGGCAGGGGTGCTGGAACTGGATGATCTTTAGGGTCCCTTCCAACCCAAACCATTCTATCAATCCAACCCAAACCATTCTATCAATCTATGGGAAAGAGAAACCATTAAAGATGAGAAGATGGAGCTGGTCTTAAGCAGCCCAGCTTGCAGGTCCTGAAGGGAACAGGGAGCTCCAGGCAAGCCCATCCAGTTTAGCCTCCCCCACTTCTCAGGTTGTCCTCACGCATGATGCCTCCTGGCATCGTGTTGCCCACACCTTCTCTCTCCACAGTTATCCAGTCATGGAGCTTATGAGCTTAAAGCAAAGAGCTTTGTGGAACAATCAAAATAGCTGCTCCTAAGGCAGCTCAGGGGATTAGACAGCTAAAGCAGACGCTGCACCGCCGCTGCCGCAGCCACCTCGGTGAAACCAGGTCCTGCAGAAGACAATCTCCTGTCTGCTGACGCAATGCGAGCCTGCAGGTCACAGCCTCCTGTGTATTACCCCAGAAGGTCAGCCCAGGAGGTCAAGCTTCCACTTCATCACTTGCAAAGCTCTCTCAGGACCAGCTCTCTGCAGCACGGTCAGTTAGACACATTAATGGCTGGGCTGAGCACAACAGCAGCCTAAAGTCTCCTTTAAACCACACATTCGTCAGCTCAGCCTGCGTGGAGGCTCAGTACCCACTCAGCATCACTTTAACTGTGAGGAATGCCAGAGCTGCCAGAGCTGCAGTAGATTAAAAGGCTTCAGCAAACTTCCCTGCTCTTAAACCATGGCAGGGCTCTCCAAACTCCAAATTCCCCACTGGAATGGGCTGCTCGAGGAAGTGGTGGAGTCTCCATCCCTGGAGGTGCTTATAAGGAGGCTGGATGAGGCACTTAGTGCCATGGGTTAGTTAATTAGAAGGGTTAGGTGATAGGTTGGACTGGATGATCCTAGAGGTCTCTTCCAAGCTGTGACTCTGTGACACTAGCCCATTTCCCAGCCACATCTCCCAGGGCCCCACACATCTGCATTTCAACACCAAAGAGAAGGCTCAGGCAGACCTTAGAGCTGCACTTCAATATCTGAAGGGCACCTACAGGAAGGCTGGGGAGGGACTGTCTAGAAGGCCTTCCAGTGAAAGGAGGAGGGGCAATGGTTTGAAGCTGGAGCAGGGCAGATTTAGGATGGACGTTAGGAGGAAGCTCTTTACAATGAGGGTGGGCAGACAGTGGAACAGGTTGCCCAGAGACATGGTGGAAGCCTCCATCTCCAGAGACATTCATGGTCAAACTTGATGTGGCCCTGGGCAACCTGATCTAGTCAGGGATGTCCCTGCTTACTGCAGGGGAGTTGGACCTCCAAGGGACCCTTCCAACCCAATGCATTCCATGATTCTAAGGAGCAGAAAGCTCTGATCATAAATCCAACTGTCACAAATACAACTTCATGGAACCAGTAAACCATCTGCACACAGACTGAGCAGCAGAGAGCAGCCAAGGCAGCCCAAGAGGCTGTGACTGCACTGCAAGGAGAAATTTTAACTGTAAGTGCTGGGGCAGAGCAGAGAGCACCCAGATGGAGCAAGATGCAGTCAGTGCTAGTGAGGACGCCTCAGGCAAGCTATAGTGCAGAAGCAAATGGAGCATTTAAGACTGAGTTAAACACAAACCCTGAGGAATACACTCCTGAGGAGGGCCACACATCACCCAAGGTGTGAGCATCACACAAGGTTCATTTCCATAATTCTCCTCTTTTTAGGACTTGTCTGAAGCCAGTTTTGTTCACCCTGCAAGTGAGACATTTTCCTGGTGCAATACACCCTCAGGAAAACTGCAGCTGGAATGAAATGTGGGGAATGTTTGCCTGTACCCATCCTGCAACACCTCCTCAAAGATCTTATTTCAGCTTGGAGTTGTCCAGCCTTTCATCATGTGGAGCTGAAGGCTACCTAAAACCCTCCCTCACAGACCACTCGTTCCAAAGGCAGGAGCCAAATGTCTTCAGAGTCCTCTCTTGCTATTTGCAGTTTAGACCTTGAATGTTTCAAGAGCTTCCAGGCTAAAATTAGGGGCCCAGATAAGAATATCAGCCTCTGCCACCCAACACCAAGGGCACTGGGAACATGGACATCAGCCAAGACTCAAAGCAGCCACAGCTCCAACAATCACATATCAAGGCAGCAACTCCTGATTTGGTCAGAGAAGGGAGAAAAAAACCCCACTCAATTAGGGCTTTTACACAGCTTGAACATCAGAGTGTTTAACCTGGTAGTGAGTAGAAATAGCATGTCACAGAATCCCAGTCTGGTGGGGGTTGGAAGGGACTTTTGGGGATCACCCAGTCCAACCCACTTGCTAAAGCAGGGCACCCACAGCAGCTTGTCCAGGATCACAATGGCCACGTGGGTTTGAAATCTCTGCAGAGAAAGAGACTCCACAACCTCTCTGCATAGCCTGATCCAGGGCTCCAGCACCCTCACAGCAAAGAACTTTTTAAGCCAAGCTTAGGCTGAACCTCTGTGTTTCAGCTTGTCCTGTCACTGAGTCTTGCCCCATCCTCTTGCCCCCCACCCTTTAGCTATTGATCAGCATTGAGGAGATCCCCTCTCAGGGTGCTCTTCTCCACTCCCCAGGTGTCTCACCCCTAAAAATCCAACCCAGCCTGTCGAAGCAAACCAGTCCCTTCAATCATCTCAAGTCTTCCTTGGGACACAAGAATGCATTCTCCAGGAGCAGTGGAGCTGTGACACTGATGGCAGAACATCAGCACTGTGCCCAGGAGCCCTGGGTGAGGCAGTGAGCACACACATCTGTCACAGCCCTACAGCACCACACTGACACACACCAGCCCAACACGAGAACAGCCAAGGGCAGCCTTTTATAATGGCAATCTCTGTAAAGAATGGAATCAGATCTGGGTTTATAGTCAAGTATGCTGGGAGAGCTGAGTATGAGGAATGATGTCCTAATGGCTGTGCAACAAAGGAAAGCAAAAGCCAAAGGGGAAGAAAAACCAAATAAAATCCTGTGCATTTAGCAAAGATTTGATAATGGGATGGATAAAAAGCCAAATCAAACATCACTCAAAAGCAAGAAGTGATAAAATGAAACCCCAGTTCCTGCCAAGTGTTTTGTTTTCGGGTCCCTGAGCTGCAGGCACAAGCTTGTCCCAGCCCTGCTCCAGAACATGCTCCCCCAGGCAGCACCGGGGTGGGGGCACAGTGGGGGCTCCCCAGCAGCTCCCCTCTGCTAGTTTGTACCAGAACAAGTCTCTTTCATGCTTGCCTTTCCTCCCAGCAAGCTCCTGGCAGCACTAGCTGAAGAGCCTGCCCAGAGCAGGGCAGGCAGTGCACACCGAGCATCACCCCTTGAAAGCCACCCTCGGACCAGAGTGGTGAAACAGAAGTGACCTGCAGCAAGGGGAGCAATCCAGCATAATTCAGGTGAAGCCATTTCAGAAGCTGCAGGCTGCTCTCCTTTGCCCCAGGACTCCCTCTCACCAGGCTAGGGCTGGCCACCCCACAGGGCTTCCTGCTGCCGAGGGGCAAAGCTTTGGCAGCAGCGGGGCCAGGCCCAGCTGAGATCAGAAACCACTTCTCTGCGGTTGCCTCTTCCTGCCCTCCTCTCCCTTCCCTCGCTCCCCACCGCCAGGAAAAGGTTACAAACAAAGTTCTTAAGTTGCAGGGAGCAAAACAAACCCAGAAAAAGCTGCCAGTGGGAGCGAGGAGCAGCAGTGCCCTGGAAGGGCAACCAGCAGAGGAATTATCCACAGAGCAGAAGCAGTGCCAGAGAGCTCCACTGCCCCACCAGCAGTGCACTACACTGAACCACCTTTACTGGCCCCTGTGGCAAGAGGCTGAGAGAGCTGGGGCTGATCAGCCTGGAGAAGGCTCCAGGCAGACCTTAGAGCAGCCTTCCAGTACCTGAAGGGGGTACAGGAGAGCTGGGGAGGGACTCTTTACAAGGGCTTGTAATGGTAGGATGAGGGACAGTGGATTGATGCTTGAAGAGGGGAGATTGAGACTGGAGATTAGGAAGAAATGCTCACAGTGAGGGTGGGGAGACACTGGCACAGGTTGCCCAGGGAGGTTATGGATGCCTCCTCTCTGGAGATGTTCAAAGCCAGGCTGGAGGAGGCCTTCAGCAGCCGGGAGGTGTCCCTGCCCATGGCAGGGGGGGTTGAACTGGGTGATCTTGAAGGTCCCTTCCAACCCAACCCATTGTGTCAGTCTATTTTAAAGCTGCAATAGAGGAAAGAACCTCTCTGGCTGGTTATGTAGAGGGGTCTAAGAGGGAGACCCTCAGCAGTGTGTCCATAACAGTCAGACCATGGTGCAGGCTCTGCACTGCAGATGAAGTTACATCCCCCAAGCTGAGAAGTCAGAGGCTGCTGCAGCAGTACAGGAAGCTCCTAGAAGTGTGTTCCCATCCCACACCAGTGCTGGTACTCTGGGGTGGAGATCCCAGCAGCAGATCAAAGCTGGAACAGAGTCTATGGCCATTGCATAATATTGATGGCATTGGATTTGCTGCTGCCAAGATGCAGGCAGCTCAGGGATGTTGTGTGGTTTTTCCACAGAAGCAAAGATTCACTTAAAAGTAAGAACAAAGTTCTTGCAACACTGAGAGCAGGAACCACAGAGCAAGAACTCTTAATTTCAGCCTTTCACTGCAAACCTCCCTGTACCTGAGCAGTTCCTTGGGGCTGGGGTGGCTGCATCCCAGGGATGGGCTCGGCTCAGCCCCTGCTCCTTCCTGCTCACAGGAGTAAGTAGAGATGAAAATGCAAACCCTGCCTCGGCAGAACACTTCTGGAGATGTTGATCATAGAATCAGAATGGTTTAGGTTGGAAGGGGCCTTAAAGACCATCCAGTTCCAAGCCCCTTGCCATAGGCAGGGACACCTCCCAGGCTGCTCAAGGCCTCATCCAACCTGGCCTTGTACATTTCCAGTGGGCATCCACAACCTCCCTGGGCAACCTGATCCAGTGCTTTACCACCCTCACTGTAAAGAGTCCCCTGCTGAGCAGCATCCTATGTGCAGGGCACAGCAATGCCCTGGGGAAGCAAAGAACCTTTTGCTGAGGACCTGCAGCATCCCAACCCCCCTCCTCCCTCAGCACCCCCCCAAGCACTCCCCAGCGCCCGACCCACCGCAGGCGATTAGACCTGGGCTGCATCACCACAGAGGCACCCACCTAGGGTTTAAGCACCTAACGTTTAACCACCTGCAGCGGGGCTGCCTCTGATCATGTCCAAGTGAAACTTGACGCTGCTCCACGAGGACACACCTCTTCAGGGTGTTGTGCAAAATGCTGCTTTTTAGCGTAGCACAGGAAATATGAAAAGAGCCAGGCAGAACCCAAACAGCACCGCCGGGCCAGGCCGAGCTCTGCTCCCACGGGCAGCAAATCCCAGCTTTGCCCTCTCTCAGCCAGCCTCCTGCCACCCCTCTGATTTTTCCCCCCCCCCTCCCCAGCGCTTTGGAAGTTGTGGTTCCTTGGCTAACAGGTTCGGAAGGATTGGCATCGCTGCTTCCCTCTGGAGCAGCTCTGCAGAGGGGATCTGGGTTTGTTTTCTTTCCTCCCTTCTCTTTCATGCTTGATTTCCTGACTCCACAGTGGGATGGGTCGGCTGGAAAAGATACTGCTTCCCTTTTTGGGATTGGTTTTGGCCTTCTGGTTTTATTCTGCGAGGGACAATTTCGACCCGGGTAAGTTATTAGAAGTGAATCTCTCTTTCATCCGAGCATGGCGCAGAGAAACTGCACAGAGCTTGGACCAAGCCATGCCTGAGCCTTTGTGCAGCAGCTGATGCTGCAAAGTTGTTTTTAGCAGAGATTCGGAGGCAAATGAATTCCAAACTTTCCAAGGGAGCAGGTGTGGCAAGGGGGGAGCTGCAGTGGAGGAAGGGTCTCAAGGCTCTCATTTACCAGTGTGCAGCAAACAGATTTGTAAATGTGGCTTTTAGGTGTTGGATTTTATGTTTTGAAGCATGGTCTTGGCAGAGAGGGTTTAGCAGGGAGCAGTCAAGCTGTGTGGAAGTTGACTTGGGCAGAAAGCTGTAAAGGGCCAAGTGCTTGTCCTCCTGTGAGGACAGGCAACAAGAGTTGGGGCTTTTCTGCCTGGAGAAGAGAAGGCTTGGAGGAGATCTTGGAGTAGCCTTCCAGGATCTGAAGGGGACTACAGGAGGGCTGGGGAGGGACTGTTTATAAGGTCTTGTAATGACAGGAGGAGGAGGAATGAGTTTAAACTGGAAGAGGGGAGATTGAAACTGGATGTTGGGAAGAAGTTCTTTGCAGTGAGGGTGGTGAGACATTGGCACAGGTTGCCCAGGGAGGTTGTGGAGCACCTCTTTGATCACATTGGGTGCTTCTGTGCTCCACAATCTCCCTGGAGGTGTTCAAGGCCAGGTTGGATGAGGCCTTGAGCAACCTGTTCTAGTGGGAGGTGTCCCTGCCCATGGCAGGGGGTTGGAACTGGCTGAGCTTTGAGGTCCCTTCCAACCTAAACCATTCCATGTTGCTGCACTCACAAGGAGCTGCAGCTGCTCCTCAGCACAGGTTTTCCAGCTCACGGAAAAGCCATCCTGGTGCTGGACACTCTGCATTGCAGGCTCATGGAGCATCTTGCAACTGCTTGCTCTGAAAGACATTAGAGGATCTTCTTGATTTCTTTACCAAGAAGTGTTTGGATGAATTAAATCCCTGTGCCTTGGTCCCCAGAGATGCTGAGGGGCAAGCGGGTGATCGTCACCGGAGCGAGCACTGGAATCGGGGAGCAGATGGCCTATCACCTGGCACGGATGGGAGCCCACATCCTGATCACTGCACGGACAGAGGCCAAGCTGCAGAAAGTAACTGGCAAGCTCAGCACCCTCACACACATGCATGACCCTGCACACACAAAGACCTGGAGGCAGTCTCACAGCACAGGGACACACATGGCCATGTGCATCACAGCCGTGGCACAAGCACCACTGGGGCACGGTCATACCTGTCCTGCTCTCTGGGGCTCCTGGGGGCACAGAAACCCCTCTCTTGTAGATACCTGCACTCTGCAGAGCACACAGTATGGTATTTGAACTTGCTTAGTTAAGTACACACAGCACACACACCCTCATTCCACGGCAGTGATATCCCCTCCTGCTCACCCCACACGCACAGACTGCCTTGGGTAATGCTTTCACCAAAGGAACCACTTGCCAGGTGCCCTTTGAAGCTTGAAAGGTTCCAAACACACTCCCAAAACTCCAAACCACTGTTTTAAGGTGGGGACACATCACAGGGAGCACAGGCTCCCTTTACTGCATGAGGCATGAGGCTTCTCAGGGCAGGGAAGGGGTTTCTAACCCATTGTGTTGGTGTGGCAGGTGGTGGAGCAGTGCCTGGAGCTGGGGGCAGCCTCTGCGCAGTACATCAGTGGCACCATGGAGGACATGGCCTTTGCCAAGCATGTGGTGGAGGAGGCAGAGATCTTGCTGGGTAGGTTAACAGCCTGCTCTCCACAAGTGAGATGGGAACACTGCATCTTGCCTCGGCCAGGCTGCTTTTGGAGTGGAGAGATGGAGACAGGCTGAGACACTTGTCCCTAATGCTGTGGTCCTCCTCCCCCTCCTCTGCCCATCTTCACTGAACTGCGCTCTCGATTTCAGCCCTGTGCCCTCGTGACATCCTGTTCCAGTACCACAATCCTGGATTTCATCACCCTTAGCTGCTGTGGTCTGAAACCATCCATCAGGCCTGTAGCTATTGCGGTCATGGGGCATGGCCGTCGAAACGCAGCAGCTCAGCTCTGCGGGCAGCACCCCCTCCCCTGCCCTGCACCCACAGACACCAAGGGTGATCTCCCTTGTGCCATGGCATTTGTGTTTTGAACCAGAAAAAAATCAGTATCAACAAAATTTCCAGACTGCATCTCTACTCCAGAGGTAATAAGTCACAGCTCTGACCCAGAAACCTGATTCTTTTGGTTGCACTCCTCCTGCTCCCAGGAAAAGCTGTTGTGCTCCTTGTAGTCCTATCCCACCCAACACTAATGCCTGCTCCTCTGCTTGCAGGAGGCCTGGACATGCTGATTCTTAATCACGTTGGCACATCCTACTTTGGTTACTTCAACGGAGATGTGGAGCACGTCCGAAAGCTCCTGGAGATCAACTTCCTCAGCTACGTGGCCATGACCACGTCTGCCCTGCCCATGCTGAAGGAGAGTGAGGGCAGCATCGTGGTGGTTTCATCCATGGCAGGTGAGTGGGGACCAAGGTAAGTGACAGGAGATTCAGTCACAAGGCACCCTGGGCTGATTTTCGCAAGCAAGATGAATGCACGACACCAAGAGCCAGGACTGCTTCATGCACTCCAACAAATGCTCTAACAGCCCCAAATCCAGAGCCCTTTTGTACTTTCTCAGTCACTCCAACAAATCCTCTAACAAACCCAGATCCAGAGCCTTTTTGTACTTTCTCAATCACTCCAACAAATCCTCTAACAAATCCAGATCCAGTGGAATTCCACTCTCCCAGTGGAATTTGCTCCCTGATGCAATCAAATCACCCCAGCCCTGCTGTCAGGCTCAGAGCACAGCTTGCAGACCTTCAGTCTCAAACACGCTGCCCAGAAAGGCTGTGGATTCCTCTTCCCTGGAAGGGCTCAAAGCCAGGTGGGATGAGGCCTTGAGCAACCCTGGTTGAGTGGAAGGTGTCCCTGCCTATGGCAGTGGGGTTGGAACTGGATGATCTTTAAGGTCCCTTCCAACCCAAACCATTCTGTGACCCTACAATTCAGTTTCATGGAGAGAAGAGGAAATGGAACAATTCCTCAGCTTGCTGGTCCCTGCCTGCTCCTCTCGGCTTGGTAGGTCAAGTTCCTGCTAATATTTGTGGAGTGAGTTATTGACTGACTCTATTCACCAAAAATGACTTACTGAATTTCTGTTAAATCAGGGAACTAAATTACAAACAGATGTCCCCACTCCCCAGCCAGTATCTTGGTCAGTCTTCTGGTGATCAGCTCAGCTCTGACAGACACCAGAGTTTAAACTGCGGTTTACCTCTCCCCTCTGAGGGTTTCATTGCTACCATGGGTTGCTCAAACCCCAGCCCACTGTGCTGGCCTTAATCATAGAATCAAGCAGGTTGGAAGAGAGCTCCAACCTAGCACCCAGCGCTGCCCAACCAACCAGACCATGGCACTAAGTGCCTCAGCCAGTCTTGGCTCCAACACCTCCAGCCATGGCGACTTCACCACCTCCCTGGGCAGCCCATTCCAATGCCAATCACTCTCTCTGACAACAACTTCCTCCTGATATCCCGCTTAGACCTGCCCTGGCACAGCTTGAGGCTGTGTCCCCTTCTTCTGGTGCTGGTTGCCTGGGAGAAGAGCCCAACCCCACCTGGCTACTGCCTCCCTTCAGGGAGCTGCAGACAGCAATGAGCTCTGCCCTGAGCCTCCTCTTCTGCAGGCTGCACCCCCCCAGCTCCCTCAGCCTGAAAAGAGATGGAAGCTGATGGGAAGGTTTGTAATGCTGCTGCTCAGGTGCCAGGGCAACACTTCACTAACAGCAAACTCCCTCTGGGTAGAATACTTTATTGAGGAAAAGAAAGCAGAGGCTTAGCAGTGGCTTTCTGTGCTGTGACAGAGCTTCACTCTGTGTCCAGGTAAAGTTGGCTTTCCCTTTACGGTCCCCTATTCTGCAACCAAGTTTGCCCTGGATGGATTTTTCAGCTCCCTCAGGCAGGAGTTCACCATTCAGAACATTAATGTTTCAATCACACTCTGCATCCTTGGCTTCATCGACACAGGTAAGATCTGTTTGGTCTCACTGATGGGGAGCTAAGCATCACCTGCCCAGATCTTTATCCTGCCTCTCCATTCCCTCTGCCAACCACTCTGCTGCTGCTGCTGCTTTAGCCTGGCTGTAGCCTGAGTGCATGCAAACACATCCTGGTTTCAGGGTGGAACCCCAACCTCTCTTATACCCAAAACCAATCCAACTCATTTCAGCCCCCCATGCACTGCACACAGGCTGGCACAGCCTAGCACTCAGTGAACACCAGTGTGTGCCACACACCTGCCATTAACAGCGGGGCACAAGGCAGCATCCATGCCAGGATGAGAGCAGCTGCAGTTCTGCCAGTGCTGGGCAGCAGAGGGGGCGTTGGTTTCACCAGCGGCCCTGTTTTGGCACGGTTTGCACACTCTGCTCTCCCAGCCTTACCAGCCAAGCTGGCCTTCCCTGGCTTCTCGCTTTCCTTCTCTGCTCTCTCCCCGCAGCCTGCTCAGCATGCTCCCCAGCCCCTTCTGCTCACTCACCTCAGGCTCAGCTCCCCTTGGACCCCAGCTCCCCCCAGTTTACTACCCCCAAGTCCTCTACGGCTCCTCCCCACTTCTCTACTGTTTCAACCCCTGCATCCCAACCGGGCTCGGGCTCCCCTCATCTCACTCCACCCAAAGCCCCTGGGGCTTGGCTCTCCCTAGGACACCTCCATTCCTCCTAAGACCTGCTTCTGGGTCTGGGCTTATCCCCCAGACCCCTTCCTCTTGGGTCTGGCTGCTCCCCAGAGACTCCCTTGCTCAGGACTCCGTTTCCCCCGGAGCTCCCTTCCCCCCCATCTCCCCGCACAGCGCTCGCTTTCCTCTGCCGCCCCTCGCAGCTCGGCCCCCTCCCTCGGGGACCCGGTTTGCCCCTGGCTCAGATCCCCCCTCTGGCCGCGGCTCCGCTCTGCCTCCCCGCCCCGCTCCGGCCCCGGCGCTCCGCTGCGGCTCTCCTAACCCCTCCCGTTCCTCCTTTCCCCCCCCCCCCCCCGCAGAGAGCGCGGTGCGCGCGGCGGGAGACGTGCTGCGCGTGCGGCCGGCGCCGCGCGGGGAGTGCGCGCTCGAGATCCTGAAGGGGGCGGCGCTGCGGCGGCGCGAGCTCTACTACCGCTACGGCTCCACGCGGCTGCCGCTGCTGCTGCGCGACTGCGCCGCCGACCTGCTCGACTACCTGGTGCGCGGCCGCTACCGCCTCCGCCAGCCCCGCCGGGCCTAGCGGCGCCCCGCACCGCCCCCGCGCATCCTCCGCGGCGCACCGCCCGCACCCGCCCCCGCCCCGCTCCCCCAGCCCCGCCACAGCCCGCCCTAAAGCCGCCCGCCGGCACAACGCCGCCCTCTGCTGGCCGCCTTGCGCATCACAGCCGTGCCTGGCCGCCGCTGAGACCTGTGCGGTGGGACAGGCGGCACAGCCCTGCCCTCCTCTCCCCGCCTCCGCTTGTGCTTTGAACAGGTCGTTACTGCATTGGTAAATAGGGCGTATGGCCGCGGAGCGCAAGGTGGGACACAGGGAATCCCCAGCCCCTGCACTGCCCCACCGGGTTGGCCCTCTGCCCTTATCCCCGACAGGGAAAAGTGGGAAGAAACTCACTGTTAAATAAAATGTACTCACCTAGGAGCTGTGTTGTCTCCTCTGGGTTTGGTAGCTGTAAACTGGAAGAACGCCACTGGTTTGCCTTCCACAGGGAGATTGGATCCTTGCAAGAATCCTTCATCCCTGGAGGCATTGAAGGTCAACCTCGATGGGGCCCTGAGCGCCTGGAAGCAGGTGGAGAGATCCCTGATCACTGCAGGGGAGTTGGACAAGATGACCTTTGAGGGTCCCTTCCATCCTGATGCAGCCTATGGTTCTGTGATCACTGTAGATGGGATCCTGGGGTGTACTAAGCAGATGTGTCCAGCAGATCCAGGGAGGTTCTCCTTTGCCCCTACTCTGTCCTAGTAAGACCTCATCTTGAGTACTGTCTTCAGGTTTGGGCTCCCCAGATGAAGAGGGACAGGGATCTGCTGGAGAGAGTCCAAGGGAGGGCTACGAGGATGATGAGGGGACTGGAGCACTGCCTGAGGAAGAGAGGCTGAGGGCCCTGGTGGGCTGTTAAGTCTGGAGAAGAGAGGACTGAGAGGGGATTTAATAAGTGTTTATAAACATCTGAGGGCTGGGAATCAGGAGAGGGTCAGGAGGTCAGGGGGACAGGCTCTGTTCACTGCTCCCTAGGATAGGACAAGGAGCAACGGATGGAAGCTGCAGCACAGGAGGTTGCAGCTCAACACAAGGGGGAACTTCTTTGCTGGAAGGGTCCCAGAGCGCTGGCACAGGCTGCCCAGAGAGGTTGTAGAGTCTCTGGAGCCTTTCAAGGCCTTTCTGGATGTGTTCCTGTGTGCCCTGAGCTAGATTGGATGGTCCTGATGTGTTATTCTGCAGTTGCCCACACAAACCACTGCATGCTGTGGGGGTTCTGCCCTTCAGCCTTTCTCTTTCAGGGAATTAGCTGCAAACCCATTTGCCACATGCCCAGGCAGATGCTGAGCACTGTGACACGCAGCGCTTGTGGAAGCTGAGGATCTTTGTTTTTCACCCACCTGGCTTCTCCTCTACCTTTTGCAGTCAGTGGGTTCCTGGGAGGTGCCAGGTTTTAGGTATAACAACCCAACAAATGGTCAGCATCACACCAGTGGTGGTATCCTTTCTGTTAAGAAGGCACTACCCTCTTCAGTGGTGTCCTGTGACAGGACAAGGGGTGATGGATGCAAACTGGAATCCAGCAAGTTCCACCTCAACATGAGGGAAAACTGAAGATGCTGGAGCCCTGGAGCAGGCTGCCCAGAGAGGTTGTGCAGTCTCCTCTGGACTCTTTCAAGACATGTCTGGATGTGTTCCTGTGTGACCTGCCCTGGCTGATCCTGCTTTGGCAGGGGGGGACTCAATCTTCAGAGGTGACTTCCAACCCCTACCATTCTACGATCCTATGATCCCACAGGATAAGCCTGCAGCACCACTAAGGGTCTAAACCCAGCCAGCCCTGCTCTCTTCTAGGTATGAGCCTGTGCCACAGGGATATTACTGATCAATAAATCCTGGTGGCAGCCAGCAAGGAGAAGCCTCTAGATGAGGTATGGAGTGGACAGAGAGAAAGATGGCCACCCCATGGAGGCCTACACTGCAGGGACACAGGAGTCCCAGCTCCAAAGGCAGCCACCAAAGCCCACACCCACACTGCTCTTTGGAGCTAAAAAGCTTTGCAGAGCCTTTCCTTGAACACTTTCAAGCACCACACCTGGAAACCCTGGCAGAAAAAGGGTGCAAAGGAACAGCCTAAAGTCCAAAATGAGATAGGTTAATGTTTGCTAAATCGCAGGCAGGACAAAGAAAAGGTCCAATAGATACCAGCAAGGTTGTGCAAGATAAGAACAAGTTCAAAACTGCTACCACTCCCAGCCCCATTTGCAACTCACTGACAGATCTACCTCTCCTGGGTCAGAGCTGTGGAGTTTGTCTTGCTCCTGCCTGTACTTCTGCAGAGGGATGGGTCTGCTCCTGAAGATCTTCATCCCCTTGCTGGGAGTGGCTCTGGCCTTTTACTTCTACTCAGCACCCAGGAATTTCAGTGAAGGTAAGTCACTGAAAACCAGGATTGAAACCCACAATCGGGGAGGCTGCTGCCAGCACAGGACCACACAGGGTCATGAGAGGTTAGACTGGATGATCCTGGAGGTCTCTTCCAACCTGGCTGATTCCATGATTTGAAGGACCTTTTGAAGCTCAGAGAGCAAAACCAAAGCATGGGGAAGCTGAAGGCTTGGAGGGGAGCAGAGGGGTCAGAGCAGTCTGCACTGCACAGGAGGGCTGGCAGGGTTGGGTCTGCTGGGATGCACAGCAGGTGTCTGATCTCAGTAAGTGATTTCTTTAGGCAACAGGCAGCTCTCCACTTTAAACATTTCATCCCTTGCCACTCCTAAAAGCTGCTCCCAGACCACACACCTCACACATGCTCCCCACTGAACCGGGGTTAACATCCAGAAGACCCCAGTCAGGAGCTCCGTGAGCAGTGGACACCACAGTGGGGCAACGCTGCTGCCTGCAGCTCTCTGCGCACAGGGGCGGAGAGGCGCTGCGGTGCCCATGGCGGTGTGGGCTGTGCCAGCTCCAAGCCCTGTGCCCTCCTCTGCAGAGATGCTGCGGGGGAAGCGGGTGATCGTGACGGGCGCCAGCAGCGGCATCGGGGAGCAGATGGCCTACCACCTGGCACGCATGGAAGCTCACCTCCTGCTGACCGCGCGCACCCAGGCCAAGCTGCAGAAAGTAAATGGCAAGCAGAGCAGGCTGGGCTGGTAAAACCTTCACATCCCACAGCCCCACGGGAGGGCAGGATGCAGGCACTCGCTCAGCCTGGGCACACGGGGATGCCAGATACCCACAGATCCATCCCAGAGCTCTCCTGGCACCAGCCTGTGCTAACACTCTCCCACCGCACTCAATTGCTGTTTCACTGCTGGCAGCAGGGCATGCACTTCTCTGCAGCTTTCAGCTGCGGATTATCTCCACCATCAAGAACAACACAAGGCCACCCAAGCTCTGGTCTGCCCAGCTCCTGCTCCTTCCCAAAGTCTGCCCTGGTTTTGCTTCCTGTGTACAACAGAACTAAGATGAAGCAATCCCAGCCCCGCATACAGATACCAAACGTTTGGCTCAGATGGGTCATTGTGGCTCCTCCCATGAAGGGAGAAGGTGCTCCAGCAGGACAGGAAGATGTGCTGCCTGTCCATCCCAAGACAGCAACGGCCTTCAAGGGGTGGGAGGGTGTTGATGGAGAGGGACCATTGCCCACAGCCTTGTCACTGTCACCACAGGTGGTGGAGCAGTGCCTCAAGCTGGGTGCTGCGTCTGCCAGCTACGTGAGCGGCTCCATGGAGGACACTGCATTTGCCGAGGTGGTGGTGAAGGAGGCTGAGAACACTTGGGGTAGGTGATGAAGACCTGCCCCTCCTCACTCCCTGCTACATTGTGGGGCCATCTCAGCCAGCAAGAAGCTGCTGAGATGCTAACAGCAAACATTCCCTGATTCCAGGAGGCCTTGATATGCTCATCCTGAATCACATCGGTCACAGCTACTTCACCTACTTCAACGGGGACGTGGAGCACGTCCGAAAGCTCCTGGAGACCAACTTCCTCAGCTATGTGGCCATGACCACGTCTGCCCTGCCCATGCTGAAGGAGAGTGAGGGCAGCATCGTGGTAGTTTCATCCGTAGCAGGTGAGCACACAAGGGGCCAGGCTCTTCTGCCCATGTCCCTTCCTCTGCCTGCAAGGGATCTCTGCTGCAGCTCTTCTCCAAAGAGCCACCCCACTGGGAGTCAGGACCAGCCTGTCCTTTATACCCTGGTGGCACACAGAATGGTTTAGGTTGGAAAGGACCTCAAAGTTCAGCCAGTTTTAACCCCCTGCCACAGGCAGGGACACCTCCCACTAGAACAGTTTGCTCAAGGCCTTATCCAGCCTGGCCTTGAACACTTCCAGGGAGGAAGCATCCACAACCTCCCTGGGCAACCTGTGCCAGGGTCTCACCACCCTCACTGCAAACAACTTCTTCCTAACATCCACTTTCAATCTCCCCTCTGCCACTTCAAACCCATTCCTCCTCATCCTCTCATTACAAGACCTTGTCAATAGTCCCTCCCCAACCTTCCTGTAGGCTCCCTTCAGATACTGAAAGGCCATTCCAAGGTCTCCTCAAAGTCTTCTCTTCTCCAGGCTGCAAAGCCCCAACTCTCTCAGCCTGGCCTCATAGCAGAGCTGCTGCAGCCCTCCAATCATCCTTGTGGCCTCCTCTGGACTGGCTCAAACAGTTCAATGTCATTATGTTGGGGGCTCCAGAACTGTACACAGTACTCTAGGTGGGGTCTGTCAGTTCAAGTCCTAAGGAAGATTTATATGCTGTGGCCTGTCCTGCAAGTCTGTACCCACTGACCTCTTCCATGCACTGCAGGTTGTTCTGTGTGCATGGTCACACATTGCACATGCATCAGCTACAGACAGGTGCACAGCAGGGTACAAGAGCACCACCACCCATACCTGAAGGTCCTTCATGCTTTTGTGTGCCATATGTTCAGTTTCAAACATTCCTGCACTAGTTTATTTCTCTCAAACAGCCATGGCAGATCATTCAGTCAGCATAAATCACATCTTGTAGCTACTTGAAGGATAGAGGAAGGGAGACCAGTACAGCCTGGTGTCTGCCCAGTACAGGAGCCCTGATACTGTCTCTCTGCTCCAGGTAAAACTGGCGTCCCATTTGCTGCTCCCTATTCTGCAACTAAGTTTGCCTTAGATGGATTCTTTAGCTCCTTGAGAAGTGAATTCGTCATGGAGAAGGTCAATGTCTCCATCACACTCTGCATCCTGGGCTACATCAACACAGGTAAGCTCAGTGTCACTGGGGGCCCATGACTCTGCATTTCCAGACAGAGCAAAGCCAAGCCCAGGAAACCCAAGGCCTCATCCAACCTGGCCTTGAACACCTCCAGGGAGAGGGCATCCATGACCTCCCTGGACAACCTGTTCCAGCATCTCCCCACCCTCACTGTAAGAATTACATCTCCCCTCTTCAAGCTTCAGTCCATCACCCCTCATTCTACTGTTACAAGCCCTTGTCGAAAGTCCCTCCCCAGCTCTCCTGCAGCCCCAGTCCCAGGCTGCTCAGAATGCTGCTACGAGGCAAACAGGACCCCAGCTATTTAAAAGGTGTGGTCTGAGGCCTTTGGCTCTGCTGTAGGGAGCAGGGCAGATGAGGATTCAGTCCTGTGGTCACTCATAAGGTGGAAAGGAACAGGAACTACCCTACTATAACTGCTGTTTTACCCAGGCAAGCCTTAAGCAGCTCTGACCCCTAGAGCTTGTCAGTCTGTCAGAGGAGGCTGCAGACACCCCAGCAGAGCTGGTGGCAGCTCCTGCACGCCATCCTCTCCCCGCAGAGAGCGCGGTGCAGGCCATCTCCCACGTCATCCAGGACACGCCGGCGCCCAAGGAGGACTGCGCCCTGCAGATCATCAAAGGGGCAGCGCTGCGCCAGCGTGAGCTGCACTACCCAGCCCGGCTGGTGGACACCCTGCTGCTCCTCAGGGCCTTTGCCCCAGACTTCCTCGACTACATCACCAGGAGCAGCTACAACGTGGAAAACATCAGCAGAACATAGCCCCTGGTGGGTGCACACCTTGGGCCAGGCACAAGGGATTTGAGCGTCCATGCAGCTCCTCCATGCTGCCAGGGTAGCCCCGTGCTGGTGCACCCCGGTAGCTGAAGATGGGATGACACATGGTGTGAAAAGGTCCTTTTTAGTCATGAACTCCTGCAACTGAGTTTTTTTTTCCAACCAAGAAGCAGACTTAGAGAAGCTTCTGGCAGCAGGTTCCCTGCTTGACCTCCAGAAGCTATTCCCCAACCACAGCCACAAAAGCCACGGTGCTGAGCACAGCAAGCAGCCGAGCCCTGGACCGGAGTGAGGGTTTGGGCCAGGCAAAAGCCACCCAAAGAAGGCCTTTGAACCAGGACATTTCTTTTTGTGTTTTCCAGTCCTGTACCCCCTTCCAGGCCGGTCTTTGTAAGAATAAACCCTGTGTTACCTCACCAGTCCTCTGCTTCCACTCCTGCTCCTTCCCCACGTGGCCGGGCACACAGCCCGTGTCAGCGCCCAGCTGCTCAAACCCACCTCCCTGCATGATTTGCATTAACGAGCTTTCACTTCTCTAACCACCTTACTGAGTTTCTGCCGTTCCTGACCTCTCCTCAGCTGCCCTACACACTTTTTTCCCCCCCTGTTCTTTTTCCTCTCCAATCTGCGAGGAGCCTTAATAGCATTACCGTACTGCCCCAAGGCTGAATTCCTCTACCCCAAAGCAGCTTGGGGAGACTCAGTCACTGGGTGCCACCAGCAGCAGCTCCATGAGCTGACGCTCAACCTCCGCCTGTCGGAGCCTGATAACGGGAGATAGCCTAAGAGATAGCTGCTGGCTCTGCTTGGGCAGAAGCTGGAGACTTTGGGGTCCCAAGATAACCCAAATCCCCCCACCAGCCGAGCCCCTGCACCCCGCGGGCGGGCTGGGAGCAGAGACAGGAACCGGGGCTCGGCTGCAACGTTTCCTGTTTGACAGAGCGAGAGCAGCAGCTGGAGGGGGGTGGCACGGAGGTGGCAGCTGGAGCCTGCTCATGCCAGATAGCCTCCTGCTCACCCCACTGCTCCAGGGGTAGGACAGGACCCCTCGGGCAGGTAAGTGCCCACAGAGCTGGGGATGGGGAGGGACGGAGGGGAGCGGAGCAGCGGCGCCGACGGCAGCAGCCTGCACCTTTTTCCTTCATTTTTCACCCCATTTTCAGCCCACACGACTGACACTGGGAGGCTGTAACATGATCCAGCAAGAAGGTTTTGGGCTGGTTGGGTTTTCTTTTGTTGTTGGCGTTTTTTTCTTGGTTTCCCTTGAAGCAAGAAGTGTAACAGCTTGGAAAGCAAAGATAAAGGACACGTCTGTTAATTAGAGAGGGTAATTTGGGGCAAGTGGAGGAGGAAACGGAGCTTTAGCTTGTCAGGAAGGCCTCAGCAGCTTGCTCAGCTCAGGGTGAGTAGTGACCTGGCTGTTCCTTTAAGCTTTACCTCCCCTGAAATCACATTTTTGCTTAACTGAACCTGTTCCAAGAGTTGCTTCTGGGCTGCGTGGTGACAGGTTGGGCAGTGCAGGTGGGAGAGGGGCTGAGCTGTTCCCAACAAAACCAACTGGATGAGCAGGGACTGAGCAGGACATCCAAGGTCTGGACTGAACTTGCAGTTGGGCCATTTCTAAAATTAAGAGAAATAAGTTTTCAAGTGTGCTGAGGGGCTTGGAGCAGGCCTGCTGTAGGTACAAGCTTTATCCCAAGCCAGAGCTCATATCCAGCTTCAGGGAAGCACATTGTGAGGCACTGGACTGGACCCAACTTGCATTTCTCAGTGTGAAGTGGTTGGCCAGACCTTAGTGGGCCCAAGCAAGTGGGTGGGCACTCAGAGGCCCTGGGTGAGCACAGTGGATTTGGCATGGTGAGGATGTGAGAGCTGCATGGGAGTAACCTCAGCTTTTTATACTCCCAGGCTCCTCCAGCAGTACAACAGTTAAACATCCTAACACCGAAACACTGCTGGGATCCTTCAGTGAATTTCAAGCTAGAAAGGCTTCAAAAGCTGCTCAGAGCATGGTCAGAATCAAAGCATACTCTTGAGGGCTCTTGAAGCCCACAACCTATCTAGACTCAGCCTTGGGAACAGCATCCTGGCCGTGGGCTTACAGGGACCTTCCTTGCCCAGAGCAGGAGCTGACCTCCCCAAAAGCTCTGCCCTCCTCCCCAAAGGAAGCCCCTGCAGTGAACAGAGAGCATTAACCCTGGGCTTTGGGTGCACCACAGCTAGCAACAGGGCGACAAAGAGACAGGGACAGATCTGAATGCAGCCTAAAAAGCAGGGAAGTATTTGATGTCTCTATGGGCTTTGCTTGTTCCCATTTAGACTCAACAACTTCCTGATTCCTTGAGACAGAACAAGCCTGATGAAGTTCTGGTGGGTTGGTTTGACACCAAAGAACAGTTAACTGGAACTTTCCAATACCTCATACTCAGTTGCTCTTAGAAGTAACTCTGCTCTACCCTGGTGAGACCACATCTGCAGTACTGTGTCCAGTTTTGGACTCCCCGGTTCAAGAGATACAGGGATCTGCTGGAGAGTCCAACAGAGAGCTATGAGGATGATGAAGGCACTGGAACATCTCTGCTGTAAAGAAGGCTGAGAGGGGATCTTATCAATAAGTGTGAGGGGTGGGTGTTAGGATGAAAGTGCCAGGCTCCTGTCACTGGTGCCAGTGATAGGACAAGGAACAAGGGGGATGAGCTATAACAGCGGAGGCTGCACCTCAGCAAGAGGAGAAACTTCTTTGCTGTGAGGGTGACACAGCCCTGGAGCAGACTGCCCAGGGAAACTGTGGAGTCTCCTTCTGGAGACTTCCAAGACCCGTTCCTGTGTGGGCTGCCCTGGGCAATCCTGCTCAGGATTGCACTGGATGATCTCCGGAGGTCCCTTCCAACCTCCACCGTTCTGTGATTCTATGGCTGCTCTCCTTGGTTTCATCAGGACAGAAGGTCCCAGAGTGAAGGCAGCAGTCCCAGTCCAGCAGAACCAGCCCAGGATGATCAACCAGCCCGAGAAGGCTCAGCCCCGGCCTCGGCGTGCGGCTGAGAGCTACGAGGAGAAGTGCGAGCGGCGGCAGGAGACGAGGGAGAGCCTGCGGCGGAGGCACAACCTGACCACCTGCCGCCACCCCGGGAGGGCAGCGGAGGGAGCGGAGCAGAGCCCCCGGCAAAGGGAGTTCCTCAGGAGGAGGAACCTGGCGAGCGATGCTGGAAGGACACGGCTGGGGCAGGACTGCAAAGGTCGACTCCTCCCGGAGCCCCCCTCAAGGGTGGACTCCAGACCACCTGTCCTGCTCCAGGTAACGCAGCTCCGTGCTCTGCCTGCTCCAGCTGGCACCCACCACGGCACCCGCAGCCTGTCCTCCCATCCCGACAGCACCGGGATGCAAATCCAAGCACGGCCAGAAAGCGAGAACCCACAATGGGCATTTCCTCACAAACTGCAGAGGCAGGCAGGGGTAAAGTTGTCACCCTCCTGCTGTGCTCCTCTCCTGCTCCCAAACCCTCAGCTAGGTGATTCTCTCCCAACACAACCCCACAGCCTAGCTGCCACAGTGCAGTTTTGCCCTTGAGTTATTTCTAACCTTGAAAAACTGAGCTCCTGACACCTGGCTCCCCTCCACCACCTTTGCTGGTCACAGGAATGGTGCAGGAATTGGGAGACTCCCTGCTACCCACAGCCTCCCCTGTGCTGCACAGCTATCACTGACCCAGAGGGCTCCCCACCATCAGTAACATCTATGGAAAGATGCAAACCACCCCAATTCGAGAGCAAATCCGATTTTCTCCTAAACTTATTGTGAGTTCATTCCAGGGGGTTCCCAAATTCCTGTGAGCAGAGGCAGTGGGACAGGAGAGGAGTGGCACAGCCCGGAGCAACCTGTGCAGCACAGGAGCCTGCAGAGCAGTTGCCTGCCTCCTGCTGCCACTTGCTTCACCAGGTTTAATCCCCTGCTAGGCAGCAGGAATCTGGAACAAGCTTTTACATGCACATGGACTTCCCCTGTTGGCTTCCGCAGAGGTAACAGCGGGCAGGAAGCAGGGGGAGGGAAGAGAGGTGATGGGGTAAGGATTCTGCTCCCTCAGTCCCCAGGGAGAAGCCAGAGCAGAACAGGTACCTCTGATCCAAGGCTGCCAAATGGCAGCGAAGACTCAATCCAGGACCCAGTTTCCTGCCACCACAAGTCCTCATCTTTCCCCAAAAAACCACCTCAAGTCACTTTGAGGAAATTCCTTGCCCTGTTCTAGTGTCTGTTTCACCCCATGCAGGAGACAGCAGGTTTTATCCTGCTTCCCCATACAACTTTAGAGCTGCTGCCGCCAAAGCAGCAGATCCTTGTGGATTTGCCATGGTTTCCTGGCATCTCCTTGATGTTCTTTACCCAGTCACTGCAGGTACAAGCCTGACCTAGCTACAGAGGCTCACTGGAGCTGCCCTCTCGTTCCAGCACCAGTGGAGCTGCCCTATATTTCCTCCTGCACACTCCCTGCCCAGTCTCAGCATCCCCCTCAGCATTTCATCAGAAGTGGTGTCCAGGCGAGGAGCCTCTCTGAACACCCAAGGTAGGTGTGGGACATTTGGGTTTCCCAGCACAACAGCAGCTGCAGCTTTTCCCTCCCACCTCTAAAGCTCCATTGAGCTGTTAGAGTGCAAGCTGACAGCTCTCTCCTCCAACAGCAGCCCCCACACTACGTCTTCCCATCCTAATCTGAGGTTCCTCTGCAAGCTCCAGGTGTTACAGATACTTGTCCTGAGGATAGAACCAGCCCAGCCCACAGCTCACCTGAGCAGATGCTCTGCCCTGCAGCATCTCTGTATACGTCCTCAGACTTACTCAACTTCTGCTTCTCTGTCCCTCTGAGCAGGGCTCTGCCTCCTGTCCCTGTCATGTTACTGGACACTGTTTAAGCCACTGCCCTCCTTTCTAGAAGTAAGGCTACCTCTGAGAGCTGGAATGGATACTCCAGTAGAATAACTTCCCAACCCCTTGGACACGAGATCACAGAACCAGAGATCGTTCACAGAATCATTTAGGCTGGAAGAGACCTTTAAGATCATCAAGCCCAACCCTTAACCCAGCACTGCTAAGTCCACCACTAAGCCTCAGCACCACATCTCTACAATCCCTCCAGGGATGGAGGCTCCACCACTTCCCCAGGCAGCCTACTCCTGGTCTTGACAACTCCCATCCTTCTGCTTTGCTTTCACAGGAACCCAGACCCTGGCAGACTCAAGCACAGCAACGAAAGACTCGAGCCAGCAGACAGAGTAAGCTGCTCCTGTCCCCCCTACCACTCCCTACCATCCCTGGGCTGGGAATTTGGATACCCACAGGGCAGCAGCCTCTGCTGCCCCAACATGTTCTGTACAGATGCCCCCACTGTGCAGAGCCGTGGGCTGCTCCAGCCCTGCATGGTGCTCTCCTCAGTAACACTCTGTTTTATTTCAGCTGGGGAATAGCAGCTTTTAATAAGGTAAGAAACCACAGATAACAACCCCTGGACACTGACTGGTGCTAAAGCTCTACAGTTTCAAAAAACAAAAGAGAAATGGTAACACTGCTGCTGGGGGCGGGGGAGGAAAGACACTTCTGTGCCATGGGCACCTCCTGTCCTCATTCTGTACTGCCTTGTTTTGATGCTGCAAATCATGGGCACCAGAACTGGAGAAAGGGAGTTCCATGTCTCCACTGTCCCCCATTCTATGGCTGAAGGACACTGAAGATGTGAGTGGAATCTTTTTTGGTTCCTTCTGCAAAAAGGTTAAACATCTGTGGCTGTTCAGCCTGGAGAAGAGAAGGCTTCAGGCAGAGCCTAGAGCAGTCTTGCAGTCCCTAAAAGGGGCTGCAGGATTGCTGGGGAGGGACTTCTAACAAGGGCTGAGAGTGACAGGATGAGGAGCAATGGCTTTGAGCTGAGAGAGGAGAGGCTGAGGCTGGAGATGAAGAAGAAATTCTTTCCAGTCAGGGTGGTGAGACACTGCAACAGGTTGCCCGGGGAGGCTGTGGATGCTCCCTCCCTGGAGAGATTTAAGGCCAAGCTTGATGGGGCTCTGTGCAACCTGATCTAGCTGGTGATGTCCCTGCTTACTGCAGGAGGTTGGACTAGATGACCTTTAAAGGTGCCTTTCAACCCAAACCATTCTATGATTCCCTGATACACCACTTGCCAAAGATGCCCCCGTCCCAGTGCTGTCAGTTGCTGCAGAAAATATTTTGTTCTCCCTGAATAAAAAAGCAAACACCAAACCAACCCACCCCAGGAGATTCTCCTCCTCCTCCCCCCAGACACAGGCTGCTCCTTCAGTTCTGCTCCAAAATCCCTGGCTTTTGTAGCCAGTTCATAGGATGTTTACAAACTGAAACGATCCAACTGTTTGTAAATGTTTCCCCTTTCCCTTTCAGGAGATGCTGCAGCTGTCCAACTACTTGAAGGTAGGTACCAAAGGTTGAGTCCCTCCACAGAGCAGGTCTGTGCAATTAGGGCACTAGTTTTTAAATCGTGATGATGTTGACATCAAGAGGTGCCACGTGCCCAGTTTTAATGTGGCCAATAAAGCCTACAAAGAAGTCACTGAGACTCTCCTGAACCACCCACCCCTCGCCAAGCAACAGAGTCTCTGAGCTGAAAGGGGACAGAGCTGCCTCTGCTACCAGCTCAGGGTGGGGAATCCCCTTTGACCAACTGTCCCCTTCCCCACAGGAGGCCCTGCACCGTGAGCTGTTGCTCAAGCAGAAGATGGTGATTTTGCAGGAGCTCTTCTCCACACTGCTGCAAGCATCAGAAAAATCCTGGCAGGTACAAGAGAGCTGCAGGAGACAATTCCTGGGAGGCTGGGGCAGGCTTGTGTGCAGAAGCAGACTGGGGGCAGAGGGAGTCTCCTCTTTGAGCTCTGCCCTGTTTCAGTGCTTTGCAGGTGTGGAGATGTTGCTGATTTAACATCTAGAGTTGGCACCTGGCAGAGCAGACCAGGGGCAGAACTGCTGCCCTGTGGGTAGCTGCTTCATTGGCTCACAGGTTGTTAGGGAGTGGAAGGGACCAAAGGAGATCATCAAGTACAACCCCACTGCCAGAGCAGGACCATACAGTCCAGCACAGATCACAGAGAAACACATCCAGACAGGCCTTGAAAGGCTCCCAACCTCTCTGGGCAGCCTGTGCCAGGGCTCTGGGACCCTTCCAGGAAAGAAGTTCCCCCTTGTGTTGAGCTGAAACCTCCTGTGCTGCAGCTTCCATCCATTGCTCCTTGTCCTATGCCAGGGAGCACTGAGCAGAGCCTGTCCCCCCTCCTGACCTCCAGCCCTCAGATAAACCTTTATTAGATCCCCTCTCAGTCTTCTCTTCTCCAGACTAAACAGCCCCAGGTCCCTCAGCCTCTCCTCAGGCAGTGCTCCAGTCCCCTCATCATTTCCATAGCCCTCCACTGGAATCTCTCCAGCAGATCCCTGTCTCTCTTAAACTGGGGAGCCCAAAACTGAAGACCTCCAGAGATGGGGCCTCAACCACCTCCCTGAGCAACCCAGTCCAGGCTCTCACCACTCTCATCACCAACAACTTCCTCCTCTCATCCAGTTTGACTCTCCCCACCTCCAGCTTTGCTCCATTCCCCCAACTCCTGGCACTCCCTGACAGCCTCAAAAGTCCTTCCTCAGCTTTTTTGGAGGCCTCCTTCACATCCTGGGAGCCTCCTCTGCTCCAGCCTGCACAGCCCCAACTCTTTCAGTCTGTGCTCACAGCAGAGCTGCTGCAGCCCTCTGAGCATCCTCCTGGCCCTGCTCTGGACACTCTCCAGCATCTCCACATGACTCTTGTAATGGGGACTCCAGAACTGGATGCAGTACTCCAGGTGGAGCAGAGTGAAACAGAGTGGGACAATCACCTCCCTTGACCTGCTGGCCACACTTCTCCTGCTGCAGCCCAGGGTCTGCTTAGCCCTCCAGGCTGCAAGTGCACACTGCAGGTTGTCCTGCCCTGGGCTCAGTTTTTTTTTTGCTCCCAGGAGGTAGCATGGAAGCATTTTATGCAACACCTGATGTATTTCAGATAGGATTATTACATCCAACATTAATTTACAGCTCACACAAAAAAAAAAAAAGTGGTTTCAAAGTTCTGTTGGGGCAGAAAATTGAGTGATTGGGTGAGATGGTATAAAAAACCCTCTCGTGTGAGATGTTCTGTGGTTAGAAACTTCCGCCTGTGCTCGCTTCTTCAACTTACATGAGCAGGAAAAAACAACCTGACACACTGCACAGGAATCAGCCATGAAACCTCAGCTCAGAACAGGTAGGTGCACTTTGCTGCTTGCTCTCTCTGCTGCAGGACAGACTTTGCTGCTGCCTCTTGCATTCCAGACTGAAAATGAACCCACTGCTAGCACCAGAGCCAAGGGAGCAAACGCTGCCTGCTGGGATGGCATCTCCCAGGGTCTCTCATGGGGGGGAAGCAGCTGGGAGCAAGAGGCTCTTCTCCAGGAGGTTGTGATGGTTTGGGTGTTACCTGACCACTCACTCTTATGGAATCACCCAGACTAGACTCAGCCCAGCTGGACATTAGAATGGAGCTTTATATTTACAGCTTGGCACAAGATCCAAGCAGGCATTTACAATCTCTACAGCTATAGACAGAAACAGACAAGTTAAAAAGGTAATACAGAAACATAACAGCCCTCTCAGAAACCAGAGTCCACAGAAGGAGCTCCCAACCACCCTTCTACCTCCTTTCCACCCCTCTACCTTATCCCAGACTTTGCCTTACATCGAAGGTGAGCTTGGAGAATCAGCCAGGGCGGGTAGGACGCAGAAGGATTAGTTACACAGACAGCAGGTTACAGAGACAAGAGAGGCAGCCAGAGAGCAACTCTGTTATCTATGTTTGTGTTCTTGTTCTTATACATCTCAGCAAGCCTGTGAGTGCAGTAGACACCAGCACTGCTTCCTTTTCACAGCCTAGCATCTAATTGCTCTCACTGAAATACCCCAGCTAGGCTCAAACCAGCACAGAGGTATAGGCAGGTCCTGCACCATAGCACTGCTGTGAAAACTGTGATGCTTGGTTGCCTGTTCCCAGACCTGGGTGCGATGCCAAAGACTTGCTGCAGCAGCTCTTTAATCCTTTCCAATATTTTGGATCTCAAGGAAAAGCTGCTGCATACTCACAGAGAGTGCAGCACTAACTCCTGAGGTGGCTACAAAGTCATTTCTGAGGGGCTGTCGTGTTTGTGGGCGCTTCTGGCTTGATGGAGCAAATGAATCCTCTGCAGGAGGATGGGGGTGGTGTTAAATTGAAGGGCTAAAGCATTTGGTTCCTTCTCCTTCCCACAATTTTGCTTCCAGGCTAGAGACACACAGGGTCTGTACCATAAATCTGTTGGAAAACTCTTAGTTGAGCCAAAAATGCTGCCAGATGAAGGAAGCTAAGTCTCAATTCTGATTATTAAGAGTAATTGAAGCTCTTATCTCCTTAAAGAAGAAAATTGCTATTACAATATATTTCCTTCCCCTCCTAACCTCTGAAGCTGAGCCTGGCTTTTGGAAGCACCTTGCAGCTCTTTGCCATTTCCAGTGCCTTGCTGATAATGGGGGGGACTTCTTTTCTAGCAGGAGCATGGTGTGTGGGCAAGCTGGAGGCCTTCCAGAAGCAGCATTTATTGTCATTGCTTTAAACCAGAGGTTCAAAATGACTAAGAGAAGGAGCATCAGAGGACTTACTGACAACAGGACAACCAAAACACTACACCTATCAGCCCAAACCAGTTTAAAAGTCCTTCTGTAGCACTTAACTGACAGCAACAGGGAAATGCAGAAGAGTTCAAGGGGGATTTTCCAGCTGACTACTCAGGAAACCTGACTTCAGGGTTCTTTTAAAGCAGCTTCTTTCATGTAGATCACCTTCAACACCAAGGCTTGGCCAGGATTTATAGAATGGTTTAGGTTGGAAATGACCTCAAAGCTCAGCCAGTTCCAACCCCCCCCACAGGCAGAGACACCTCCCACTAGAACAGCTTGCTCAAGCCTTCATCCAACCTGGCCTTGCACAGCTTGCTCAGAGGTTGTGGAGTCTCCTTCTCTGGAGAATCTTGAGATTCATCTGGATGCATTCCTGTGTAACCTGAGCTAGATTCTATGGTCCTGCTCTGGCAGAGGGATTGGACTCCTTCTATGGAGGTCCCTTCCAACCCCCAGCATCCATCTTGTGATGTAGCAGTTCTGGTCAGAGGCACAATTTGTTGTGCTCACCCATGTCTGTTCACTCACCCCTCACTGCCACGCTGTGCTGCCAGCAGCCCTGCAGACAGCTCCTTCCATTTAAGGAGATCTTTGTAATCTGTGGTTAGGGATTTTTTTGGGCCAATTTGTAAGCTGCATCTTCCTGAGAGGAATTTGCCAGCACATTTCTGCTCCAAAGCAGAGGAAGAGCCCAGTGCCCCCTTGCCTTCTACATGTGTGCACAGGGGCTGGGACACCACCACCCTCCAGCATGAGCCTTTGCAGACAGCAGGCTCAGATAAACTGCAGAGGAGAACCAGGCATAATATTCCACATGGAAAAATGCTTTTCAGCATACCACCTACTTTCTAGGAGGATAGAACCTTTAGTTCACAGAATGCCAGGTTGGAAGAGACCCCAAGGATCCAACCAGTTCTTTGGATCAACAACTGAACTGGGAACATTTTAGTCTTTGGGACCATAAACTTCTGTGCAAATATAAGCAGCACTAAGCCAGCAGAGGATCTGGTTTTGCTGGAGTCTACCAGCTAGTCCTGTAGCAGCAAAAGGCTGCTTTTCAGAGACTTCAAACAGCAGTAAGCAGAGAAGGCAACAGAGTTCTGAGTGTTGGTGGTGGAAACTCAGCCTACGTGAACTCTGCTAGAAGCTGTAGCTGGATTTGCATGCAGGATGGTTTCACAAAGCCTAAGCTGCCTGACTAGCAGTGAGAGGAGATGATAATGAGGAAAATGAATCATCACAGCTGCCCTCTATCCCCCTGCCCAGCTGCTAGATGTTGCAATATGGACCCAACCTATTTTCAGAGGAAACAGGCAAGACCAGACCTCAGCACCAGCTGAAGCTTTAGGCAAGGAGGGCTGCAGGGAGGAACCAGCAGCCAGGAGCAGGCACCAGCTAAAACTAGGTAGGTTTAGACTGGACATTAGGAACAAAAAATGCACAGCAGGAGGGGCAAGGTAGTGGAACAGGCTGCCCAGGGAGGTGGTTGAGTCACTAGCCCTGGATGTGTCTAAAAGTCACTTGGATGTGATGCTTGGGGATATGGTTTAGGGTGAACCTTGCAGAGTAGGATTATTGGTGGGAGTTGGTGATCCTGAGGGTCTTTTCCAACCAGGATGTTTCTGTGATGCTGTGGTTTTCCCAAAGCAGTCCCTGCTTCACTACCACCCTCCTTATACAGCTCCTTCTCCTCCATCACCCAGAGCCTGGGGCAAGATCCTCAACCAGACAAGGTACTATATAGAGGAGCTCAGCCTAAGTGGGGAGGCTCAGCCAGCACCCATGGCTGATGTTAGAGTAACCATCCGGCCTATTCCTACCTAACCAGGGGGCCACCAGGCCCCCCAGCCTTTGTCCCACTCCCATTCACCAAGTGTGCACCATGGGGACTCACCAGTGATGACAGGAGGAGGATCCCTCTGCCCAGTTGGGCACAGCTTGGGGTTTCTGTCTTTCTGCCTGGGATTAAAAAGGGGAGTGGGCAAGGAGGGCAAATTGGTCACACCTGGGGTAGGAGGAGACTGCAACAGAATCCAGGTGCTGTGGGATCTGGGGTATAAAAAGGGGACAATGCTGTGTGGGGTGGGAAAGGGAAGGTGGGGCTGAGGGGGAAGGAGATTATGGGGTATTGGCAGCTGGAGGGGATCTTAAAAGCTCATTCAGTCTCCTGCAGAGCAGGACTCCTATAGCAGATCACACAGGAACACATCCAGATGGGTCTTGGATATCTCCAGAGAGAGAGACTCTACAAGCCCCTGGGCAGCCTGTGCCAGGCTCTGTCACTCTCACAGGGAAGAAATTTTTCCTTACATTTATATGGAAGAGGAAAGGAAGGAGATGGAAAGAAAAGAAGGGAGATGGGGGAAAATAGAAGATGGAGAGGAAAGGGGGAACATGGGAGACAGAGCTCAGGAGCAGGCTGCCTGGGGGGGGGGTTGTGGAGTCTCCTCTGGAGGCTTTCAAAACCCATCTGGCTGCGTTGCTGTGCAGACTGCTCTGGCAGGAGGTTGGATCTGTGGAGGTCCCTTCCAAGCTCTAACATTCTGTGACTGTGCTACCAAAACCCTGGGGGCACACTGTGTAGGGTATGATTCCCTACATTGATTCATTTGTGGGGATGTTGTTTTTTCTCCTCCAGGGTCAGCTGAACGAAGACAAACTGAAGTGTAAGCTAAGGGCACTGGAAAATCAGCTGCAGGCCTGCACCCAGGTAATGTCTGACTGCTGAGGAACAGACACAGGGGAAGAAAGGTCTGAAAACAAAATACTCAACTATGTAATTGGGTCAGGTCTCAGTTTCTAGAGCAGTTTGATTAGATATGGATCTGAAAGCAATTTTTCCTCTTTGCTGAAGCAATGTTTCATGGCAAATTAGCAGCAGCACTTGCACATTCTGGAGCTGCTGATATTCAGGCTTAGCCAGTTCAGGAATATGTCAGACAAGACCCTTCCAGCACTTGAATTCTTCCTTTAAAGAGTTACTCAAAGGAGTGTGTGAAGAAAATCCTGATAGAGATGGAGGACCAGAAGCAGACCTATGAGCAGAAGGCAAAAGAAGCTCTTCAGAAGATGCTGGAGGACAAACTTCAAACAGAGCAGCAGCTCCAAAACTCTCAGGTAAAGAGAATGGTTTACACCTGGTTTTGCTTTAATCTAGTTTGGCTGTGACAAAGAACCTCCTCCTTCTAGGGAAAGGTGATGAATTAGCAACAAACATGCAAAATAAACCCATTTTTTAGCTACTTAACACAGTCCAAAGCAGCTGAGAGGCAACCTGTGCTTATTTATGAGCTGCACATCAGATTGTTAAATGGAATCAGAGAACCATTAAGGTTGGAAAAGATCTTTAAGGTCAGCAAGTCCAACTGCATCACTGTCTGGGAGTTTTAAGTGCAATCCTGCCTCCTCCACTCTCCCTCTTCCCATTCCCTGCTCTGTATGCACAGAGAAACAAGCTTAGGCACAGAATCCATGGCATGAGGTCTCCAGAGATGCTTTTCCTGGAGGAGCTCTTCACTAGGAAATTGGATGGGTGTTTTTTTCCCCAAGATGTATTCCGTGGGTCAAAAATTGCCAAGTGGTATTTATGAAGCAGTGAGCTGTATGCCAGAGATGGGCAGCTTTCTGAAGCCTTCCAGCAGCAGAGGCTCTCAGGTTTCACAGCAAACCCTCTGCCCATGTTCACTTTGTCCATCAGATGGCATCAACCCCACACGGTTTCTCCCCACCCTGCTGCAGCAATGGCAGCGCTACCCCAGCCTCACACATGGGCAAGCTGATGCCCTCACCTGCAGGTGATGTCCAGACCAGCCTAGCATGGACCATGGGTCAGAGCCCACCCACGAGTCCTTGCTTTCTTCCCTAGAGAAGCCTGGCAGCAACAAGAGAGGACCTTGCCTTCTGGAAAGAGCACTCCACCATGCTCAAAGATGAGCTGACCAAGGTGACCTCGGCACACACTGAGCTGCAGAGCAGCTTCCACAATTTGCAAAGTGAACTGCAGGTACCTGAGCACCCCCCAGGCACAGCATCCACCTGTCCCGGTTTTCAAGCAGGCAAGCCCCCAGACTGAGACCCCCTGGAGGGAAAAAAAAGCCCCCTGGTGAAGCACAGTGGCCACACAGGCAGCCAAGCCCTCAGCTCAGAGCTGATTTTCATTGCTGGAAAGTCAGTGGTGCCATGGGCTTGTGAGCTGCCCTCAGGGCTGTGGTGCCAGGGCTGGGCTGATCAGAGAATCACAGAATGGTTTAGGTTGGAAGGGACCTCAAAGCTCAGCCAGTTCCAACCCCCTGCCATAGGCAGAGACACCTCCCACTAGAACAGGTTGCTCAAGGACTCATCCAACATGGCCTTGAACACCTCCAGGGAGGTTGTGGAGCACAGAAGCACCCAATGTGATCTTAGATCGTATTGGGTGATTCTGTCCTCCACAACCTCCCTGGGCAACCTGTGCCAGTGTCTCACCACTCTCACTGCAAAGAACCCTTTCCTAACACCCAGTTTCAATCTCCCCTCTTCCAGCTTAAACCCATTCTTCCTCATCCTGTCATTACAAGATCTTGTCAAAAGTCCCTCCCCAGTCCTCCTATAGCCCACTTCAGATCCTGGAAGACCACTCCAAGGTCTTCTCAAAGCCTTTTCTTCTCCAGGCTGCAGAGCCCCAACTCCCTCAGCCTGTCCTCAGAGCAGAGCTGCTGCAGCCCTCTGAGCATTTTCATGGTCCTCCTCTGGACTCACTCTAACAGTTCCATGTCCTTCTTGTGCTGGGGGCTCCAGAACCAGATCCAAGCTGATTTCAGGGTTCTTCTCACCCACAGCAAGTGGACAGCCAGAAGAAGCAGCTGGGCCAGGCCCTGCGCAGCCTGCAGAGCGAGCATGAAGCCCTGCACCAGCGAGCCAGTGCCTTGCGGGAGGACAACCACCTGAAGGCTCAGCACATCACTGCCATCAAAGGTACTGGGGGCAGGGACATGTGCAGGGTCTGTCCTCCCAGTAAACAGAGGAGCTAAGCAAAACACTCTTCCAGTCCTGGTCCTTAAAGCCAAGCTCATATGTATGCAGAACCTCTCCTTGACTGTGCTGCAGAGGGACTCCTCATCAGGGTGTCTAGTGACAGGACAAGGGGGAATGGTTTGAAGCCGAGGCAGAGCAGGGTTAGACTGGAGCTGAGGAAGAAGTTCTTCACTATGAGAGTGGTGAGATTATGGGAAAAGCTACCCAGGGAGATTATGGCTGCCCCCTCCCTATGGGTCTTCAAGGCCTTGAGCAGCTGAATCTAGTTGAGAGGAGTCTCTGCCCATGGTAGGGTAGTTGGAGTGGATGATCTCTGAGGTCCCTTCCAACCTGAGCCATTCTCTGATTCCTAGAGTTGTTTCCAACCAGATCAAAGTACTCCAGAGAAGTCAAGTGACTTTTCTAGAAGAAAGAATGGAATGGGAGACTTGTCAAGAAATCAAACATGAGTTCTCAGCTTTGATGAGGAATTTTGCATCCTTGTCAGACTTAAACACACCTGCTTGGGTGGGGAGGCAGCACCCGTGACTGTCTGAGGTGCTGCTGGGTGCTGGTGGATGTTACCAGTCAGTAAAGAGAAGTACCAGTTCAGATAAAGGCAAGGAATACACACATTTCAGGGGGTTGTTTTAAAACATAATTAAGGAAGAGTAAATAGTGGCAGTTCCAGCTTGTAACAGGTCTCATGCTTTAAAATCAAACCGAAGCTAACAGAATGTAAGGAACACTTAGAAGAAGCTGCCAAAGCTGAAAGGGCAACTAAGAGCTAAAAACACTTCCTGCAGACAAGGAAGCTTGGCATAAGCAGCAATATCCATTGCACTTTACACATGTGGAAAAGGGAGAGCTGCCATCCTTGCAGAAGCAGCAATATCCACTGCACTTTACACATGTGGAGAGAGAGAAAGCTGCCATCCTTGCAGAAACAATATCCATTGCACTTTACACATGTGGAGAGAGGGAGAGCTGCCATCCTTGCAGAAACAACAATATCCATTGCACTTTACACATGTGGAGAGAGAGAAAGCTGCCATCCTTGCAGAAGCAACAATATCCATTGCACTTTACACATGTGGAGGAAGGCAGAGCTGCCATCCTTGCAGAAGCAGCAATATCCATTGCACTTTACACATGTGGAGGAAGGCAGAGCTGCCATCCTTGCAGAAGCAACAATATCCATTACACTTTACACATGTGGAGAGAGAGAAAGCTGCCATCCTTGCAGAAGCAGCAATATCCACTGCACTTTACACATGTGGAGGAAGGCAGAGCTGCCATCCTTGCACAGAGCCCGACACCAACCTGCATTTCCTTCTGTCACTCCCCCAGATAAACTGCAGAAAGAACAAAGCCAGAAGGTGACACTGGAGGCAACCATCAGCCACTTGCACAGTAAGTAACACAAAGACCTGAAGAGTCAGAGACCTGCCTGAGCACTGAGGGTAACCAGAGTGGTTTTTTTACCTCCACAGACTTGATACAGAACCAGAGCAAGGAATGGAAGACTCAGGAGGTGACAGTACAAAGGAAAGGTCAGCACATTCTGTAACCCCCACCTAGCACAGGAACCTTAGACCTGGCTCTAGGTCTAGTTTAGAATAAAAGCTGTTTTAAAGCTGCACAAAGTGAATTCTTCTACTTTGCTCCTGTTAAAGCATTGATGTATTTATGATGACAACTTACAAAATAAATGGATTTCACTGCAAATTCTACTCCAGTGGCAATGCCCTTTTTTGAAACACCCCCCCCCAACCACATACCACATTCTAGTTTATAACTGCAGTTACAGATGGTACTTGGCAAAAAGTCATACAAGGCATTTTGTCTGAACTCTCCCTCTCCTCCATTTCTCACAGCTACTTAGAAATACTCCTCTAAAGATGATTAACTTGTAGCTACAGCAGAGGTAGGACTGTGATAACCAATTCAGCTCCTGGGTCCTCTGCTGTGTGTGTGTAGCACACAAATACTAGCTGTAAACTGTGCTGAGCAAACAACATCTAAGGCAAACTCAGAGCTTGGACCTCTTTCTCATCAGAAGCCTACCTGTTTTCTAGACCAGGTTTTCACCATGCAGACCCCACCTCTCACTCTTGCCAAGGAAAACCAGAATGCTCTGTTAGAGCACCCCGAGGAGAAGGAGGGAGAAGAAAAACTGAAGGATGAAGTGCAGAAAAGGACATCCCAGCTTACAGCAAAGGAGAATGAGGTGAGGAAGTCACTGGATTTCAGCTGCCTGGGAATGAGCTGTTGGTCTAAATGCTCCAGCAGCAGCACAACAGAGTGAACCAAAGCTCCTTGGAAGTAACCTGAGCTTGGTATCTTGAGGAAGGCAGATTGAAGCTGGATTATTAGGAAGAAATTATTTAGAATGAGGGTGGGGACACACTGGCACAGGTTGCCCAGGGAGGTTGTGGATCTTTGATCACATTGGGTGATTCTGTGCTCCACAACCTCCCTGGAGGTGTTCAAGGCCAGGCTGGATGAGGCCTTGAGCAACCTGGGCTGGTGGGAGGTGTCCCTGCCCATGGCAGGTGGTTTGGAACTGGATGGTCTTTTAAGTCTCTTCCAGCTCAAACCATTCCATGAATCTCCTCTGAAGATTCTATCTACTGTTTGTTTCTATCCTAAAGACTCGAAGCAGCATCTGCATGCAGGGGCTGGGCACCAGCAGCCTGGCATCAGGGGCTGTAGAGCAGAGCCCTTGCCATACAAACCCAATTCTGCTCTCAGTCTGTCTCACAGGGAAAAGCCAAGGCTGTACTTCAAGAGCTAAAATGCACTCTGTATCTTCTTCCTTATCTTAGCAACATCTATGACTATCTGAAGGGTGCCTCTTTTCAGTGGTGCCCAGTAATAGGACTAGGAACATCAGGTACAAACTGGAACACAAAAGGTTCCACCTCAACACAAGGAGACATTCTTTATGGTGAGGGTGATAGAGCACTGGAACAGGCTGCCCAGAGAGGTTGTGGTGTCTCCCTCTGGAGACATTTAAAGGATGTGTTCCTTTGTAACCTGCCCCTGGGTGATCCTGCCTTGGCAGGGGGGTTGGACTGGATGATCTCTGGAGGTCATTCTAAGCTTCCTCACTGGCACACCCCCGTGGCTATGAAACATAATGATTGCTGTTTTCTTCCATGAGATGGAAAGATGGCAGCCAAGCCCAAGCAGGTGAGGGACTGGTACCAGACTGGGCACTGGCTCCATCACCACATCCCCCATAACACTGAGGTCTGTTCTGTCCCCTGTAGGTACCTACGGACACAGAGGTAACAGCAGTGACAGTCTCCAATCACCGCAGTGCCTGTGCCTGGGCAAAGTGCTGCCAGGGCTGCAGAAGCCCTGCCAGCCTGAGTGTGTACAGGGGCCAGGGGATGCCCCCTGCTAACGGCTGTTCACTCTGCTTGCAGTGCAGGGAGCTGCGCTCCGAGCTGGAGGCCCTGAGCCAGGAGTACCACTCCTGCCTGAGCAGGCTGCGCCAGTGCCGCGACGAGCTCAACCACTGCCACGGCAGGCAGGCAAAGGTGGGAGCTGTTCCTCACCCTGAACCCCAACCACTGCCACAGCAGGCAGGCAAAGGTGGGAGCTGTTCCTCACCCTGAACCCCAACCACTGCCACGGCAGGCAGGCAAAGGTGGGAGCTGTTCCTCACCCTGAACCCCAACCACTGCCACAGCAGGCAGGCAAAGGTGGGAGCTGTTCCTCACCCTGAACCCCAACCACTGCCACAGCAGGCAGGCAAAGGTGGGAGCTGTTCCTCACCCTGAACCCCAACCACTGCCACAGCAGGCAGGCAAAGGTGGGGGCTGTTCCTCACCCTGAACCCCAACCACTGCCATGACAAACACGCAAAGGTGGGAGCTGTTCCTCACCCTGAACCCCAACCACTGCCACAGCAGGCAGGCAAAGGTGGGAGCTGTTCCTCACCCCAAATCCCAGTACTTTTGAACTGGGGCTGTAGAGCGGTCTGGGAAAAAATTCCCTCACTTATTTGTGCACTGTGGAAAGATGTTTGCTAGGGGTGAGCTGAGAAGCCTTCTCCCAGCCAGTTTCCTGGTAACACTTGTTTCCCCTGGCAGCGACAGTGCAGTCACTGGATCCCTCTTCTGGTGGCAGTGGTAGCAGTGGCCATAGCCACCTTCCTCACCACTTACAGACCATGAAGGAACCTACTCCATGACCAACTTCACTACAGGAACTGCTTCACCACAGCACCACACCCTCACCACAGTGTACCTTCTGCTTTGCTTCTTATCCTGAGCTGGTCTCACTCCAAACTCCTGCAGTCCAAATAAATGCTGGGAGATGACTCCTTCCCTCGTCTGCTTTGGTTCTTCTCTGGCAGGTGAAGGTTATGCTACCCAGTTCTTGCAACACTGAAGCACAAAGCCACTCCACTTGCCCACACCAGGGCTCACAGGTGGAAGGGATGGAGTATCCCATTCCCTTGGGATCCAGCCTGGCAGCTGAACTACAAAATGATCTTCTTGAAGGGGCAGTATTCATCTCTGGACCACCTCTACTGGTACCCAACCGAAACCACCCAGTTTAAGGAGGCTTTTTAGCACAGTCCACACATACTCCCCTGCCCATCCTGAGCAATTTTCCCCATCTCCTGCCCTCCAGGGCTAGTGTGGGCCACTACTTCACGGCCAAGTGTCTCTACAGCTACATCTGCTTCCCTTCCACTGACAGCACCGCGTTTATTTGACAGAGAGGGGGAGTTTAAGCCCACTTTGGAGCCGCAGTGTGCAGGTTTTAAGGCAGCACATGCCCCTTCTTCAAGCAGAGGCTCAGCTACAAGGCGTGTGACACCACCTTGTGTAACAAACACAACACAGAGCCCACAAAAACGTCACCAATTCAGACCACCAAGGTGTTGCAGGGCTTCATTAAGCCTCAGCTCTCTGCAGCAAATGAATCCACCCTGACTTCACAGGGCACACTCTGCAGTCCAGGTGGAGGATTCACAGCAGCTGTGAGTGCATCCACCCACATGCTCATCTTCTGGGAAGTACACTTGTTTGATTTGCAACTGCCCTACAAAGTTCCAGTGCCTGAGACGGTCAAAATTCAGCCTTTGGTGCTCAGGAGGCTCTTGAGATTCGGGGGGCTGTGCTTGCAGGAAGATCTCTCACCTCAGTCCCTGGTGCAAGTGAGAGATGGGCCAGAAAAGTCCAAGTGTGTCTGTGTTCTACAAGGCAACGGCTGGAAGCGACACCACCTCGCTCGCAATGCAGAGGTCTGCAAAGTCTTGCTGAGCACTGAAGGCCTCCTTCAGCTCATCACACCAAGTGTCCAGCACCTCCTTCAGCTCCGTGCAGAGGCTCTCCGGGATGCTGAAGGAGTAGATCTGGACTCTCAGACTGTCACTTATTCTGGGACAGGAGGCCTGGACTCTGAACACTCGCAGTGGTATCATTGCCAGACAGTTGTCACCCTCCTCCGTGGTGAAGGTGTATGCCGCCGGGTAGCCCAGCAGCACCCCGACGATGGTACAGAGGTTCCAGCCTGTGGGGACAACCTCGCTGGAGGACACAGGGCCGGCGCTGGAAGCCTCGGCAGCCCCAAGGTGGGCGAGGAGAGCGGAGAGGTGTCCCCGGATGGCCTCAGCCTCCGCCGGCCCGCAGAGAACGGGGCAATGCCGCCCCGCAGAGACGTCCACGAAGGGCGCAGGCTGTGCCCGCAGCACAGCCGCCAGCCTCCGCCGGGCGAGCCCCGGGTGCAGCAGCAGGGCCGAGCCTTCCGCGCCCAGCAAATGGAGGCGGCTCGGGGCCAGCCCAGCCTCCCTCAACCGAGCCAGGTACCGCCGCAGCTCGGCCATCCCCGCCGCGCCGCAGTCGTACAACAAGGCCGGCTTCAGCCCCGCCGCCACCGCCAGCACCTCGCCGGCCAGCTGCAGGGCTCGGGCCGCCGGCAACCGCCGCCGCCGCCCGGCCCCAGCCCCCAGCTCCTCCCGCGCCGCCGCTACCAGCCGCGGCGCCAACGGAGCGCAGCCTGCCGGAGCCTCCGCCGGGCCCATGGCAGCCGCGGCCGGGCCCAGCGCTTCCGGGGCAGCCGCGGACCGGCGTGGGCGGGCGGCGGGGCGGGGCCCGGAGCCTGCCGGGGGAGGCTGCTGCGCTGCGCCCCGGCCTGGGCCTGGCTCCGGGCACGCAGCGCCGAACGGGCGCGGGCTGAGGCCTTCCCGAGCAGGGCTGGGCCCCGGCAGCACTGACCCAGGGGCCTCGTGGGGAAGGGAGACAGCGCTTGGGAGCAGATCGCTGCCACCACCCTCTGCCAGAACTTGGGGAGGGCAGCACAGCACTAAGGCAGCTCCTGCTGTTAGGGTTTTCAGCCCACAGAAAGGTTGGGGAGGGACTAGGGCTAAGGTTTTGTAATGACAGGAGGAGGAGGAAGGGGTTTGCAGTGGCAGAGGGAAGTGAGGAAGAAGTTGTTTGCAGTGAGGGTGGTGAGACACTGGCACAGGTTGCCCAGGGAGGTTGTGGAGCACAGAATCCCTGGAGGTGTTCAAGGCCAGCTTGGATGAGGTCTGGAGTGACCTGTTCCAGTGGGAGGTGTCCCTGCCTATGTCAGGGGCTTGGAACTGGCTGAGCTTTGAGGTCCCTTCCAACCTAAACCATTCTATGATCACAGTCTCACAGTATCATCAGGGTTGGAAGAGACCTCACAGATCATCAAGTCCAACCCTTTACCACAGAGCTCAAGGCCAGACCATGGCACCAAGTGCCACATCCAGTCCTGCCTTGAACAGCTCCAGGGACGGCAACTCCACCACCTCCCCGGGCAGCCCATTCCAGTGGCCAATGACTCTCTCAGGGAAGAACTTTCTCCTCACCTCCAGCCTAAATCTCATTGGTGTAGAGACCTCTTGTGAAGGTCTGTGCTCTTCCTGTGCAAGAAGCAACTTCCCTGCTTATTTTAATCACGATTTTATTTCATTTTTACATTTCATTTCATCAAAGGTCACATTTGGTCATTCTGTGCCCCACAACCTCCCTGGAGGTGTTCAGGACCAGTCTGGATGAGGCTTTGAGTGACCTGTTCTAGGGGGGAGGTGACCTTACCTATGGTGGAGGGATGAGCTTTGAGGTCCCTTCCAACCTCAACCATTCAGTGATTCAGGTGGTTTCTCAGAGGGTGCAGACCAGGCTTTTACTTATATATATAGCTATAAAAAAAGTGTCAACCACTTGCCTCTTGCAGTTAAAAGGACAAAGAAAATTAGACAAGGTGATATTCTCCAGCCAGTTTTAATAGAGCACAGATTGGTAGTGTCCCCTCCCCCTCCCCCTCTCTAATGATCAAATATTTATATACAATACATCAGTAGTGGATCAAACCCAACAACATTACAGAACTGCAAATCTGGTTTGTACAGATTGGTTGCAAAAGCAAACTGCTGAACCCAGTGAAGGAGCTACAGGTGTCATCTCCTCAGTTTCAAACACCTCCAACACTAAAAGCACCATGGACTGCTGAAACAGAGAACTAGGCTGACAGATTTCACTCTGGTTTAAGGCAAGGCACTTGTTAAGGCGTGGTCTCGCCCCATGGTTTCTTATGTTGTACATACAGGCAAAGCAAAGCGTCTGTCACTGCGCTGGCAGCGGCTGTGCCATGTGCATGGGGGGGGCTGGCATTGGCCACCCCTCCTGGTGGTTCTGCAGCAGCCTGTAGAGCTGCTTCAGGTGAGCCACGATGTTGTCCTTGATGTCAGGTGTGGAGATCTGGAGGCGCACGCTGCCGCTGTCGAAGGAGCGCGCAAAGTCCCCGGAGAACATTTCGTAGATCATCCGAGCCACCACTGGAATGACCTGCTCAGGGAAAGCAGAGGGGGACTGGAGCACTGCCTGATGAAGAGAGGCTGAGGGACCTGGGGCTGCTTAGTAGGGAAAAGACTGAGAGGGGATCTAATAAAGGTTTATCTGAGGGCTTGGTGTCAGCACAGGCTCTGCTCACTGCTCCCTGGGATGGGACAAGCAGCAGTGGATGGAAGCTGCAGCACAGGAGGTTCCAGCTCAACACAAGGGGGAACTTCTTTGCTGGAAGGGTCCCAGAGCACTGGCACAGGCTGCCCAGAGAGGCTGTGGAGTCTCCTTCTGTGGAGCCTTTCAAGGCCTGTCTGGATGTGTTCCTGTGTGACTTGAGCTAGATTGTATGGGCCTGCTCTGGCAGGGGGCTTGGACTTGATAAACTCTCTGGGTTCCTTCCAACCCCTAAGATCCTGTGAAATCAGTCAGTCACACAGCATATTCAGTCACAGATTGAGGGACCCTCAAAGGTTATCTTGTCAACCTTCAACTAGGTCAGGCTGCCCAGCACCATAGCAAGTCTGGCCTTCAATGTCTCCAGGGATGGAACCCCTCAAACACATCCCTGGGCAGCCTGCTCCAGTATTTTACCACTCTCACTGTAAAGAGCTTCCTCCTAATGTCAACCCTAAACCTATCCTGCTCTAGTTTCAGACCATTGCCCCTCATCCTATCACTACAAGCCCTCCTAAACAGCCCTCCCTGTTATCCTGCAACAATCCCCTGCCCTGGCCTCCACAGTAGCCTAAAGCACACTCAGACTGATGCACACAGCACTTCTGTTTGCCATGGCAAAACCCAGCAGCCCACTGTGGTTTCCCCACTGCCAGCAACCACAACAGGCAAGAACAGGTCTCTGCTATCCATGGGCATTCATCCAGAGCCAACACAATGGCCCTGACAAGGCTGCTACCTGTCCCTTCAGAGCCTCAGCTCCTACCTGAACCACAATCAGCTTCCTCTCCCTGGGTTTTCCATCAGGCCACTCTTCTCCAAAACAGAAGTAGATCTCATATGGTGGCTGTTTCTCAATTTGTCCTTTCTGGTGGGCAATCAGCTCTAGGATGAAAAGCAGAATGGTACAGGTCTGTTCTCTCAGTTAGATGAACTCACCACATCCCACCTCACTGCACCATCCCAGCTCTTGCCCACAGACTGCCCTTTGCTAGAGCTACTCCTTGTACACACACAATTATTACAGCTTATTTCCTGCACTCAGAAGCAGCAAGGCCCTCCCATGTTTTCCAAGGTATGAAATAAGTGCATGTTCACTTCCTTCTGCTGTGCACCTGCTCCATGGTCTGCTGAAGCTGGGAAGCAGCAGCCTCTACCCACACCCCATGTACAAGCAAACTAATTGGTTCATCCAGGCTGAGCCACACTTAGACCACTCTCCCCAACAGTGCCACCCAGACCAGCATCCAAAGCCCTTTTCCAGCAGAAGAAGTTACTTACCACTTAGGAATGTTTCCAGGCAGAAGAGTTTGACTTTCTTTTGCCTCTCGATCAAATTTGGTGTGGTGGAGGAGGGTGCACAGGGACCAGACCAGTACACCTTGCACTGGCAGAGCCGGACAGCGTAGATGGCATGGCCACTGACCTCCAGGATCAGTCCCCTGTCCATAACATCCAGCAGACGACTTGTGAAGATCTTCTGCTTTTCATTGGTGATTTGCTCTGTGCCTGGAAACTTCACTTGCTCCAAACTAATAGGCCCAAAGAGCTCCTCCTGGTCTGGCATGGGACCCAGCTCGCCATAGAAGAGTCTGCATCCCTGCGGGTTGCTTACGGTCGTCGTTGGTCCAGTCTCCTTCCCTCGGTACTCAAACTTGATTTCTAGGTCTGTCACTGAGAGAGAAACTGTCAGCATGGCCTTCACCAGCACTAGAAACACCACCACTCAGTCACAGGGAAGTTTGAACCACACACAGCTCCCCATGCTAACGAGCAAACAGCCACAAGAAAGAAATAGTCAAAGCACTTTGTTTTTTAATGACAGAAGCATCCCAAATCCATGCACGTACTTGGCAGAGAGCTGATCCAGAGCTCGGGGCTGCTGAAGAAGTCATGCTGCAGTGCAGTTGGGGGCATTTCCATATCTAGAGGTTCATTCTTTGGCCAAACAGTTTCAGGGCTGCAGTTTTCTGCACTGGCAGGAGCCATCGAAGAATCTACCATAAAAAAAGGGGAGAAACAATCCTTTAATAAACCCCAGGCTTTCTTTCAAGCACACACCAATTCACAAGCCAACCTCAACACTATGCCACCAACCATTGATATTAAGAAATGGAAATGTCTCTTGAATGGGGACATGCTGAGATTGATTCAGTTCCTCCTCCTCTTCATCATCAAGGTCGTTATCCTTTTCATCCCACGGAGCTGAGCCAGTGGAACCTGCAAACAAGCACATTCTTGAGGGTAGTGGATGGGTGTGAAGCACTGGAGTGCATTTCCTGACAGAAAAGTGTCATTTTCCTACTGCCTCTGCCCTCCGTGGGAAACTGATTTGGGTGTTTTCCAAATACAAGGTAAAAAGGCAAAATCTGACCTGTCCAACATGCCTTTTCCAGTTTTATGTACAGTTACCCTCTCAGGGAGATTCTGATTAGACTCCAGTGCAGAGATTGGAATCATCTCCCAGAGGAAGCAGTGGAACCCCCTACACTGGGCAGTTTTAAGACTCAGCTTGCCAGGGTGCTGGGCCAGCTCATTTCAACTCCACTATCACCTAGAAAAGTTGGACCAGATGATCCTTGGAGTCTCTTCCAACCTGGCATTCTGGGATTCTAGAAAGCTAAGGATACAGGTAAACTATCCCAAATATCAGGCTGTGCAGAAAACAAGCAGGTGTGCACAGCTTGCTTCATGTCCCACAGGTACAGGATGGTTTAGAGTCCTATTACCTAGAGCTGGGCTTAGAGAGGGCAGCTGCTCTCCGCTGCACACAGGCAGCTTGAGAGTTAACAGCACAAAGGGAGACAGGAACTGGTGTTGGACAGACGCCTGCTCAGTCACCAGCCCAGTGTCAGCAAGGCCCTCACCTGGATTAATGATTGATCCCTGGGACTGGGGAATATCACACACTTCATAGATTTTGATGGGATTCATGGGCACCTCCTTGGTGCCATCGTACATCAGGTTGAATTCCCGGCTCTTGTTCAGAGCACACCGGAGCTGGGCTTTCCACTTCGCAGGGTCTGGCTCATCCACTCCTTCCTGGTATTTTCCCGTTTCCACAGCCCATGCCTGGGGACAAAGTACACTGTGTTCAGTCCAGCCCTTCCAAACAGAGCAGCTTTTATCAGGAATCAAACGTCCAAACAAATCGACTGGAAAATGCTTTTCTTGCAGGAGTCTTCGCTACAACTCTGTTGACAGCACCAACAGAAATTCCTGCTTTGATGGCTTCTCCCCTGCCCTCGTTAAGAGAAAGGGGAGGACACAAAACAGCAATCTGCATTTCCACAAAGCGTTAGCAGCTCTGAACGTGCACCTTTACACGAGTTAAGGGAGGACAATTCGGGCAGGATTGTGCACTGAGTTTTTCTAGGTCACTCGGGTCTAAAAGTCATCTTTGACAGTGAGCCACCCCCTGCCAGGAGGAGCAGGCTGGCTTCAGATGGAGCAGAAGCTAACTGTTCCCCTTCTCCCCTCCCAAAGCAGGCTACCAGTCCGAGATCCAAGGCGGGAGGCAGAAATTCCTCAAAGGACTGTAGGAGTTATAATGAATCCCTTGGGATAAGAGCATTAGGGACAGCGGTGAGGAGCGCTGGAAGTTTGTGGTGGACCTCTTAAGATTTACGTAACAGCATTTACTGCTTTGCTGCCAGGAGCAAGCAGCTGCCACGTCCTAAACCCAGCAGATGACACCACCAGCAGTAATCTTCCAGAGTCCACACAATCGTCTGGCCTTTGGTGGTGATGGGAAAGGGTTAAAGAATTCAACACCGTTTCGGGCAGTGCCAAGCTTGGCATCCAGGTGCACAAAGTTGCCTTTTTCTTAAGGGCAAAGAGACAGGACAAAATGTGCCTGGAAGCAGCTCCCGGGCCAACAATCCATGCCTTTGTGTTTAAGAGCCGTGGGCGCTCACCTTGAAGATGGTGTTCTCCTCCTCGTGCTGCGGGCTGTGCCGGGTCGCATGCTTCCAGGGGATCTGGAACCGTTTGGCCTCTCGGTTCAGCCAGATGAGGCCCGGGTACATGCCGCTGTCCACCTGGGCCACCAGCCACGGCTTCAGGCGCACCCTGCGCGGGTGCAGCGCCATCGCCTGCGGGAGACAACAGCACCCCCGCTGCTGAGGGTTAGTGGAGGCTCAGATGCTTTGCAAAACTCACGTTCATCTCACACGCTAAAAAGGGCCTCATGTAGCAGCAGAGCGAGGAGTGACGGCGGCAGACTGGAAGCAGATGGTCTGAGTGATTTCCCATTGGAATGGGCTGCCCGGGGAGGTGGTGGAGGCACCATCCCTGGAAGTGTGCAAGAAAAGCCTGGATGAGGCACTTAGTGCCATGGTCTGGTTGACTGGCTAGGGCTGGGTGCTAGGTTGGACTGGATGAGCTTGGAGGTCTCTTCCAACCTGGTCGATTCTATGATACCTATGATGATTAGGACAAAAGGCACTGGAACACATTGCCCAGGGGAAGTTGTGGAGGTTTCAAGCCTGGCAGTGTTCAAAACCACCCTGGATGGGGTCTTGAGCAACCTGGTCTAGGGGAAAGTGTCTCTGCCCGTGGCAGGGGGATTGGAACTAGATGATCCTTAAGGTGTCCCTCCCGTGATTCTATGCCATGTTCCTGCTACTCTTTGTTTTATCACTGCACATTGAAACCACTAATTCAGATCCAGCTAGAGGCCTCCTCAGCCAGGAGCAGTTACAAACCCATCACTAAGCAGGGACCATAACTGTCACAAGAACAACAACTCCCTGTTAAGCATTCCGGTAAGCAGAGCCGGTTATTTGTGTTAGCAGAGCGCATGGAGGGCGAGCCCTGAACAGCCTGAGCTGTAAAAGCTGTGCAGGAGATAAAGCCCCAAACAAGCCACAGCAAGAACAGGCAGCAGCATTTCAAAAGCCTCCACACACCTGGAAGAGGACTCGGATCCAGTTCCCACACGTGCCCCATCAGCTGAGGCAGAGGTGGAAGCATCAGGCTGAAGCAGAGGGGGACAACTTTATCAGCTAAAGACCTCTGAAAGCCATTTAATGACCTTTTCCTGAGCGCTTTGCAGGATAATCATTCACAAACACGGCTGGCCTGTAATAACCAGGATGTTTATCCAGAGGGATGTGAGCTGCAGCCCTGCCTGCACTCCTGCTAAAAATCAAGCCACGCTGACTTCACGTTTAGGGGTTTGGCTTTAATACCAATGCTGTAGTTAACTGTCGTTGTTTAGGCAACCCTGTGTTGCTACTCCCTTTGCAGCCGTCAACAAGCTTTTGTTTTTGCGTTGAACAAATAGGAAGCCAAAGAGACAAAAATCAGCATCTGTCCTCTGCTAGAAGAGGCAGCATTTGGTATCTTTAGGTTTTGGGAGAGGAGGACTTCTGTGCTACACATGTGCTTTAGAAGCTGCATCTCCCACATTCATTTGCACATGTAGAAAGAGACCTGAGAAAGTACAAACATGTCATAGATTCATAGGGCGGTTTGAGTTGGAAGAGGCCTTAGAGATCATCTGTGTCCCACGGGCAGGGATACCTTCCACTAGCCCAGCTTGCTCAAGGCCTCATCATCTCCAGGGAGGGAGCATCTACAACCTCCCTGGGCAACCTATGCCAGTGTCAAGAAGAATTTCTTCCTATTCTCCAGCCTAAACCAACCCTCCACTAATAAAGCAGAGATAGGATAAGCAAAACCTTTGCCGTAAGCCCTGAACACTGCTGCAGGAGTTGCAAAATTAATTTAAGTAGCAGAGATATTGAAGTCTTAAACAAAATAAATTAAATCCTATCTAAGAACAAGTCTAGGAACAGGTTTTATTTGTTCAGATACCCGCAGATCCCATTCGGCTGCAAGCGTTCACACCAAATTAATCTGAATGAGATTGATTTTATCTGCTACGGCAAGAAAACTGTTCAGATGGAATTGCAAATCACTTTTAAAGGGATAGTTTGAGAAGGTGCTTTGTCAAAGAGCTGAGCATATTGGCAGCCTGCTTCCCAGCATGCTGGGAGGGATCAGAAATCATCAGCTTCGTGCTTCTGCAGCTCTGCTGTCTTCGTTCTCCATATCAAACACACTATCAGGATTAAACTTGCAGTAGTATGTTTGCAAAGACACAAAGTCCAGGGTAATCCCGGCCTTAGAATGGGGACCAGAACCGAGTATTGATTTCCCCTCCAAAAGAAAAAAAAAAAGAGTCACTTTTCATTGTGACAGAAAAACCCTAATTAAAGCTCGTTTCAACACCTCCTTCACACCTACTTTACAAGCAGTCCTCTGTGCTTCTAATGCTGTGTACACACAAGGAGTTTGCAAGACCAGGAGTCAGTTCAACCCCACACAGCAGGGAGCAAAACTGATGCCCCTCTCAAAGGAAATAGAGGTGGTCACAGGGAGGGCTCACTGGCGCTGCTGGATATAGGATTGAATTGTCCCCTGGATCCCAGACAGCGGCTGCCAATGCGCCAGGGCACAATGCTTTATGACCTTTTATCACCAAGCACTTGTTGACACAATAACCAAGAGCAAATCAACTTGAATCCCATTGCTGGGCTCAGACGGTGAGTCAGCCTCTTAAAAAACCTTCAACTTCCATCCCAGCAGAGTCCAGGGGCTGCTCCCATTCTGGAGCTGCACAGGTGGGTCCCAGGAACATCTTTGCACTATGGATTTGCCAAGACTCAAGCCTACGTGGTGCACATACCTCGGGAATCCTCCTGGGTGGTACGTGGGGGTAATTAACACATCCATAGATTGCATCAGGAGTTGGAATGGTCCCTCAAAGGTCATCTTGTCCACCCCTCCCGCAGTCAGCACAAACACCTTCACCTAGATCAGGCTGCCCAGGGCCACATCAAATCTGATCTTGAATATCTTCAGGGACCACATCCCTGGGCAACCTGTTGCAGCATTTTACCTCTCTCATTGTAGAGAACTTCCTCCTTATGTCTAACCTCAGTCTCCCCTCTCTGGACACTGATGCACCCCAATTATTACTTAAGTCAGCTATTTTTCCTTGGAGGGAAGACATTCACCCCAACCAGAACAATTCAAGGAGCCTTGGGAATGCGCAGACATCCTTCAGCCACTTCCCTGAGAGCCACAGACAAGTGACCAAGATCAAGGGCAACCCTGGTGAACTGCGGTGACTCTTGGGGCTCCGGCACGATGCCAGCCAACACAGCCACATGCAGGCCACCAGGAGATCGCGGTCTGAAGCCATCCTGGCCTCGCTGCACAGATGCTTTCACTCTCCACACGCACACCCAAGCGTGTTCAGCGCTCCTATTCCACCCCACAGGGATCCTCTCCATCACAGAACTTTAGAGGTTGGAAGGGACCTCCAGAGACCATCCAGTCCAACCCCCCTGCCAAGGCGGAACCCCCCAGGGTAGTTCACAACCAGGTGCTTGGAAAGTGCCCAGAGAAGAAGACTCCACAACCTCTCTGGGCAGCCTGTTCCAGGGCTCTGTCACCCTCGCTGTTAACAAGTTTCTCCTCACGTCGAGGTGAAACCTTCCGTGTTCCACTTTGTATCGACTGTCTGCATCACTGCCACCCCAGACATCTCCTTCCTTGCTCACTGCCGTTCTTCGAGGCCATTTTGGGCATTTCCATTCATTCTTTGCAAGACGAGCAGCTCAACCTTTCGCAGCCAGCGTTCCCACAGAGAAACAAGCTGAACTTCCAGCCAAGTCACCAGCTCTTGATCCCCTCCCTACACCAGGAACCTGGAGCTCCCACATTTCAGAGGCCAGGACATCATTCTGGCCATCGCTTTCTGGCTGCCCCCCGCCCCCTATGTCAACCCACCTCAAGCACAGCTAACTCCTGCAGTTCACAGCCCCCACCCCAATCTGGTAACCTCATCCCTCTGCCGTGCCCATGGAGCTGGAAGGGGCAGGAGACGTTACAGACCACTGGAGTTTCGTGGGGGCTAACAGCTGCTGTCCGCAAAGAGCTGTCGGTGAACGGGGCGGGGGGGCAAAAAGCACCTTTGTCCTAACTCCAGGCCTCGGCTGACTTCCACTTGAAAGACGTCGCCCGCGGCTAACGCAGCTCCGGCCCGGGAGCGGGTGTGGAAGAGGCCGAGAGCAGTTTGCAGCGGGCGTTACCCTCCCGCTTGCCTTCGGGACCGGAGACCCCCCCCAGCCCCCGCCCTACCGCGCCGGCCCCGGGCCGCGCCAGCCGCGACCGTGCGGCTCGATGCCAGGACCGAGCCGCGACCCATCCCGCTCCCTCGCGTGTTTTCCGGCTCCAGCCCGAGGCCGGGTGGATCCCGGCGGGGATCGGGTCAGGCCGGCTCGGTCCCCCCATCTCCGCGATCCCACCACCCCCACCCTATCCCCACGGTACTCGCCTCTCGTCGGGGCAAGGATCGACTCCGCGCCCGCGGGGGGTATGCGGCCGCCCCGCGGGGCCCAGCGGCGGGGCCGCGCCGGCAGCGGGCGAGGGGAGCGCGGCCACGGCGGACACTTCACCGCCCGCCCCGGCCCGGGCCCGCCCTCACCTGCCCCAGGTGCGCCGGGCGCAGCCGCACCGCCCGCCCCGCCCCGGCCCCGCGGGGGAGGCCCCGCTCCGCGCCCGGCTCCGGTACCGGCTCCCGTACCGGCTCCCCCTCATGCTGGAGGAATCCGAGCGAGCGGAGCGGCCGCGGCCGCCGCTTCAGCGCCTCTCTTTTCTCCTTTAGCGGAGCGTTTAGCAAAGAAAGTAAAACCTCCCGAGCTTGCCGCGGTTCAAAGCACAGCGCGGAACAAAGGCAACACTTCTGCGCTTCACCCGGCGCCACGGAACGCGGGCGGCTCCCGAAAGCCTTAAGCTGCCTCTCCCCTGCAGCCCCGTCCCGCTCTCACCCACCTGGGGCTGCCGGGGGGCTCCGTAGCATCTGCCCCCGGCCCATCCGCAGCCTCCCCCGGCCTCGCTTTTCATGCCCGCTGCCGGAGGTGGGGAGCCGTGACTCAGGGATGAGTCTGGGTTTCAGATCATACGAGGCTTCACCGCTCGGTTTCAGTGAACCAGATACAAGTGTTGGAATTTCCCTTCTCCTTCCAGTCCTGAGCACTGCTGAATCCGGATTCACTGATTTACACCCAAAGCTCAGTGCCGGGCTAGGACCTGCACCCAAGCGAGCTGCAATCAAGGTTTGCTGTCTTTCGAAACTTAAAACTGGAGTCCTTATATAGTCGAACTTTATGACACCTTTGGGAACTATGCAAAGTGCTGAAAACCTTCACAGGGAGATTTCTGCTTTTCCCTCCTGAACTTTCCCTTGCAAGGTACCCAGCGCAACAGGCTCCAGTATTTCAGGCTCCATTCCTGCCCCTCAGAGGTGACTTTTAGCAGGAGTTTATCAGCTCATAATTAAATCTTGCAGGCAATAAAGGGCTTGTAGGTGACACTCAAAGGTCGGCGTTTTCTTTGTGGGACAGCACTGCAAGGGTGGAGTTTAGATGGGCTTGGTTGGTTGCTCCTGGCCAGTTTCAGTACACAAAAGAAGGGGCAGCAGCTCCTGTTCTGATACCCTAAACTGGATTAACATGTGCAACAAAACGGCCACTTTGGTGAGCGACTGGGGAGAGACACACGTAGGGATGTTGGGCTGGACTCCCAGCCAAGGTATGAGGGATCTTTGATCTCTCCTGCAATGGGTCAGCACAAAAGCTCCCATTCATCCTTCCTGCATTCCTTCCATCCCTGCGTCCATCCTCCCCAGCAATGGGTACGTTTCAGGATGCTTCAGGTTTGTGGTCAGGCGCTGAGGGAGCTTTGGAAGCAGCCACCAACAGCGATGCTGCAAACTCACCCACATGCTCTGTGACAGAGGGATGGGAGCAGCCCTGGGCAGAGCTTTGCTCTTTCTAGACCAACTCTTGAGACTGCTCAATCACAGAATCATGGAACTGTTTTGGTTGGAAAAGACCTTTAAGATCATTGAGTCCAACCTTCAACCCCACACCACCATGGCCATTAAACCATGTCCCCAAGTGCCATGTCCACACATTTCTTGAACCCCTCCATGGTGACTCCCCCACCTCCCTGGGCAGCCTATTCCAATCCTTGCAGTCAAGGATTTTTATCCTAATATCCAACCTAAAACTCCTCTGGCACAATCCAGGAGTGGGATCTTGAGGCAGGTCAGGGCTGGGGTGTTTAAAAACACAGAACACCACAGCAAAATGTCCACGGGAAGGTCACTGCAGCGTGGGTGAAGGATCTGGTCCTGCCTCCAGTTTCACTGGAGCTGCTCCTCTGGCACAATGAGTGGGGTCTTGAGGCAGGTCAGGGCTGGGGTGTTTAAAATCACAGAACACCACAGCAAAATGTCCACGGGAAGGTCATTGCAGCATGGGTGAAGGATCTGGTCCTGCCTCCAGTTTCACTGGAGCTGCTCTTCTCGGCCAGGCAGCTGTGCCTGCCTGCACCCAGCCTCCGCTGAGTGGTGAGACAGATGCCAAACAAATGACTCTTCCCAGCTCCTCTGCAAGCTTTGGTGGCTTTTTTTCCCCCCCTCGAGTTTCTCCCAGCCTCTGCTGGAGCGTGTGGCAGCATGTTGGGCTTGTGAACCAACGGGAAGTCAGCTGTCTTGTTCCATGCTCCTGGCTGGGAAACTCGGCAGCATTGGGGCTGTACAGGTGATAATCCAGGGATGGCTCATTAGGCAGGACATGTAATCAGATGTTTCCCGTTTGCAGCTAATCACCCCAAGTGTTGGCTCTGACATAATCTATAAAACATTGATCTTAACCCTTCATCCAGCTAAGAAACAACCACCTCTTTATTGCAGCATTTTCTTGAGGCCCTTCTTTTTCTTCTTCCTTTTCTCTGTTTATATTTACTCCACTTGCATCTTTTTTATTTTCCACATCAAGTGAAGAAATCCTTTGGCTGATAAACTGAGCCTCATCAAGTGACATTGTGCTGGCTGGGAGACAGCAACTCTTTCAGTGCCATCTGCAGAGAACACACTTTGGACAATGAGAGGATGAGCAGAGGAATTTTCCTACCAGGAGCTATAGGATTTACTTTATTTCAGTGCCAAATTAACATCAGCCCTTTTATCAGCACGATGCTGTGTCATAATGAAAGTGACAGCACCAGCTAGGCTTTGTAACCCAGCTCTGAGCTAAAGTCCTTTGTTCCTAGCTGGAGAAGATTGTAGTCATCAAAACAAAGAGGAACCATTTTCTCTCCTGGGAACAGATCACTAAGTTCCCATAAGGCAAAACAAAATTATGCAATGAGGCAAGACAATGTCCTGGGCATGTGGAGTCTTGCTGGGTGCTCTCAGCGCTCACATTCCACATGCAGCCTCCGTGCAGGAGAGCAGCATGAAATGGTGGAAGGCTCCACACCAGAACTCCCCGGCTGTGCTGCAGGAAAAGTGGGATGAGCCCTCTCCACCCAGTCCTGGCAGCAGCAGCACCTCTGCTGGGTGGATGCTGGATATGACCCAGAAGGAACTTCTGCCCTCAGCCGGTATCAGCCGAGATCAGTCAAGAAATATCAGTGAGGGAGAAGCTAAGTCTCCGTGTGGTGAGCATGGGGAGATGGATTCTGCAGCAGAACTGTTCCACAGTGACCCTGCCTGCTGAAGTCCTCTTTCTGTTCACTCTAGATAAGGTTCATAGAACCATAGAATGGTTTGGGTTGGAAAGGATCATCCAGCTCCAACCCTCCCCCTCTGCCATGGGCAGGGACACCTCCCACCAGCTCAGGTTGCTTAAGGCCTCATCCAGCCTGACCTTGAACGCCTCCAGGGAGGGACCATCCACAGCCTCCCTGGGCAACCTGTGCCAGTGTCTCACCACCCTCACTGTAAGGACTTTCTTCCTAATCTCCAGTCTAAGTCTCCTGTCCTCAAGAGGCAAATGCTGGTGGGTAGATCCCCTGTAGCTCTTCCTGGTGAGCCAGACCTCCAGCTGCTGTGCTGCACACAAGTGATCTTAGGGTCAGTAGCTGCAGCACTTGCAAAAGGAAGGATTAAGAATTGTGTTCTGTTTTTCTAGGCACAGAGACAGACAAACAGAAGTCATCTGCATCACTTGATTAAAATCCACCTCTGTGTTGGAAGAGAGCAGTCTTGGCCACTCTGGTAGCTCTGGTTTTTCCATCCATCCCCACACTGCTGCTGTGCTGCCCTTCTCTCCTTGCTCAGGACTCCTCAGTGAAGGCAGCCATTGCCAGGTGCCAATGCACTCCTGCAACTCTCTCTCTACACATACACAAAGATGGAGCACTACTGATAGGTTACTTACTGTGAGTAGATTCAGAGCAAACCCTATTCTTAGCATGGGGGTTGAGTTGCTGTACTCTTCTCCAGTATCAAAGTGTAGACTAATTCTTAAGTGGCACTTTTCCATGTGAGGAAACTCTTCTCTGCAAACCACTGAACAGCTTAAAGCCTGCTGGGCTGTGGCACTATTACAATAGGCAGTTTATTGTTTCCTATTAACACTGCTCCAATCCTCTTAAGAGAAGAATCCTACCTGGATGGCAGGCTGGCTCAGACACTTTAATAACTACAGGTCACTTCTTTCCATCTGACACAGGTAATGGTTGGACCTGGAACACCTGGTATGAGATGGATAAAAGCTGTCAGCTCCAGTAAGACCAGGAATTAGAGAATCATGGAATGGTTTGGGTTGGAAGGGACCTCCAAAGGTCATCTAATCCAACCCCCATGCAGGAACATCCTCCACTAGGTCAGCTTGCTTACAGCCTGACCTTGAGGATCTCCAGGGATGGGGCCTTAGCTACCTCCCTGAGCAACCTGCTGCAGTGTTCCAGCACCCTCCTGGTGCAGAACTTGTTCCTAATATCCAATCCAAACTTGCTCTTCTCTAATTTCAAACCATTGTCCCTCATCCTCTCTCTGCAGGCCTTTGTGAACAGTCCCTCTGCAGCCTTCTCATAGCCCCTTCAGGTACTGCCAGGCAGCTCTGAGGTCTCCCTGGAGCCTTCTCTTCTCCAGGCTGCACAACCCCAGCTCCCTCAGCCTGTCCTCACAGCAGAGGTGCCCCAGCCCCCTGATCATGGCCCTTCTCTGAACCCACTCCATCAGGTCCATGTCCTTCCTGTGTTGAAGGCTCCAGAACTGGACATGGCACTGCAGGTGAGGTCTCAGCAGAGCAGAGGAGCAGAATTCCCTCTCTTGATCTGCTGCCTACTCTGCTTCTGATGCACTCCAGGCTTGCCATTGTGGCGAGCAGCTGCAGAGCAGGACGAGGTTGAAACAGAGCTGTGTGTTGTGTCTGTAGCAAAAGCAGTGATCAATGTTCAACGCTGAGGGTGAGCTGGGGGAGGATTTCAGTGGATAAAGACACAAAAAGGGAAAGAGGAGTAAGGAAAGCTCAATTCTTTAAAATACAAGGAAATATTATCCCTGCTGTTCTTAGAACTCACAGTTAGAAGTGAATTGGAGGGCCAAGCAACATTTCCATCTGTGTGCTTTGGCTCATTCCATCATTTTCAGACAGGCATTCAGTGAGCTCAGTGCCTTAGCAGGATTTCTGATGAGTTCATTGTCTGTGCTGACTTCTTCAGGGTTTGCCCTCTGTAGCTGCTTGTTACTGTGCCCCTGTTTCACTGAAACACTGAGTACCCCCTGCTCACAGGTGCTACGTGTCAGTGTAGTGGGGAAACTGGTAGAGGAGCTCACCTAACCCCCTCTTGTCCTAGAGTAAAGGTGCGTGGGGTTGTACCTTGTGTGGAGAGGAAGCCTCAGCCCCCAGATTCTTCAACGTGAGGCTACTGATGTGCAGAACGACCCCGAGCCCCTGGAGCTGTGCTCCTAAATAGGGCAGAGCTCAGAATGTCTGAAGGTCTCTGTGAGTCATCCCTGGGAATCTCCTAATGATCTTAGCTATTTTTATTCGTGCCTGATCCCGCCTGCGCTGCGCTGCCCTAATGCAGAGCAGCAACTCCGGGATCACCCAGCGAGAAGGCACAGCCCTGCTGGGGGAAAAACTGCAGGGCAGAAAGGGCAAGAACAAAGCAAACCACAAAAACCAATTGAAGGAGCAGGGCAGGACATTGCCATCAAATAAAGGCACAGGACGGCACAAAGAGAAAACAACAAAAGGAGATAAAAGGGCAACACAAGCAAAGGGCTTGCGAGAGTTTTCCGTTTGTTCCTTCTGTTTTCAGCCTTGCTGGACAGAGAGAGGAATGGGACAGCAGTTCACCAACGCCGAAGGGGAGCAAACAGAGATCGATGTTGCTGAACTGCAGGAATGGTACAAGAAATTCGTGGTCGAATGTCCCAGTGGGACTCTCTTCATGCACGAGTTCAAGCGGTTCTTCGGCGTCCAGGATAACCATGAAGCAGCAGAGTACATTGAGAACATGTTCAGAGCCTTTGATAAGAACGGGGTAAGTGGCCAGGAGTTGACACAGTTATTTGGTCAATCATTTGCACGTTGTCTTCTCATTTGGAGGCGTTTTGGTGCAGTTCCCACCCCTGTTGTCGTGCTGGGTGAGGCTGAGGCGAGGATGACAGAGCTGTGAGGGCAGGGAGAAGAGGAGATGCTCTGCTGCTCTGAATGAGCTGCTGTGATTTTACCTTCTCCTAACTCTGGGCACTGAATGTACCCTCAAGGGACTAAGGATGGATGAAAAGGCTGCAATTCAGGCAATCACATTTGGAGGCATCTTGATGATCAATTCTCAGGTAGCCAAGGGTGGGGGGAAAGAATTTATCCGTTGTGATAGATGAGGGAGTTGTAGCAGAGGAAAGCCCTGCTCAGGCTTGCTGTGCTCTGGAGGAAGTTTGTGTGCAGTTACCAGCAGGTGGCCTGGAACAAAATATCGGTGTTTAGGCACTGGAAAGTGAAGGAATGCTGAACAATTCAGACATTCTGGGTCTGATTCCCTTTGCTGTGTTTGTCATCAGACACCTGGGAAAAGTAGGCTTTCAGGTTTAGTGGCAAAGTGTGCAAAGTGTGCAAAGCCAGCTCAGCTAGCTGGGCTCTGGTAGGTTTGAATCCTCCAAAGAAATGGCATGGAAGTGCCTTTTGCATCCTGAAAGGACCAAGCCAGCCCTTGCCAAGCAGCTCAGTTGTTCTCCTGAAGCTCTTGGCCACGTTCAAGTGGAGTTGTTTGTTGGCAGTTTCATTAACAGAGAAGAAAGGAGAGAGGTCTTGTTTCTGAGACACCAATTCCCCTTAAGCTTCCCCTGAAACCAGTGGCAAAGCCACAAGGAGGTGGCAAAAAAAGCCACTTTATGAGAAAGGATAAACAAGCTGTGAGAGATGTGGGCAGGTCAGACCTGTCTCAGTTTGGTGTTCATAAAACCTGAGTTCTTGGGGAACTAAACAACACAAACCCCCAAAACCTGAAGCTCCAGGTCTGAATCTTGGCCTCAGGTAGCACCAAGGGAGGTTTAGGTTGGGTCTTAGAAGAAACTTCTTCCCTGGAAGGGTTATCAAAGACTGAAAGAGGAGGTGGTTGAATCCCCATCACTGGAGGTGTTTAAAACACACAGAGATATGGTGCTGAGGGCCTTGGTGTGGCAGCAGCCTTGGTAGGGGTGGAGGGTGGCTGGGGCTGGGTGATCTGAAAGGGCTCTTCCAACCAAAAGGATTGTGTGATTCTCTTGATTCAGTTATGGAAGCTGTGCAGAAAGGGTTGCAGGGGACAAACCTGTGCAGAAGTGGTGAAATCCCATTCCTGCTTCCAGGAGTTTTCCCAAGAAGGCTGAAAATCTGCTTTTAAGGGATGCTGGTACTTGAATTTAAGAGCAATCAGGATAGAGTTTGCCCGTGGTGTGGGTTCTGTTGAGCTGGACCTGGCCATTGAAAAGCTTTTCAGTAATACAGCAACAAAATAAACCCAGCTCTCAGCTCTCTTTACATCCCTGCTGGCTTTGGAGGTGCAGTGGCACAGGTTTGGCTGCTGCAGAGCAGGTCGGTGCTGGGGGTGGGGGAAGCACAGCCCAGACCTTCCAGGGGTTTGCTAACTGGGTCGGGAGGGCTGTAAGGTGACAAGGGACCCAGTTTAGCCCTGGGGCTGACGGTGACCTGCAGGAGGGTCATCTGCTGGAGGCTGCCGAGGGAGTCCTCATCCCTTCCCTGGAGTTGTCAGTAAATCAGTGTGATGTAAATCCTTTCCTGGGGGTGCCATTGCTGCCCCCTGAATGGTGACATTTGCACTGTAGTCTTCCTCAGATGAATCAGCATCAAACGAGGGGGTAGGATGGAAGGCAAAGGTCACGCTGGGTGTTGGTCTCAGCACTGAAGCAGCTGAGATCATTGATAACGGCAGTCACCCTCCCAAAAAGCCACTGTCTCCTGCAGTGACTCTCCTCTGCCTCCCCATCCTTCATGTCACCCCTGCCATCTTAGGGTACCTACATTGCTCATTTCTGGAGTCCTGGTGAGTGTCCCCTGCTGACTGTCAGCTTGCTGTGCTCTGCACTGTCACAGAATCAATCACAGAATCCATCAGGCTGGAAAAGACCTTTGGGATGATCAAGTCCAACCTATTACCCAACATTACCTAATCAACTGAACCACGGCACCAGCTCATCCTTGGTGCAGTGCTGTGGCTGTGCTCTTGGGCTGGTGCAGATCTGCTGTGAAGTGGCAAATGACTGCTCCCTGCTTTCTCTTTTGGGCAGTTTCTCACCAGCTGCTGCCTGCTGAGTATCACTCAGCTGCTGCTTTTGTTTCTCCAGGATAACACCATTGATTTTCTGGAGTATGTGGCTGCCTTGAATCTTGTCTTGCGAGGAAAACTGGAACACAAGCTGAGGTGGACATTCAAAGTGTATGACAAGGATGGGAATGGCTGCATAGATAAACCTGAGCTGCTGGAAATCGTTGAGGTAAGGAGGCATTGCCTCAGCACCTATTTAAGCAATCACAGCTCTTTGGCAATGTGATGATGTATAAGGGTTTGTGATAGTCAGGTTTCAAGGCAGCTGTGGATAGTGATGAAGTGAAAAGGCCTGACCTTGGTGAGAGGGATGTGTGCTTAGTTGTTTGGAGCCCAGTGTGGTGGCTGAGGGATCACTGATACCCTCTGCAGGCCCTTGGCCCCCTGCTGAAGCTGTCCTTACATCTGGGTGCTGTTCTGTATCTCTGCTCTGCCTTTGCTTTCAACTCTTTTCACCAAGAGCCATTGCAGTGGCCAGTGGGGGTGGGTTTCAACCCATGCCCCTTAAAGGAGCCAAGTTGGTGGTGAAAATCCCCTGAGAGGCACAAATCAGTACAGAAATCTCTTTAGCAGTTTTTGCTTTGTGGGTTTCTGTGTGTTCTGCACTTGCCTTTCATTAGGGCCTGTAAGGTGTGAGAGGAGGCAAAGGCTTAGCAGAGAGAGGGACACAAGGCACCTGGTTCTGACCTGGGGCTGGGGTCAGCTCTGCACCACTGGTGCTGTTAGCCACCCTTGCAGCATTCATGAGATGTCATCACTGGTCAGCCAACATTTTCAGCCTTGGTTGAAAGGCAGTCTTGGGCTAACCTCAGAAATGGAGCCTGGGGAAAGTAGGTCATTTTGGGCAGAAAGTGTCACCAGCTTGTTAGCTGCAGCACCAAAAATGGGAGCATCTCAGGAGCTTGCCCAGGGCAGGTTCAATTATAGTTTTGAGGTCAGCCAGGAATTGGCTGGAGTTGTGCTAGGACCTTGCTAATCCCCTCTCTGGGAAGAGTTTCAGCCCTGGTTTTCAACCCAAGGTGTAAATGGGAGTTGGCATGGGAGGAGCAGATAAAATCTGCCCCTTTCCAGTGACAAAGTGGAGCAGAAACTATGGGTCAAGGGATGTGCTAATAGGGGTTTGATGTTGCAGCTGGGAGAGGGCTGGGTGAGGCCAGATGTGCCTGGCTTCAAATGCCAGAAGAATCCCACTCAGGAGGCAGAGGATTTTCCCATCTGTGAAGCTCCTGCCTCGTTCTTTGCAAAGGAACCCTGAGGCCTGATCAGGAAAGTAGGAGGACAGCAGCTTCAAAGAGCAAATGAAGTAAACTGCAGTGTATGAGAGCTTCAGGTCAGAGGTTTCATTAAAGGTTGAGAAGCAAATCTTCCTAGAAAGGTTAAAAGTGCAGCCTTTGAAAGGACCTTTTACACTGTTGGGAAGATACTGGGGCTGACTGCTCTTTGTTTTTCCAGTTCCCTTCCTAATCTGTGAACTTCTTTTCAGTCCATCTACAAGCTGAAGAAAGTCTGTCGGTCAGAGGTGGAGGAGAGAACCCCACTGCTGACACCAGAGGAGGTGGTGGACAGGATATTTCAGTTAGTGGATGAGAATGGGGATGGTGAGTGATGCTCAGGTGCAGCCAGATCCCAGACTCACAGGATGTTAGAGGCTGGAAGGGACCCGGAGAGATCATCCAGTCCAACCTCCCTGCCACAGCAGCACCACACAATCTAGCTCAGGGCACACAGGAACACATCCAGACAGGCCTGGAAAGGCTCCACACAAGGAGACTCCACAACCTCTCTGGGCAGCCTGTGCCAGGGCTCTGGGACCCTTCCAGGCAAGAAGTTGCCCCTTGTGCTGAGCTGGAACCTGCTGTGCTGCAGCTTCCATCCACTGCTGCTTGTCCTATCCCAGAGAGCAGTGAGCAGAGCCTGTCCCCCTCTCCTGACTCTCAGCCCTCAGATAGCTATAGTCATTGATTCAATCCCCTCTCAGTCTTCTCTTCTCCAGACTAAGCAGCCCCAGGTGCCTCAGCCTCTCCTCCTCAGGCAGTGCTCCAGTCCCCTCATCATCCTCATAGCCCTCCACTGGAATCTCTCCAGCAGATCCCTGTCCTTAAACCGGGGACCCCAAACCTGAGGCCTCACCAGGGCAGAGTAGATCTTCTCTGTGCTGCCCTGAATCATGTTTCTCAAGAATTCCCTTAGGACCTGTGCCAGTGCCTTGGCTCTGGGCTGCTTGACAGAACTGAGTGCAGCAGGATGGAGGAATTGTCGTGGTTACTGTCCTGTGAAACGCAGAGAGGTTCCTGCTCAGTCTGGGGTTTGAGGACGCTCAGATCTCGCCCTCTGAAAGCCCCAAGTAGCCAGAGCCTAGGTCCCAGTGGCAGCACAAACAAGCTGGGTAAAGCCAGCGGCTCCAGTCAAGCTGCAGCTTGCAGGATGAGACTTGCCCCCCTCCCGGAGGAGCAGGTCTAAGCAGAGGCACCATTTCGTGCCAGCCAGCAGGATGGGGTAGGTGTGGGTGCAGTGGGCTGCAGCTGGTGGTTTGTCTTTCAGCTAGCTGCCCTAAACACGGGTGGGAAATGAAGTGTGGCTCTGGCAGTATTTATTACCTTGTTCTCTGAACCAGCTTTTACTCCCTGCCTTCCTCTTCTTGTCTTATCTGTCATGTTCTCTCTCCCCTTTTTGTCCTTCTCGTCTCCTACACAGGGCAGTTATCACTTGACGAGTTCATTGATGGGGCCAGGAAAGACAAGTGGGTGATGAAGATGTTGCAAATGGATATCAACCCTGGGGGCTGGGTCACCGAGCAGAGGAGAAAGAGTTCTTTGTTCTGAGAAAACCCTGGAAATGTGATGCTGGCTACAACTGTGACTTACTCTAGGGTGGTAGTGGCTTTCCTTTTTCATACAACCTCAGCATCCAGATGAACACTTCAGTGCTTTAAGAAGCTTTATCTCAACCTCAAACCCATCTGCTGCATGCTGCTGGTACCCAGAGACTATTTTTGGCCCATGAATAAGTCTTACTGTGTACATAATACTGTGTTTGCCTGCTCTGGGTTTTGGTTACACCCCAAGCAACAAACTTTTTATGTGGCTTCTTGCAATGGATGCTGGGCAAGGCTTTGGTCTGGTGACCAATGGGGTCGGGAAGGGAGAAGTCCTGACACGGTGGTGCTGTCTCCAGTGCAGACTGATGTTTGCATCGTCCATGCCTCCAGAGACACAAGCACATCAAGCACATCTAGCCAAAAGTGGCAGCAGAAGAAACAAAAGTGGCAGCAGAAGAAGCAAAAGTGGCAATGGAAGAAGCAAAAGTGGCAGTGGAAGAAGCAAAAGTGGCAGTGGAAGAAGCAAAAGTGGCAGCGGAAGAAGCAAAAGTGGCAGCAGAAGAGGTGCTCAGACAGACTTGACACACACCAGTACATAGTAGTAGAATAAAAGGTGAGTGTAAAACTGCTGAACACCAACACATTGCTATCAAAACCGAGCAGTGGGTGGTAGGTGCCAGCCAAGCCAGCACACAGTGCTGAGGCCAAGCTGCTGTGTGGGCTGGGCAGGTGGAGCAGTAACTCTCAGCATCTCTCCCATGGACCAGTGTCTGCTTCCTTTAACCTGCCCAGAGCCCTGGGGCTGTGAGGCTGGGAAAATGCTTGTTTCAAACAGTGAAGAGCAGCAGCAATTGCACCTCCTCTTCACAGCCACGTTTAGAGGCCAGGTTTGCACAAGTGTGGTTCTGCTCCTCCTGAGCCTCTTTCGTACCAAATCATCGCTCCAAAACAGCTTTTCCTGCCCTGTGAAGATTGAGCTGCCAGAACTCCACAACTCTCACTGCTCTGGGAGAGGTTATATGTGGAAAGAGGGACAAGGGAAGAGCAGAGTTCTGCCTGGCAGTGTCCCTGCCATGGGAGGATTGGTGCTGCTTTCAGAGCAGGAGCAAGCGACAGAGGATCCAAGTGAGCTGCTGCAGCTCAGTGGTTTTACACTGGGCTTAATTTAGCCACAGACTGTAGATACAAAATCTGGAGCAGCTGTAGGCTGAGCTCTGCTATTCTAACTCACATGCCCACGTGTGTGGAAGGAGAATTTGGGTTGAACCAATATTTTGGTTCACTGTTGGTTGAGATGTGTTAGTTTCCTTGCAAGGAAAAACTTCCCCAGGAATAAATACAACAGGAGCTTGTCTGTGGTTAATTTTCCCATGGGATCAGTGGGCCAGGTCATGCCCATGAGAAGATTTGCAATCTCCTCCCCCACCCCCCCCTCACCTCCCTTTATTTTTTGGTGGCCTTTACTTAGGACTGTAGGATCCTTCAGTAGTTGGTTAGATTTCTGGCTGGTGGTCTTGTCAGCTTAACCAGCCTTGAAATTCAGGACCTTGAGGAAGTGGTCAGGATAAGACACAAGCAATGCTGGAGTTCAAATGCATCTACATTTCCACTTCTAAATCAGCCTTTCCAAGAGTGCTCTGTAAATATGCACTAGCTTGTGGTGTGCTTATCAGAGCTGATTAGATTCCCAGCTCATGCTGTAAGGCAGCTCTTTAAAGCTCAGCTCAACAGTTTAGCAGCCAGAGATCTGAAAGAAAAAGCTGACTTGAGAGCCTGGAAGAAAAGATTCACTTTACTGGAGTGCTGTGCCCAGCTCTGGAGCCTTCAACACAGGAAGGACATGGACCTGATGGAGCAGATTCAGAGAAGGGCCATGAAAATGTGCTCCAGCCCTCCCTGATCCTCTGCTACAAGGACAGGCTAAGGGAGCTGGGGTTGTGCAGCCTGGAGGAGAGAAGGCTCCAGGGAGACCTTAGAGCAACCTTCCAGTGAGTGAAGGGGGCTGCAGAGGGTCTGTTTGCAAAGGCCTGCAGGGACAGGATGAGGGCAATGGTTTGAGATTAGAGAAAGGGAGATTGAGATTGGATCTGAGGAACGAGTTCTGCACCAGGAGAGTGCTGGAACACTGCAACTGGTTGCCCAGAGTGGTAGTTGAGGTCCCATCCCTTGAGATCTTCAAGGTTCTAAGCAACCTGATCTAGTGGAGGGTGTCCCTGCTGACTGCAGGGGGGGTGGTCTGGGTGACCTTTGGAGGTCCCTTCCAACCATTCTATGACTTTTTCAAACCTGTGGACAAATATTTGCAGTGGAGGACTCAGATCTCTCATTCGGAGCTGTTCTAGTGGGAGGTGTCCCTGCCTGTGGCAGGGGGGTTGGAACTGGATGATCTCTGAGGTCCCTTCCAACCTAAACCACAATCTTCTGAATTCCTGACCCCTCAGCATCTCAACCAACACAACACACTCTGCTTCTTGCACAGCTAAGTGGATGTTTAGTTGCTGTAGCTGCACACTGCAGGTTCACTTCAGTGCTTTAAACTCTTGCTCTGCTCGCCTGGTGAGGCGTGGAAGGAGATGTTGCATGTCCCTGCAGCGGCAGTCCTCAGCTGGGGTGGTAGAGGGCATCCTAGCACCGAGCACTTGGGTGGCTGCTGGAGGAGGTTTTGTAACATGGATTTAATAAAGATTTATCTATGAAAATTCCACCTGGCTCGGAGAGTTTTCTTTTATCGCTTAGAATGAAGGCTGAGGCTTGTGTGAGCACCTGAGTGGTCTGGCCAAAGACTTTTAAGACATAATGAACTTAAAGGAGGTGTTAAGTGGGGCAGCCAATCTGGGTAAGACAAATAGAAGGCAGAGATGGTGATGCTGGCAGCAAAAGAAGCTTCTGGTGTTTAACTTCTGCATGATGAAGGAGAGAAGCAGAGGTGAATGATTAGAAACAATTTAATTCATAATGGGATTTGAAAGAGGCGCTCACAAAATGGGCTGACAGTGCTGCAACCTGACAGGCCTTGGGTTTTAACCCTGTCAGGACTGAAACAGGAACCTCAAAGAATTTTAGGGTTCAAAGTTCCACTTTCTCTGGCCCAGACAGCCCTAGGCACAAGGTGGGCAATGCTTGTGTCAGTGCTGGCATCACCCAGTGGAAAATCCTTCCTCTTATCAGTCGTGTAATCTTTTGTCAAGGTGCTTTAGTCCTATTTTTAAATCCATTGGTGTAAGCTCTTTGATCTCCTCCCAAACTCAGCTCGACACTCACATCAAGCCACTGATGTCAGGCCCTTTGCATAATCCATTTTTCCAGACTTACAGCCCAGCTGCAATTGGATTTGCCTGATCGGATTTCTTTTGGGGTCTAAATTGGGAAGCAGGATGGCTTGGAAAAGACAAATGTCAGGAGGTGCTGCTGAGCTTCTGCCATCTGCTCTGACGTCTGATGCCCCTCAGGTTGGGTGGGACTGAAGGTGGAATAATCAGATTAGAAAGCTGAAGGTGAGGCTGTAGCTGAAAGGGGCTACTGGGGAGAGGCACCAGGGAACAGGAGCCAAGGAGGCATCACATCCCAAAATACTCTGAAAAGTGCATACTCCTCCTTCTCCTCCTCCTCTTCCCCTCTTCTTCTTCCTCTCTTCTTCCTCCTCTCTTCTCCCTTTCTCCTCTTCTCTCTTCTCTTCTCTTCTCTTCTCTTCTCTTCTCTTCTCTTCTCTTCTCTTCTCTTCTCTTCTCTTCTCTTCTCTTCTCTTCTCTTCTCTTCTCTTCTCTTCTCTTCTCTTCTCTTCTCTTCTCTTCTCTTCTCTTCTCTTCTCTTCTCTTCTCTTCTCCTCTCCTCTCCTCTCCTCTCCTCTCCTCTCCTCTCCTCTCCTCTCCTCTCCTCTCCTCTCCTCTCCTCTCCTCCACTCCCCTCCTCTCCCAACTTCTCTCTTCCCTCCCCTCTTCTCTCTCCCCTCTCAACTTCTCTTTCCCCTTTTCTCTCTGCCCTCCCCTTGGCAAGTGCACCTCACAAGTTTAGCGAGTATCTTAAACACATCACCTTTAAAGCCTCTGTGCTACTCCTACAGACCTTAACTGTAGGGTCTTTAAGGGTATCTAATGGTGCTCTGGGCTCTGCTGCCTGACACAGGGACACCAGAGCTGTGCTGTGGAGCAGCCTCATCCCCTGGGGATAAAGGATCTTGGCTGAATCTGGTTTGTGTCATTTCTTTGCCTCACAGAGAGCTGCAGCAGATGCACCTGGCAGCCAGAGTAGCCCTGCTCTGGTGCAGAGTCCCCCTAAGACCCTTCCCAACCTTGGGCAGTCCATGACTCCATGATTTCTGCATCCCTCTAAGGCCAGCTGTGCACTGGTGGTATTTTGGCACCTAACCCCCACTGGGATAAATGCTGTGGTGCTGCCAAAAGTCGCTCCCTGGGTGGTTTTAGTGTGGCTGCAACTGTCCTAGGGACCTGCCCCAGGTCAGTGGAGGCAGAGCTGGGAGCTGCCTCTCATTCACCAGTGAGACTGTCACAGCGGTGAGCAAAGCATCTGTGGCTGCCACCACCATTTGGAAGGGAATTAATAATGCCTGAGTTAGGGCAGAAGGAGTCACAATATTAGTTTTTAATTATTTTTAATTTGCTTTCTTAGAGGCTGAACAAACATCCTGGAGAGAGACGCTGAGGTGTGAGAAGTGCCTTGGGCTGGGCAGCAGTTCTGGGCCAGCCCTTTTGGAATGACTTTGCCTTCACACATAGAAACAGGGCTTGTGGGGGCTGCTGCTTCCAGCTTCTTGGGCTTGCAGAGGAGAGAGGAGCTAGAGGAGGCAGTGGCAGGGCTGAACGTGTCTCTGTGGAAGGGATGGGTGCAAGAAAGCCCATGCTGAGCTCTGCTCCCTCCTCACTGCTGCTGCAAAGATGAAGCACAGTGAGTTTTGTGATGGGCATTTGTTTTTGTGGGGGAGTTGGGGTTGCTGCAAGGAGAAGCATTGCACACTGAGTAAACAGCTCGGCCTGGCTCTGATGAGATGTTTGCAGCCTGCTCTGTCTCACACTGGTGTAAGTGGGGTGGCTGGACAGGATGGACCATCAACAGGTTCCTCTCTGGCCCTTGGTTTCTGTGGCTGCCCAACAACCCTAGAGCCCGAACCAGGCTGTCAGGGGCAGGCAGCAGGGCTGTGTCCATGCATCCTGCACTTGCTGTCTGTCTAGGTGGAAAACAGGGGCAGGAGGCAGCTATGGGGCTGCTAGATGTGGCCCAGGAGGCAGGAGGCAGCTATGGGGCTGCTAGACGTGGCCCAGGAGGCAGGAGGCAGCTATGGGGCTGCTAGATGTGGCCCAGGGGGCAGGAGGTGCTGAGTAATGCAGGTGAAGTAGAGCTCTACAAGAGTGAGTTGTAGGGCTAGCCAGGGCTGAGGTTTGGCTAAAGCAAGCTGGGCACTGAGCTGTGCTGCTCGGTGCAGGGCAGGCCAGAAGAGCAGGCAGCAGCCATGGGATGTGAGCAGCCAGAGCAGCCTTTTTCCAGGCTGCTTCTGAAAGCACCAGAAGCAAAGAGCAGGAAAGCAAAAGACATCAAACCTCTGCCCTTGCCTGTGCTCTTCTTGCAGAACTCTTGCAATGAAGCCAAACCAAAGGTGCTGCTGGAAACAAGGATGAGTGATTGAAAGAGACAAAGCAGAACCTGACATAATCTCATAAAATATCTTTATTAGTTCACTAGAAGGTTGGAAGTACAAAAGCTTCCAGGTAAAACACTGTCAAACGAAAAAGACAGGCAGGAAAATGGCCAGAAAGTTGCTTATGACTTGCAAGCATCCGGTGCTAAGTAAGAGAGTCCTTCAGCTAGGCAAGAAACCATCCCTGCTGTCCCTTACCACCACCCCCCGCCTGCAGCTTGCTCCCATCAGCTGAGGAGACTCCCCGGGAGGAGCAGCCGAGGCTCAGCCGCGGCCGGGCGCGGGGGCTCAGCTGCTGCCCTGCAGCCTCCCTTGTGCGTGTGCTGGCTCCTGGCTGCAGCCCCGCTCCTGCCACGGCTGCCTGCCGCCTGCAGAGGAGGTCGCCGTGCCCGGGGTGCTACAGTCAGGAGCGACACGGGGAGGAAGGGACAGTCCTTGAGCCCGCAGTGCCGTGGTGGTGCCCGTTGCCTGCTTGGGATGCTGGTGGTGTGGGCGCTGTGTCTGGCCCCTCTCTAGCAGCGCTCCCCTGCCAGCTGCACCCAGAAGCTTTGCTGCTGTTGCGGTTAAAACCTGCTGGCGTTCAAGGCTGCCACGGAGGGTTTCGGTTTGTTGCACAGCTGATAAGACTGCAGGAATCTTCCTCCAAACACGCAGAGCTCTGCCCCCTCGGCTGGCTGCTCTGGGTTTAACACAGCCCTTCCAGATAGCTCAAGGAGAAAATGCCCTTAAAGTTCAGAGAGTTGGTGGAAGAAAGGCACCGTTCTGCGGGTTCAGTGCGTTTAGACGAGCCGAAGTGACTGCGTTCTCCACTCCCCGGTCTCTAGCCCACAGGGGCTTGGGTCTGGCATTGCCGCTAGTGGTTGCTGAGTGAATGGTAACAGATCAGAGAACCAAGGACCCAACCTGCCCATCTCCTGCTCTGGAAACAGCTATGGGAAGAGAAGGTGCAGGTCAGCTCCCTGGGTTTTGTACATGTGTCCTTTGGGGTCCCCTTCTCACCAGGACCGGGGGCTGGGCAGCCCTGGGGTTCAGCCCCAGTGCAGGTGCTGGTGTTGGCCACTGCCCGGGGTGAATTCTGAGGCTGCTCTCAGAACTCAGTCTGTCTCCCCGAGGCTGCTCTCAGAACTCAGCCTCCCCGAGGCTGCTCTCCTTGCTGTGTTCTCTCTTGCCATACCCAGAGGCCCCACGGCAGTCCCAGCAGCAGGTGTGTGCTGCCAGCGTGACGATTCACCATCCCAGCACCCCTTCTTCACAGCAGCCTGTCCTCTCACCAGCTGTGCCAGGCAGGGCCAGGGCAGTGCTTGCTGAGCCCTGGGCTCCCCCTGAACCCTCTGCCAGAGGAGCAGCACCTCTGGAGCAGATCCTGGTCCCTGCACTAGCAGGATAGTCTATTGCTGGTGATATCGGTGCTGGAACAGCTCCACAGCTCCCACAGCCACAGTCTGATTCGTCTTAATAACGCGGGGGGGAAAGGTGGAGATGATGAGAAGGTGCCCAGGAGCCTATTGGGCATCCCCTGCCTCCTGCCCGGGCTCGTGTGGGTTCTTGCCATCGTTCTGGATCAAGCGGACGATGTGGGTCAGGTCCAGGCTGCGGGTGAGGATGTCCAGCAGCACTTCATCCTTCTGCACACCCTCCATGAACTCCTCCAGGGAGAGCTCACCTGTGGGGCAGAAAAGAGGTTTGAACTCCTGCACCTCGGAGCAGCCCCCCAGGACTTGCACCACTATATAATGGGGTCCCAGGTCTGTATGCCCCAAACCTCATCACAGCTGAAGCCTCTGCAGATCCCCACCTTGCCTGTGTCATGAGAGGCAGTTTGCAGTGTCCCCTTGAGCTGGCTGCAGCCCATGGAGGGGATGAGGAGCTAAACCTTCACACAGAGCCACCCTTCACCAGCTGTCCCTGTGTCCTGGTGTTTTGGGATCTCTGGCATCTGGAATTGCTCTGCCCTGTGTCCAGAGAAGGGCAACAAAGCCGGCGAAGGGTCTGGAGAACAGGTCTGGTGAGGAGTGGCTGTGGCAAGTGGAGTTGTTTAGCAATGAGAGGAAATTGCCTCAAGTTGCACCAGAGGAGGTTGAGGTTGACTGAAGGAGTGGTCAGGGATTGGCTGCCCAGGGAGGTGGTGGAGTCTCCATCCCTGAAGATGTTCAAAAAACCATGGCACTTGGAGACATGGTTTAATCATAGAATCATAGAATCATAGAATCAAGCAGGTTGGAAGAGACCTCCAAGATCATCCAGTCCAACCTAGCACCCAGCCCTAACCAATCAACCAGACCATGGCACTAAATGCCTTATCCAGGCTTTTCTTGAAGACCCCCATGTTCGGTGCCTCCACCACCTCCCTGGGCAGCCCATTCCAATGCCAATCACTCTCTCTGTGAAGAACTTCTTCCTAATATCCAGCCTAGACCTACCCTGCCACAACTTGAGACTGTGTCCCCTTGTTCTATTGCTGGTTGCCTGGGAGAAGAGGCCAACCCCCACCTGGCTACAATGCCCCTTCAGGTAGTTGTAGACAGCAATAAGATCACCCCTGAGCCTCCTCTTCTCCAGGCTAAACAGGCCCAGTTCCCTCAACCTCTCCTCATAGGATTTGTGCTCCAGGCCCCTCACCAGCTGCTTTGCCCTTCTCTGGACATGCTCCAGCACCTCATCATCTTTCTTGAATTGAGGGGCCCAGAACTGGACACAGTACTCAAGGTGTGGCCTGACCAGTGCTGAGTACAGGGGAAGAAGAACCTCCCTTTACGGTTTAATGGTGACCTTGGGTTGATGGTTGGACTCGATGACCTTGGAGGTCTTTTCCAACCTTAACATTTCAGTGCTTGCGAGGGGGGAGCAGGAGCAGAGCTGGCACTGTGGGGAGGGAAGCTCCTCACCATCTCCATTGATGTCAATCTTGTCAAACACCATGTTGGTGAACTCCTCAGCCGTCATCGTCTCGTTGCAGCGGTTGATGGCTCGGATAGCCTGGGGGGAAAGGAGCACACAGGGGGCAGCTCCTGAGCATGGTGCAGATTCGTGTGTCCCTTGGTCCAGATGGCCAAGTGACAGGACACGAGAGGCCAAACTCTTCTGCAGGCAGTTAGCTTCCATGGATTCATTCAGTGAGTTGGGTTGGAAGGGACCTTACAGATCTTCTAGTTCCAACCCCCTGCCATGGACAGGGACACCTCCCACTAGCCCAAGGTGCTCCAGGTTCTGGAAGGGATAGGTCCTCTCTGAAAACTGGAGATTAAAGGCACTGCAGAAGGCAATGGATGCATTAAGAGATTAAGTGGGCATGCTGGGGTAAGCCAGGAGCCCTTCACCTCTGCCAAGCCTTAGATTAAACTCGAGTGCTTATCCCAGCTGGGTTTTGGTGGACGTGGTTAAACAACCTGCAGTGAGGAGTCCAGGGGTTGCTGCCTGTTGGGCCATGCAGGTGCACCCATGGGCTGTTCCAGACAGGTCCAGCCAGGATGGGCAGCCTGGTGGGAGGACTGGCAGAGGACAAGCAGCAGGTTTGGCCAGTGCCTACTAATTTACCAGGGAGTTGTCCTTTTGGGTTGGGATATTCCTCTTACAGCCTTTCTCCTTGGAATATTCCTGTTGGAATACTCCTCTTAGAACCTCTCTGTCGGAATATTCCTGTTGCAACATTCCTTTCACAAGCTCTCTGCCTGCCTGCACCTTATGACATCAGCTGTGGTAGGAATGGGAGCAGCTGAGCCCACTCACTTTGATGATGTTGAGCAGCTCTCCCCGGTCAATGCAGCCATTCCCATCCACGTCGTAGAGCTTGAAATACCACCGCAGCTTCTGATCCACCTTCCCTTTCAGCACCAGACTCAGAGCTGCCACGTACTCCATGAAGTCTATGTAGCCATCCTGAAAGGAGAAGTTCAGAAGCTAGATGAGACTAAAAGCCAGGCAGTCAGTCATTTTCCTGGTCACTTTCCTGGCCACCACCCTGAGAGCAGAGACCTGGGGAGGGTGGGGGTTGGACTTGAGGAGCCTTTTCCAACCTTCATGGTCCTATGAACTCCTGCATGCCCACCAGAATGGACTCTATGGTGAGAGCTCCACATCCAACTGTGGCTGGGCTCAATCTTAAAGGGCTTTCCCAACCAAAATGGCTCCATGGCTCAGTGACTCCATGATTCCATGATTCCATGCAGAGCCCTTTTGTGCTGATAACCAACGGAGTCAGTGTGTGCCTGGCCTGGGCACTGACCAGGCCTGGGAAGCTGCCCTGTGCTGCAGGAACCTCTTCATGCAAAGTGGTGGTAATTCAGAGGTCAAAGAGGAAGAGCTTTATGCAGATGAAGCCCAATGGATTACCTCACCTCCTGTCTGCACACACCTACAGCTCTTTGCTGCTGCTGCGGAGGGAGACAGGTCTTGCATGCCAAGGAGAAGAAGGGGCTCAGGAATGACCCCAGCAGGGGCAGCAGCTGCTCTGTCCCCCTGCCATTTGGGTACCTACTGCACTTTTGTCACAGCAGAAGCACAAACAGTTTTATCTTTGACTTTCCTCCGAGGTGTTTGTCCACCACGGTGATAGAGACATTCAGCTGGGTACACAAGCAGCATTCCAGCCAGGGGCATGGCATCAGCACAGGGCTGTGCCGGGCTGAGCTCCTGTGCCACCACCACCACCCTGCCTCCAGACACTGCCTGGTGACAGCCACGGCTGCAGGACGTGGTGCTCACCACCGAGCACTCTGATGGCACAAACCTTTGAGACAGAAAGCAGCCTGCAAAGGAAATGCTACCTGCTGGGGACCAGGGCTGGAAACCACAGAGAGCCTTTAAGAGGGAGCAAGACATTAGTCAATGAACAAAGCCAGCATGCCATGGGGAGGGTTCAGGAAGGGATCATCTGCTCTATCCCCTTGTCCTGAGAGCCAGATTAGCTATAAACAGCCACTGAGCCCCATTCCCAGTGGGATTTCCTGGGCATCGCTTCCCTTTCCATGTGTGCATCCAAACAGGTAAAGCTCAAGGCACAAACAGAGCTCCTGAAGGATCTGGAGCCTAAGTTGCTTTATTTTCAGTGGGAAGCCCTCTGGGCTGACATCAAACTTCTCCTGACATTTCTCCTCTCACATACAATGCAGTTTCAAGGCATTTGCAAGCAGCAGAGGATGCTGTTTCCTCCTGGAGACAGAACATTCATCTGCTTCTCTGGCACAGCTCCTGAGCTGGGCAAACAGCATTCCCAGCATGGGCAGGAGCTCCAGGACTGCTGAAGTCAGGCTCAGCCACAGCCCAAGGTGCAAAACCTGCCTGGGGGAACAAAGAGCCTGAGCTCCTTATCACACAGAGCTGAGCAGAGGTGACAACCCCAATGGACTCTAATCCATTTCTGATGAGCACTGGGGCACAGGCAGCCTGCTCCAGGCAGGAACCACAGCTCAGCCCACACCACCTGCCTTGAGAGCTGCCCCTGCAGCTCTGCTTGTCTGCTGCTCACCCCATCCTCACTGGCACAGCAATCACTATGCAAGCACTAACCAGAGACTCATAGACTTGGTTGGGTTGGAAAAGACCTCTAAGCTCATCCAGTCCCACCACCAACCCAACACCACTGTGGCCACTGAAACATAGATTAGGTTGGAAAGGACCTTTAGAGGTCACAGGATCATAGAACCGTAGAATCAACCAGGTTGGAAGAGACCTCCAAGATCATCCAGTCCAAACCATAAATCACAGTATCACAGTATCACAGTATCACAGTATCACAGTATTATTAGGATTGGAAGAGACCTCACAGATCATCAAGTCCAACCCTTTACCACGGAGCTCAAGGCCAGACCATGGCACCAAGTGCCACGTCCAGTCCTGCCTTGAAGAGCTCCAGGGACGGCGACTCCACCACCTCCCCGGGCAGCCCATTCCAGTGGCCAATGACTCTCTCAGTCCAACCATCTACTCCAACCTCCCTGCCATGGGCAGGAACACTTCTCAGCCAGACTTGGTTGCTCAAGGCCCCATCCAGCCTGCCCTTGAACACTTCCAGAGAGGAGGCAGCCACAGCCTCCCTGGGCAACCTGTTCCAGCCTCATCACCTTCCTGCTGAAGAACTTCATCCTCCAACATGCCCCTGAGTGCCAGGCCTACACATTTCTTGAACACCTCCAGGCATGATGACTCCACCACCTCCCTGGGCAACCTATTCCAGCAGCCAGGGCACTCCATTCTAGGGGGATCACAGCCTGCCAGGTAACCCCCACTCTGAAGCATCCAGAACTAAAATAGCCTGCCTGGGAGTGCTCCACTTTACTCCTAGAGCAGTCAGCAGGCAAAGAATCTCTGCTGACTTTCTTTTGTAGCTCACACACCTGACTTTTTACAGTCCATGAGGGCAAGGAGAACCAACCCACCCAGCCTCAGCCCCACACCTCTGCTGCCCAGACCCGAAGCCACCACACGTGATGGCGCAGGGAGCCCGGCGCAGGGAAAGGACAATATTTACCTTGTTAAAGTCAAACGTCTCAAACATTTGCTCAACGTATTTGTTTGCTGATGGGCTCAGGTTTTTCAAGCCAAAAAACTGCTTGAACTCATAGAGGGTGAGCTGGCCAGAAGGACACTCAGTCATGAACTTCTTGTACCATTGGTGGCACTCGGTAGTGCTCAGCTCCTCCACGGACTTCCCATCCATGTTCCCCATCCTTGCACCGAGTGCTGCTCACTTTGCAGCCAGAAAAAAAGCCAAACACCAAAAACCACCACCACCACCACCAAAACTAAACCAGAAAACACCCCAAAAAGGGGCTGGTGTCTGCAGTTTGAGGCTTCTTTTCAATGCTGCTGCTTGCCTTTAAAGTCCAAACGTGGCAGCACTGCAGGGATCGCAATGTCAGGAGCAAGTTGTCCCAGCTGGGGGGTGGTGGATGCAAAAGGCACCTCTCCTAGGGAGATTCAAAAGCACAAAACCCTCTTAGGGGCAGGAGGGTGATATTTAAGTACCCAGCAAATCCCTCCCTGGCCAATGAGGCTCGGGGTGGGGGTGTGATGGACTCACGCTGGGCATTAAGAGTTCAGAGTTAAAATAGAAAGGAGGTAAAATGGGAAAGTCTTGCAGATTACAGAGCCAGCAGCAGATTAAGAGGGTGGAATTTTCTCTCTGATGATGTAATCTCCTAATCCACTTCATCAATGATTTTGTGTGGGGGCCACTTGAGCAGTGACTTTTGAATACGAGTCAGAGTATGAAGAGAGAAAAAGCCACTGGGGAGTCTCTGTGCTGCTCCTGGCTTTTTGGGCATCTCTTGGTCTTGCTCTGTCCAGAGGATTTCCAGATGGAGCTGTCAGTTTGAGCCTGAAGTTCATAGAATGGTTTGGGTTGGAAGGGACATTCAAGAGTTTGAATCTCCCTCTGCTATAGGCAGGGACACCTCTCACCAGCCCAGGTTGCTCAAAGCCTCATCCAGCCTGGTCTTGAACACCTCTAGGGAGGTTGTGGAGCACAGAATCACCCAATGTGATCTTTGATCACATTGGGTGATTCTGTGCTCCACAACCTCCCTGGGCAACCTCTGCCAGTGTCTCACCACCCTCACTCTAAAGAATTTCTCCCTCATCTCCAATCTGTTTGCACTCTCAGAGTGTGGGAATCACCATTCCAGCTCCTACAAGAGATGCTCCCTGAGCTAAGTTTGGTGTGGGAAGACAACCACAGAATCGTTGCTTTGAATGGTAAAGCTTCAGGTGCCTTAAATGCAGGCACCAGAGGCTGTGATCATCTTCTCCCAGGCATCTCCCTCCCTACCCAGCTGCTGGGTCCTGCTGTGTGGTGTCTCTGGTCCTGCCGTGTGGGTCTTTCTTTCACAAACATGGCACGTGGCAGGGATCTGTCCTGCCTGCTTGGATTTAACTCCATCAATTGCAGGACAAATCATAGATCTCATCAGGCCCAATGAATCATAGAATCAGCCAGGTTGGAAGAGAGCTCCAAGCTCATCCAGGCCAACCTAGCACCCAGCCCTGGCCAATCAACCAGACCATGGCACTAAGTGTCCCAGCCAGGTTTGGCTTCAACACCTCCCCAGCCACTTCCCTCACACAGAGACATGAAAACAGAGTAATGTTCAGGGATGTTTTCAGACTGAGTGGTCAGACCTTGGAGCAGGCTGCCCAAGGAGGTGGTGGAGTCACCATCCCTGGATGTGATTCAAGGTCATTTAAATGTGGTGCTTGGGGATATATGGTTTAGGGGTGAACTTTGTAGAGTAAGGTCAATGATTTGACCTGATGATCCCAAAGGTCTTTTTGAACCTGAATGATTTTATGACCTCCCTGGGCAACCTGTGCCAGTGTCTCACCACCCTCACTCTAAAGAATTTCTTCCCAACCTCCAGTCTAAACTCCCCCTCCTCAATGCCTCTTCCATCAACTCTACCACCTCCCTGCCAGGCAAAGATGACCACCCCCGAGGCTGGTTTCACTCTGACAGCATTCAGAGGAGGATGGAGAGATAAAAATGTGCATTCCCAAGAAGTAACATGGGGCAGAAATGGAATGGATGGGAGTGCTGGATCTCTGCCCACAGAGTCTGCCCTCCAACACCTTCTCTGGCAGCTGTAAGACCAAGAGCCAAACTTTCACATGGTGCAGAGCTTCCGCCCTGATGCAAAGCTGGGAGCAGCTCTGCTAAAGCAGGTGGCATGACAGGGGTTATGAAAAAGGAATTAGGCTGAGGAGCTTTAATTGGATGTGCTAATCCTGCACTCAGCAGCAGCAGTGGGCACAGGTCCCCCCCCTTGTGCACAGCACCAGCCTTCAGAGTGGGTGCCCCGGGCCTGACCCACTGCTGGCACAGCCCCTCCTGAAGCTGCAGCGGTGAGGGCTGACTGGCAGCAGAAGGGTGGGGATGGATAATCCCTCAGGTCCCTTCCAATCTGGCATTCTATGAATGAATCTGTGAATGAAATGGTTTCTAGGAACCTCCTAGATTGTTTAGATCTTAGATAGGATCATAGAATGGGTTAGGTTGGAAGGGAGCTCAAAGCTCAGCCAGTTCCAAGCCCCTGCCATAGGCAGGGACACCTCCCACTAGAACAGGTTGCTCAAGACCTCATCCAACTTGGTCCTGAACACTTCCAGGGAGGTTGTGGAGCACAGAATCTTTGATCACATTGGGTGCTTCTGTGCTCCACAACCTCCCTGGGCAACCTGTGCCAGTCTCTCACCACCCTCACTGCAAACAACTTCCTAACATCCACTTTCAATCTCCCCTCTGCCACTTCAAACCCATTCCTCCTCATCCTGTCATTACACCACCTTGTAAATAGTCCTTCCCCAGTCCTCTTGTAGCCCCTTTCAGATACTGGAATCACTTTTAAGGTCCCCTCCAAACTAACCCATCCTATGAATCTATGACATGCTGCCTCCTGTTCTCCAGAGCCTGCTGGAGAAGAGCTGCAGGGATGTGACACCTCAATTTCAGCTCCAGCTACCATCTCAGTGCTGAGTGTCACAAATGAAATGAGCTTCTCCATGCACCACAAGCAACCCTTTTCTTGTGTCTGGGGCAGCCTAATGAGAGAATAATAGCATCAACCAGATTGGAAGAGAGCTCCAAGATCATCCAGGCCAGCCTAGCACCCAGCCCTGCCCAACCAACCAGACCATGGCACTAAGTGCCCCAGCCAGGCTTGGCTGCAACACCTCCAGGCACAGCCACTCCACCACCTCCCTGGGCAGCCCATTCCAGTGCCAATCACTCTCTCTGCCAACAACTTCCTAACAACATCCAGCCTAGACTTCCCCTGGCACAACTTGAGGCTGTGTCCCCTTGTTCTGTTGCTGCTTGCCTGGGAGAAGAATCAGAGAATCACAGAATCAAGCAGGTTAGAAGAGACCTCAAAGCTCACTGAGTCCAACCTAGCACCCAGCTCTACCCAATCAACCAGACCATGGCACTAAGTGCCTCAAAGAGCAAAGAGACCAACCCCACCTGGCTACAACCAACAACCAAGAGATGATGTCCTGTTAGAGAAGGATCAGAATTTAGGCTCAACTGAAGGTGAAGGTGATGATGAAACCTTTCCAGGTTTGTGCAGATGAGTTGGGTGGGTGCACACCCCCCCCATGCCATGCCTTGCACTGCTGACACCCAGTGCCTCTGTGTGAGCAGCTGGCAAGAGCTGGCAGGACAAGCTGGTTAGGCACCCACACTGTGTGTCCCTGTGGGAAGCATTGGCACAGCCTCAGCCACATTTGCTTGGCTCAGGCTCACTGCTGGTGGTAACCCAGTGGGAAGCTGGAGTCACACCAGTCACTGGCTTCACTGCTTGGGCTTTATTGCTGAGGCTTGGTGCCCGAGGTAGGTCTCCATTTCACAGTGTCTGCACTCTGCACGTCCATCACCTTCCTGGTGTGGTCGGTGTGGCGGTGGAAGCGGTACCCACAGGTTGGCTTCTGTGCAGTGTAGAAGGGGTTGTAGGAGTTGGACCATCTTGGGGTGTAGAAGAGAAACCTGAAGGAGCTGGGCTGCTGGGCCCCCGGGTGGGTGACAGAGGGCACAAAGCGAGCAGCCAAAGGCTGGTGCCTGTGGTGATGTCCTGGAGGCTGCTGGCTCCTTGGGGCAGATGGTGTCGGAGAGACCTGCAGCTCTTTGGTCTCCTTTGGTCCCTTTGGTTTCCTCTGGTCCTTGTCAGGGGCTTCTGGTGTTTTGGTCACCTGGGGAGCAAAAGAGCCAGAGAAATGCACTGCAACTGCCCCCATGCTTCACCACCCTCACCAGTGCCTATGGCCCCAGTGTGAGACTTGTCTACTGGTGGCCAAAGCATTAAAGAACCCAGGGGAGCTTGGGGAGTGCCAGCCTGCTGCCAGGCACTGCAAGGGCAGTGGGTACCCAGAATAAGTGCTGGGAAGTCAGGTGTTGGCATTTCTTCAGCTAGAAAGCTAAGGTGGTGTTCATTCAAGTGTCTGTAGGGCAGCAGTGGACTCCTCTGCACTGGGCAGCTTGAGCTTGCCAGGGTGCTGGGCCAGCTCCTTTCAACTCCACCATCACCTACAAAGGTTGGACCAGATGATCCTTGGAGTCCCTTCCAGCCTGGCATTCTGGGATTCTGTGGCAGGGAGCCAGGGGCAATAAAGCAGCATACATTTGGAAGGCACAGCAAGGTTCAAAGGGCTTGGTCCTCTCTTGACCTGCTTCTCAGCTGGTTCTTTGTCACAGGGCAGACAACATAAAAGTGCTGCCCAGTTTCTGCTGGTCCTGCTGTCAGCCTGACCTGACTCACCCTGTCATCACTTTGGAGGTTGCTGCATTTTCCTTCTGTGTTTGGCAGAGGGGAGCCCTGGTCCCACATCAGGACCTCTGTTATGACCACTATAAGCACCAGCAATGAAAGCTCCTCGTGGAGGCTCCACCAAACCACAGCCATGGAAGTGGTTCAACCCAGTCTGCCCCACGAGATGCAGCGAGGTGTAGCAGTGATGACAGACATTGTCCTTTACACATAGCCTGGGGCATCAGCTCCGCAGGCTCCAGGTCCCTCTGCAGATCCCCAGCAGCAGCCTGTGCCTGGCTGTGCTGAGGTTATTGCTCTTGAGCACCTTGGAGTGCTCTTTTTTCTCCTAGACACGTGAAGGGAGTAACAGAGTTGTTGATGATCAGGCTGGAGCACCTCTGCTAAGAGAATAGGCTGAGAGAGCTGGGAGTGTTCAGCCTGGAGAAGGGAAGATTCCAGTGGGACCTTGGAGCTGCCTTCTGATACCTGAAGGGATCCTACAGGAAGGCTGCAGAGAGACTTTTCATGAGGGTGTCTGGAGACAGGAGAAGGAGAATGGTTTGAAGCTGAGTAGAGTTAGAATGGAGCTGAGGAAGAAGTTGTTCAGTACTGGGGTGGTGAAAATCTGGAACAGGCTGCCCAGGGAGGTTGTGGCTGCCTCCTCCCTGGGGGTCTTCAAGGCCAGGTTGGATGAGACCTTGAGACCTGTTCTTCATAGTCTCAAGTTGTGCTGGGGGAGGTCTAGGCTGGATGTTAGGAGGAAGATCTGCACAGAGAGAGTGATTGGCATTGGAATAGGCTGCCCAGGGAGGTGGTGGAGTCCCCATCCCTGGAGGTGTTGCAGCCAAGCCTGGCTGGGGCACTTAGTGCCATGGTCTGGTTGCTTGGCCGGGGCTGGGTGCTAGGTTGGCCTGGACGAGCTTGGAGCTCTCTTCCAACCTGCTTGGTTCTATGATTCTGAGGTCCTGACACTGCTGTGTAGGTGCCTCAGGCTCTGACTAGTGGGTTTGCTGCACATCTGCTCTGACCTTGTTGAGCAGCTGAGCCTTGCTGAGAGATGTCCCTGCCCGTGGCAGGGAGGTTGGAGTAGATGACCTCTGAGATCCCTTCTAACCTGAGGCATTCTAGGATCAGCTGGGGCATGTTTCTGAAGGAGATGCCATCACCAACATACATAAGGAGGGGGACCTGGCACTGCACAAAGAGCCTCTTTTGCCTGTGCCTGCTGCACCCTCTGCAGAGGAGGATGCACCCCAAACACTCAGACAGGGCTGAGCTGTCACCCTTGAGTGCTCCAAGGCTGTGCCTGACCGAGGAAGTATTTCTGCTGCTGTTATTTAACCATGACTCAGTTATCTTGTTTTCCTTGATGGCACCTCGGTGCTAATGAGAGCTGACTCTTCCCCTGCAATTAGCTGCTTTACTTCTGGGTGTCCTAAATAAACCCTCTGCTGTCTGGCTTTATTTTTAACCTCTTAAAGAGGTTTCCTAGTTTCCATGATGCCCTGGCTTACTTGGTGCTCTATTTTTGTCCCCTGTAGCTGCCTGCTAAACCTATTAGGATGGGGATACCCAATTCCTTTGAAATCTCTTAAAGCCTCTGAAGGCAACACCCAGGTCCCCACAGGCTCCCCACTTCTTTTTGTCATTCATTCCCCTGGCACAGCCACCTGCCAGATGCCCCAAAGGCTCCCTGCTGGAGCTCACTGGACAAGAGGTACCTCAGCAGTCACTGCTGCAAGGAAGGGGATCCCCAAAGGGGATGAAGTATAGAGGCATAGAATGGTTTAGGTTGGAAGGGACCTCAAAGCTCAGCCAGTTCCAACCCCCCTGCCATAGGCAGGGACACCTCCCACTAGAACAGGTTGCTCAAGGCCTCATCCAATCTGGTGCTGGACACCTCCCTGGGCAACCTGTGCCAGTGTCTCACCACCCTCAACCTGTGCCAGTGTCTCACCACCCTCACTGCAAACAACTTCTTCCTAACATCCACTTTCAATCTCCCCTCTGCCACTTCAAACCCATTCCTCCTCGTCCTGTCATTCCAAGACCTTGTCAATAGTCCCTCCCCAGCCCTCCTGCAGCCCCCTTCAGATCCTGCAAGGCCACTCCAAGGTCTCCTCCAAGCCTTCTCTTCTCCAGGCTGCAGACCCTCAACTCTCTCAGCTTGGTCTCAGAGCAGAGCTGCTGCAGCCCTTTGAGCATCTTGGTGGCCTCCTCTGCACTGGCTCCAACACTTCCATGTGCTGCTTGTGCTGGGGGCTTCAGAACTGTACCCAGGACTGCAGGTGGGGTCTGAGGAGAGCAAAGGAACGGGATTCTGACTCCCACTGAGCAGATTTTTGTGCCCCTACAGCCGTTTCAGCGTGGTTTGAGCAGAGATTTGTTGTGAGATGATTCCATTCACACAGACACAATCACAGCTCTTTGGCTTTCTCACTCTGGAAGAGACAAGTATGCACACGACTGTGCTGCTGCAACAGCACCCACCCAGCAGGGAGGCATCTGGCTTACTAAAGCAGTTCTGAGCTCTCTCAGGGGTGTGGAAGGCAACCTCTGAGAACGCAGTTGTTAAGTCATGTAGATGCTCTCCAGCTGTGCAAGCCCTGCTTGCTGATGGCCACTGCCAGCGACAGGCAGGACACCCTGGCAAGGAGTGCTGAGCTGTGCTCTTGCCATGAGGTTCATCTGCCCCGGGAGGTTCCTGCTCAGCCTCTGGGGTACCTAAAGCTCGGCAGAGACATCCTCCGTGCCGGGTGAGTGCACCTGCTTCCGTGAGCAGTGTCTTTGAGGGGAGGCACCAGCTCTATTTATGGCACTGCCAGAGCTCTCTGCCTGCCCCGAGTCCCACATAATCCTCTTGCATCCAGGCAGAAAGCTTTAATCCCTCCCAAACTGGTGTCTCTCGGAGGAGATCCCCACAGGTGGAGTCACAGAGAGAAGATTGACTTCAGCGATCAACCAGGGGGTGGCTGCCAGAGCCAAGAGCAGCTGCCAGAGCCAGCACTGCCTGCCCTGCCCCTGCATCGCTGCTGCCCCTGCATCGCTGCTGCCCCCATCGTGAGTGTCTCCACTCCTGTGGCTCCTCGCTTGTCCCCACAGAAGCATCCCAGGACTATCAGGGGGCGAACTGCTCTGTGCCCTCAGGCGGTGGTGCAGCCGGAGAGCAGGGAAGCGATGGCATCCGCCTGACACCGCCGGGACCCTCGGCAAGGGGACACTGGGAGCAGGAGTCCCTCCTGCCAGCCCGTGAGCCCAGAGCTCTTACCTGCGAGGGCATCTTCCCAGGGGGCACCCCAACATGGGCTGGAGGCTGGTGGTGGGCTGCCCGTGCGGGCAGTGCCAGCTGTCAGGGCCATTGTGACACCGAGGTGACAGCGGGGTGTCACCGGGGTGGTGGCTGTCATAGAGGTGCCAGGCTTAGCAGGGCTGCTCGGGCAGAGGGTGTGGAGGAGATTGGGAGGGTGCTGTTGCTCCTGGCCTGATGGGACAGTGCATGACCTGCACCCAGCGGGAACCAGCCCTGCTGCCCCCCCAGCCAGAGCGTGGTGGGGCTGCTCTGACGACCCTGCCCCCACCACTGCAGGGTGACCTTGGCAGCTCAGACCTGCTCTCTCCTGGAGGCAGGAGCTGCTGCTCTTGCCAGGGCTGCAGTTTGCTGTTCTGCAGCCACACATGAGGGTTTTTCCTCCTGTCCCTGGGCTCCAGCTGGGGACCTGCACTGCCCAAGCTCTTCACGCACACCTGCGAGGTGGCAGGGAAGGAGAGATCTGCATCTGCAGGGCGCAGCAGCTCCCGCTGATGAAAGGCAGATTGTTCTGGGGTGTTTACCCTCCTCAGGATCAAAGGCAGCCTCACACTGTGGTGTTACATCAGAGCAGTGCTCACATGGCTATTTCTGTGCCGTAAAATCTGGCCACCTTCCAAGTGCATTCCCATGCCCAGCCCACCTAAGCTGTGTGTCCATGGTCGCCCAGGTGAGTGGCACTCATCCTCCCTTAAAAATGCAGCTGTGCCACCCAGCAGGGCATCTCCTCCGTGTCCTTTGAGCTTGCAGAGGTCAGCCTGGCCAGCAGCACACCTGGCACACTCCTCTTGCAAGTCCTGAGCTCTCACTGGTCTTCTGGAGGGAGCTCTGTGCCTTACTGGGAAGTGGAAGGTAGAGAAGAAACATTTTTCATCTGGACCAAGCAGCTGGGAGCGTGCAGAGGAGCTCCTGCAGGCGTGTTCAGCAGCTTGTGTTTACTGGGATAATAAACTCACCTCAAAACACACACAGACCTTCATGCTGTGAGGAGTGTGTTTTCCTGGGCTTGCCACCCAGGGTGAGGCCAACCCCAGGCTGCTGGGGTGGCACAGGTACAGCTCACCACCCCAGGAGCTGGCAGGTGCTGCCCTGCCACCCCCTCTGCCCTGGGAGGGTTGGGGAACACCCCTGAGGAGCTGAATCACACCTTCCTGCTGCTGCAGAGCATAGCTGTGGCCCCTTTGCAGTGTCCTGGGTGGAACGAGGTTCTGTGGGACACCCTGGGGCACCAGTCCAGGCTTTCTCATGCCACAGGGGTTTGTTTACTTCTCTCTTTAAAGCCCTTCCTTCTCCTTTTCCTTGGCTTTGTCTATAACCTGTTGGATTGGTTCAGACTGAGAATATCAGCAGGCAGCTCCTGCTTATCTTGCAGACATTGTGTCCTTTGTCTCTCCAGCAGTGAGTGGATCCATTGCGGTGCCAGTGAATGTCCTCTGAATGCTGGAGCTCAGCCAGGTGAGTTCCCGTGCAGAGCTGGCTCCACCGTGCTTCTCCCAGTTGCCATCCTGCTGCCACTCTTATCTGCAGCAGGATCATCCCTTTCCCTGTGCTCCCGAGTCCCTGCAGGGTGCTCCCTGTGCAGCGAGCCGGGGGCGCGGGGGAATCCCACGGGTGTAGAGGTTTGCAGGAGCTGCAGGATCCTTCCCATTCCCCATCTCACCCAGGCAGCAGTTAGGATAACTGTTGGGAAGGGCAGGAGTCCCACTAATTGCAGGCCTTGTGCCATCCCTCCGGCGTCACTCGCTGCTCCAGGACCGGATCTCAGGAGCAGTGGCAGCTGGGCACAGGCTGCCTGTGGAGCATCCCTGCTGAGGACAGGAAAAGGTGTCTGGCCAGGGGGATGGAGCTGCACAGCTGCAGGCCAGGCTCAATTCTCTGGAAGGTATCCTAAATAATTGTAACTCCTGTGCTACAACCATGCCACATCTGAACTCTCCTTTTGCTTTCCCCATTCCCATTCACAGCATCATAGAATCACTGCATCACATCATAGAGCCACTGCATCGTGGAATCACTGCATCGTGGAATCACTGCATCATGGAATCACAGCATCACAGAATCACTGCATCATGGAATCACTGCATCGTGGAATCACTGCATCGTGGAATCACTGCATCACAGAATCACTGCATCATTGAATCACTGCATAGTGGAATCACTGCATCGTGGAATCACAGCATCATGGAATCACAGCATCATGGAATCACTGCATAGTGGAATCACTGCATTGTGGAATCATAGTATCATAGAATCACAGCATCATGGAATTACAGCATCATAGAATCACTGCATCATGGAATCACTGCATAGTGGAATCACTGCATCATGGAATCACTGCATTGTGGAATCATAGTATCATAGAATCACAGCATCATGGAATTACAGCATCATAGAATGACAGCATCATAGAATCACTGCATCGTGGAATCACTGCATAGTGGAATCACTGCATAGGGGAATCACTGCATAGGGGAATCACTGCATCATGGAATCACTGCATCATGGAATCACTGCATCATGGAATCACAGACAGGTTTGGGTTGGAAAAGACATTTGAAAGTCATCTGGTCCAACCCCTCTGCAGTCAGCAGGGACCCCCCACCTAGATCAGGTTGCTCAGAGCCCCATCAAGCCTGACCTGGAAGGTCTCCAGAGATGGGGCCTCCACCATCTCCCTGGACAATCTGTTCAGTGTTCCAGCTGCCCACAGAGCAAAGAACATCTTCCTAATGTCCAGCCTAAATCTACCCCTGTTAATTCACTTCCTTGAAGTGCTGCCTGGCCACATGTGCCATGATTTTCCTTCGGAAATAGGCCAACAGTGGCCATTTTTCACTGTTCTTGGGTGATTTAATGCCTTGCCCTAACTGTGGCAGGGAAGAGGTGGTGAAAAGCACCATTACAAAGTGATTAAATAAGGGCTATTTATCACTGAAAAGGGAAATCTTTATCATTTCCACTCTCAAGACGTGGAGGACACAGGAATGGATATCAGACAGGATGATCTCGCCCTGAGGCTGTGCTTCAGAGTTAATGTTTTGACAGCTATTTGGGGTTTAAAGTTCTCCAGACATCCCAGCACTTATTAATAAGCCAATGTTACTCATTAACTCCTCATCTTTCACTTGCACCACACAGAGGATCGTTGGAAACGTCGGATCCTTGCTTCTCTGCCTGAAACAAGAAAGGATTTGGGTTCAAGCCTCATTGTCTTTAAGCTTTCGCATCCAAGGGTCCCATTGGGAGGGGGATGATGTTCCTGCTGGTGGTGCACAGCAGGGATCTGCAGAGGGGCTCAGGTCCATGGAGCAGGGCGAGTCTAGCACCTTAGTAAGATGCTTCCTAATAGCTCAGGGCTGCTTTACTTCCCGGCACACACATGGCAGAGGGAAAGGATCAAACTTCAGCCTCTCCTAGTTCCTGCTGACGTCTCCTTGTGTCCCAGGGAGACCTGCAGAGCTCAGAGAGGGAGATTTGGGTCCTACACAACTGGGGATGCAGAAGGTTTTGGGGCACAGGAGCCCAGCGTTTGGCTCAGGAGTGCAGCAGGAGGTGAAGGAACAGAGAAACTGGGGAGACAGAGACCAAAGCTCTCCCACCTGAACGCTCAGCGCCTGACCGACGAGAGGGGCTGCTCTCTGCTGGGTGTTGCCTTGCGCCGGGATGGGCTTTTAAGAGCAGTCCGATACTAGGTGGACTCTGGCGACCCTAAGGTGGGGTCCCTTATACCAGGTCCTGCCAGGGTCCCGAGGACCCCCCTGCAGCAGCTCTCAGGGCTGAGTTTGTTCCGCTCCAGGGACACCCCGGGGCCAGCCCTGCCTATAAAGCCCCGCGGGGCTCCATCCCCGGGGCGGCAGCTGCTGGGCGGCCCCGGGATGGGGGGAGGCACCTGGGAGGAAGGAGGGGCCGAAGGTGGGGCCCGGCCCGGTCCGCCCCCGCCCCGCAGTCACCCCGGCCCCGGTCGCGGCCCCGGTCCCGCCGCGGCGGGGCTGCCCGGCTCCGGCTCCGGCACCGGCACGATGAAGAAGCATCACTCGGTGCAGGGCACCTTCAGTCGCCTCTTCGGCAAGCGCCAGCCCAGCCCCGCTGCCAATTCGCTCTTCGCCACCAACCCGCCCTGGATCTTCTCGCAGGAGGTGACCTCGGACAGCGCGGGTGGCACAGGTCAGTGTCCCCCGGCCCCAGCCCCTGCTCCTGACCCGGGACTCACTACCATGGGTGGCGGGGGGCCGGTCCCGATGTCGGGGAGGGGTCGACGGGGGCTTGATCGTCACCGAGTTGGGAAATCTGGGAGGTGCTGGGTTGGGCTGGGTCGGGAAAGTGCGAGTCTGGACCTGCGGAGCTGCCGAGAAGGGTCGAAGGCTGTTCAAATCCAGCTCCTCGCTCCGTGCCCAGCTCCGTGAGCACAAAACCCACCTGGGACGGGCTGGGAAGGAGCTGCGGATCTCATGTCTCGCTTCCAGCAGCTCTTTCCCACGCCGTGCTCCGCCGGCCCCTGCCCAGCTTGCAGCAGTTGGCTTGTAAACCAGGCTGTGTGCGAGTGAGGCTGCATAGCCCTCAGGATTTATTTGTACTTCTCTGTGTGTTTAATTGCAACCCTGTGCCCTGCAGGCTCCTTCCTGGAGGAGGGAGCCAAAGTAATAGTGATGGAGCCAGGCAGATGAAAGATAGCAGCTGGTGGATGAAATCTGGTGGCTGAAGGACTCCCAATAAATGCTTCCCAGCTTAAAAAAAAACAACAACGGAAGGGCTGCTCCTGAGAGCTGCTGCGAGGTGGTTCTGCTTCACAGCAGTTCTCAGGGACGCTGCTTCCTTTGGTGGTTCCACCTCAAGGCCAAGCTGCTGAGGCTGAGATAAAACGAAAAGGAAAACTGCTGATTTCTAACTGTCGTAAATCTGAGGAGGATTCCAGCTTCTCTCTGATGTGGTTTGGGTTTCAAACCCCAAAAGTGGCTGTGTCTGCTTATTACCAAGCCTGATTTCAGTGGCTGCAATCACAGTACAAAGGTTCCTTCCTTCCTTCCAGGTGTGGGGAGCTGCTGGCCAGATCAGTTTGCAAAGTAAAACCAAGAGTCCTCGAAATCCAAGCAGGAATAAAAGCTGCTGAATGCTCCTCAGCATCCTCTAGGCATTTCTATCATTAATTTAACTTGTGCAGGGCAGGGTGGCACACACAAGGTGAGTGGCCACACTTGGGGCAGCCTGTGCTGAGGTGTGGGCTCATTGTGAGGAAGCTAAGACGTCAAAGAACATTAGGGGTTGGAAGTGACCTCTGGAGATCATTGAGACCAACCCCCCTGCCAAAGCAGGTTCAGCCAGAGAAGACAGAGGAGCACAGCATGGCAGGGGTTGGAACCCAGGAGGTGGATTCTGTTGCACTGTGCCATGCTCTTACCCAGAGAAGCCCCATCCTTGGCTCTGGCTCTCGAATATTTGTGGCATAGCTTCATGCCATCGCCGCTGCCGGAAGGGGTCTGCTGCTCCTGCCAGTCCCCACCTTAGTTTTACACACTAAGTAAACACCAGTTAAGCAATGTGGACTGGGTGTAGGTTTGCATGTCACTGACTCAGAAATTCCTGAATATAGTGACTGATGCCACCTCCTCCTCCTCCTCCTCCTCCTCCTCACTGTGGATACCCCAGAGTCAAACCTGCTACGCCTACCCTGGGTGATGCAACCCCCACGTAGAAAGAATTTCCATTCTGTGTGTTGCAGGTTGCTTGTTTTGTTTCCCCATGACTGAAAGGACTCAAACATCTCCAGGACAGGCTGAATGTCAAAAAGTGGCCAAAGAGTAAGCTGTGGCTGGCCACTTCTGACAGCCTCCAAAGGTGTTTTCTGATCCCTCCTTCCAGGAAACGAGGCTGGCAGAGTGCAGGTCTTACTGGTGACAGGCTCTTAGCAGGCAAGTCCTGTTTATCTAGCAAAGAAAACACAACTGCAAGCACTTCATTTTGCTTTAATTAAATGCATTCAGGTTAGTGATGCTTAGTAATCTAGGATCAAAGTCCTTGTGATCTCTAATCCAGTTTCTCACTGAGTTTTACTTGGTGTCTGGTTTAATATGCAACTCTGATCACTGCGTGTCTCTGAACTGCTCCATCACTGCTCCACAAACCTGTCTGGCTCCAAGCCCTCATGTTTCTTTGGCCTTAATTCTTGCTGCTTTACTGGCTGAAGGTGAGGTCACCCAGGGGGTTATGCAAAAAGAGAGCCATGGAATTGTTTTGGTTGGAAAAGACCTCCAAGATCATCGAGTCCAACCAACAACCCAGCAGCACCGTGGCCGTTCAACCAAGTGCTGTGGCCACAGGCTTCTTGAACACCTCCAGGGGTGGTGACTCCATCACCTTCCTGGGCAGCCTGTTCCAATCCCTGAGCACTCTTGCAGCAAAGAAATAGTTCCTCCTCTCCAACTTAACCCTGCCCTGGCAATATTTCAGTCCATCTCCTCTCCTATTACCTGATACTAGGGAGAAGAGACCAACCCACACCTCACTCTAACCTCCCTTCACGGGGTTGTAGAGAGCCACAAGGGTCTCCCCTCAGCCTCCTCTTCCCCGGGCTAAACAATCCCACCCCAGCAGCTTCTCCTTTGTGCTTGGACTCCTCAAAAGCAGGGAAGAGTTAAGCTATTGGAGGGACCACAATCTGAGGGGCAGGCTGGTTGGTGCTTTGAAAGCTGCGTGAAGAATCCCTCTCGGGGGGAGCAGTCTGGGATGAGGGAGAGAAAGCTGAGCCTGACCACAGGGCAGCGATAGTGTGGTGCATCCTCCTGGGTGTGTCCCAGGGTGAGCCGCGGTGCAGCGGGTGGGTGAAAGGAAAAAGCTGACTGAACTCTGTGGCATGTTCCAAGGTTGTGTGGAATTCATCTGCTTCCAAACCCATACCTTCAGCAGAGGCTGTGGTAGCTCATGCCCAGCCCTTGGCGTGGTCATGTTCTTCATTCCAGGTGCTCATGCAAGCGTTTTTTCCCCTCCTGCAGGAACACACACAGGCATCTGCCCTCCTTTTCCTTCACTAAGCTCTGGGTAAAAATCTGGTTTCTCACGTTAGGGTTTCCTTGGCAGCTTCTTGCCTGATCTCTGCCCATCCAAGGAGGACAGTGGTGATCACAGCTACACACCCTGGTGGTCCATAATGAGTTGGGGACCCAGTTACTGGGTCTGGTAGTGTATATGGAGGGCACAGGCTGGGTACTGAGTCAGCAAAGGGCTGTATGGGAGCAGGGATGCTGTCAGGGGCCATGGCACAGGCTCCATCAGGGAATGAGGTCTCTTCTCCCAGGCAACCAGCAACAGAACAAGGGGACACAGCCTCAAGTGGTTCCAGGGGAAGTCTAGGCTGGATGTTAGGAGGAAGTTCTTACCAGAGAGTGATTGGCATTGGAATGGGCTGCCCAGGGAGGTAGTGGAGTCTCTGTGCCTGGAGATGTTGAAGCCAAGCCTGGATAGGGCACTTAGTGCCATGGTCTGGTTGATTGGCTGGGGCTGGTGCTAGGTTGGGCTGGATGAGCTTGGAGGCCTCTTCCAAAGTGGCTGATTCTATGATTCCATGACTGTGTGGCACAGCCAGCTCCCTGGTGAGCAGATCTGCTTTGGGGAGCATTGCCTGCAGATTTCAGGAGCTTGGAAATGCAGCCCAGGCCCTCTTGCCTGTGTGCTCACCCAACCTTCACCTTCTGCCCCTCTTGGCTCTGAACTGCTGTGCAAGACTTGGCAGAAACGTTAGCATGGGAGCAGGTTTGGGGCCTGTGCTCCCAGACCTTTTAGTGGGAGCTAAAAAAAAACCCTCTGAGCTTCTTGGTGTTTGTGTTTTGGGGCAGAAGGGGGAGGTTGGTTGTTTCTTCCTTCTCACCACAACCCCTACTGAAACCTAGGTGGAACTAGATGATGTTTAAGGTCCCTTCCAGCTCAAACCACTCCAGGAATCCTTCCTGCAGAGCTTTTCTCTCTGGCCACAGCCATTTTGCTCACTTTCCCTCTTCCCCTAAGCCTTGAGCTTTCTTTACTGTTGGTCTCCCTGGCTACGACTGACTTGTGTATCTCCTTCCAGCCAAGGTGGGGTCTGAATGCTCCAGTACCTCTGCTTGTTAATTCATGCTATTAATCAGACACAAAGAAGGTAATTAAATGAGTTTTATGAGCTTTATTCACTGTCAGAAATAAACTGGCCCAAAAGGTGTGGTTCAAGGTAACAGCACAGGGCTGGGAACCAGGAGTACCTGATGGCTTCTGCTTGTACCACCAGAGCTCCGTGGCTGCATCTGCTGTGGCATCCCCATTCCTAGTGGTATCCATGGGCAGCCCTTCAGAGTGTGTTCCTGTGGGGCAGGCTGGAGTCTGAAAGTGTTGTGGCAAACAGAGCTTGCCCCCCCAGTGCCACCTGCATCAGGGCTCAGAAGCAAATAGCTGCAGCAGCTTGCAAAAAGGATGCTGGAGGTGCTCATGGAGAGCAGCTGTGGCACCTCCCTTCTGCTGTCCTCAACTGCTGGCAGCAGAGCTTGGAAGGGAAAGACCTGCCTGGGAAGCCTTTGTGTGTCCTCTTTCCATGGCTGTGTCCAAGAAGGGCAGGGAACTGTTCCCTCTGCTCAGCACAGAGAAGCCAAGGGTCAGGGACACCTCTGCTGTCCCTTTCCACTGCATGAGTGACAGGGACCTGTTGTGATGGGGCTGAGTGAAGCAGCTGTCCTGAACTCTGCTTTGATGCAAGCACAGAGCAAGCAGCAGAGGATGAAGGGCAGGAGCCCTCTCTCCAGCTGCTGTGGTTGGTGCTCAGACTCTGCTGCTGCTCCCCCTCAATCCCAGCCTCTCATGGAGTGGTCAAGGTCAGATCCTGTTTGTGCTTCTGGGCTGGTTTGTGGCACCTCTGTTGCACCTAGCCTGGACCCACCTCCTGCTCTCCTGGGGGTCAGAAGCTCATGGCACTAGAAGGAGATGTTCCAGTTGCTCCTGAAGTGTTTTCCTTGCCCTAAACATAATCTGGATGGGGAGTGGACTGAGTGTTGGTGCTGACTTTTGACCCTCCTGGGATGAACTCAGGTGAGGTAATATTAGAAGTGAGCATCTGCAGAACAGACTTTGACAGCTGTGCTCTTTGCACTCCAGAGCCTGGAGCTCCAGGAGGGCTCTCTGCTCTGTGCACCCATGTGCCAGGGCTGCCAGTGCCTGCTCGAGGGTCCTGCTCCCCCGGGACCTTTCTCTCCATCTTCAACTGTGCCCCAAAACCCCCTGGATACTCCTCAGAACCTGATGGGGTTTGCCTACTGCTGGGAGCTGACAGAGCAGATTCTTCACAGCACTTTATCAGGTGTCTTTCCTGCTGCTAACAGTCTTCTCTTCCCCCCAGGGGATGTGATTGAGGTGTACTACGGTGACAATCGCTTCGGGACGGTGACTGACTCGGGCACAGCCACGCTCAAACCTCGGCCCAGGGTCCGGCCGCTGCTGACCTTCCTCCCCCTTGTGAGTATGCAGCTCACTGCTGCGGGGACAGGCGGAGGGAGCTGGGGATGCTCAGCATGGAGAAGAGAAGGCTCTGGGGGGGACCTCAGAGCTGCATTCCAATACCTGAAGGCTGCAGAGGGACCTTGGCAGAAGCTTCTGGCAGCATTGGATGGTCAGGAGGGGCAGAGACCTGCGTTCCACTGGCAGCTTCACCATCACACAGCCACTGGTGTCTGCTGCTGCTGGAAGACCAGAGTGGTGTAGGCAACCTCACTCTGGGGAAGGGAGAGAAACCACAGACATCAGAGAGTGGCTGGAGCAGCTCTGCTGTGAGCACAGGCTGAGGGAGCTGGGGGTGGTCAGCCTGGAGAAGAGGAGGCTCTGGGGGAACCTTAGAGCTGCCTGCCCATAGCTGCAGGAAGGCTGCAGAGAGACTTTTGCTGAGGGTGCCCAGGGACAGGCCAAGGGGGAATGGTTTGAAGCTGAGGGAGAGCAGAGTTAGAGTGGAGCTGAGGAAGAAGTTCTTCAGTACAAGGGTGGGGAGACTCTGGAATAGGCTGCCCAGGGAGCCTGTGGCTGCCTCCTCCCTGAGGGTGTTCAAGGCCAGGTTGGATGAGGCAACCAAATCTAGCTGAGAGCTGTCTCTGCCCATGGCAGGGAGGTTGGAGTCGATGATCTCTGAGGTCCCTTCCAACCTGAGCCCTTCTGTGATTTGTTGGGTGTGTAATTGGTGCCCAGAACCAGCTGGGCTGGGCTGCTCCCATCCTCTACCCGAGGGAAGAGAATAAATGAAAAGCAAAACCACTCTGTAATGAGGTTGGATACGAGGGATTAGGAGGTGATCTGAGTTCAAGGCTCCTGTTGGACACAGGTGAGCAGCTCAGGGAGAAGACTCAGCACCATCAGAGCTCTATTCTCAATGAAAAAGAAACTGCTGAGCCTGGGAGATGTCAGATCTGCCTCACACTGCCTTTTATCTCCCTGCTGCTGGCAGGATCTGCACCAGCCAGGGGGATTTGCTGGAGAGAGCAGCAGCAGAGCTCCGTGGCCATCACCTGCAGTAGAAAAGGGGCTGGTCTGCTGTCACTGGGGTGCAACTGGGAGTTAATGGGGCTGTGCAGCTGTCATATGGAGTGCAAGCTGGCAGGGGAGGGAGTTGATGTAGCTGTCTGAGAGCATAGTTAGGAAGTGATGGGGTTACAAAAGGGTTGTGCCCTCTGTGATGCCTTCCAAAAGATCGTGGCAGGTGAAAAACCTCCCCTGGGCTCCGAGGAACCATAGGAATGATGCCTGAGAAACTCCTCCAGTAGCACAGGCTGGAGTGTGGGAGCACAGCAGAAAGGACCTCTGGAGAGCATCCAGTCCAACCCCTGGCAAAGCAGAATCACCCAGGGCAGGCCACACAGGGAAGCATCCAGACAGGTCTTGAAAGTCTCCAGAGAAGGAGACTCCACAACCTCTCTGGGCAGCCTGCCCCAGGGCTCCAGCACCTTTACAGCTCAGAGTTTTCTCCTTGTGTTGAGATGGAACCTCCTGGGCTCCAGCTTGCACCTGTTCTTCCTTGTGCTGCTACTGGGCACCACTGCAAAGAGCTTGGCACCTTCATCTTGCCACCCACCCCTCAGACACTGCTGGGCATTCAGGGTGTCTGTAAGTCAGCAGGTGTTAGTGAAACTGCCAATTTTGGCTTCTTTTTTCAGTTTTGAGCTTCCAAATGCTTCACTTGTAGGGCTGAGAGTGGCAGAGGAACTAAGAGCTCACAGCATGAACCCTAAGGGCTCTCAGCCTAGCTAGGGAGCTCCTCTGCTGGCCCTGGGGGGCTTACCCTCACTCTCAGTTGCCCTTCTGAGGGTCCCTCTCCCTGCCCTTCTCTTCCAGGAGTAAGAATCATAGAATGATAGAATCAAGCAGGTTGGAAGAGAGCTCCAAGCTCAGCCAGCCCAACCTAGCACCCAGCCCTGCCCAACCAACCAGACCATGGCACTAAGTGCCCCAGCCAGGCTTGGCTTCAACACCTCCAGCCACAGCCACTCCACCACCTCCCTGGGCAGCCCATTCCAGTGCCAATCACTCTCTCTGACAACAACTTCCTCCTCACATCCAGCCTAGACCTGCCCTGGCACAGCTTGAGGCTGTGTCCCCTTCTTCTGTTGCTGCTTGCCTGGCAGCAGAGCCCAACCCCACCTGGCTACAGCCTCCCTGCAGGCAGCTGCAGGCAGCAATGAGCTCTGCCCTGAGCCTCCTCTGCTGCAGGCTGCACCCCCCCAGCTCCCTCAGCCTCTCCTCACAGGGCTCTGTTCCAGGCCCCTCCCCAGCCTTGCTGCCCTTCTCTGGGCACCTTCCAGCACCTCAACATCTCTCTGCAATTCAGGAGCCCAGAACTGGACACAGCACTCCAGGGGTGGCCTGAGCAGTGCTGAGCACAGGGGCAGAAGAACCTCCCTTGTCCTGCTGCCCACACTGCTCCTAAGCCAGCCCAGGATGCCATTGGCTCTGCTGCCCACCTGGGCACACTGCTGGCTCATCTTCAGCTCCTCTCTGCCACCACCCCCAGCTCCCTCTCTGCCTGGCTGCTCTCTGTCCCCAGCCTGTAGTGCTGCTTGGGGTTGTTGTGGCCAAAGTGTAGAACCCTGCACTTGGCCTTGTTCAGTCTCATCCCATTGGCCTCTGCCCACCCATGCAGCCTGGCCAGGTCCCTCTGCAGGGCTCTGCTACCCTCCAACAGCTCCACAGCTGCTCCTAAGGGGTTTCCCTGAAGGAATGAGTAGGAATAAGCAGCACTTTTGAGGACCAGCCTGTGCTGGGTATTTGCATTACTTTGATTGGGTTTGATGATGATTTGATTTGGCAGAGAGGCTTCTGCTGCCGCATGCATACCTGTGCTGGACACTCCCACCTTAACCCTTTCATTCCACCCACACACTCCCAGTCTGTGTGGGGCAGGCTGGGAAGCATCTGCCTGGTAGCAGTGAGTCAGGAGGGTGCACACACCCTGCCCAGCAGCCTGGCCTGATGGGCTTCATGTGCCTGGCACCTCCCCTGGCACAGAGCAGCTTCCTTCCCCCTGAACTGCCTGGCCCTTGGCTGCCCAAGCTCGGTCACAGCAGAGCCTCCCCCACAGGAGGGGGGCTTCGCTGCCCAGCTCTGGGTGCCACCACATCCCCCTGCCCACCCAGCTCCCCAGGCACTGCAGGTGTGGGCAGAGCTTTGGCACCCTGGGGGAAGAAAATTCCTTTAGTTAATCACCAGCCTTGCCTGGCTCTGCTTCAAAACAAGGAGTCTGGGGGGAGCTCTTCACATTTGGACAAATCCTTACTCCCTCTGAGCCCCCCCCACCCCCTGCTGTGTTTTGGCATAGCTTTAGTGACTGGCAGCCTCCAAACTGGTTCATTCAGTGGGTACAGGGAGTGTGGGCTGCTGAGAGCCCCAGGAGTTGCAGAACCACAGGCTGCTTTGGGTGGGAAAGGACCTTTAAAGCTCACCCAGTCCAACCCCCCCTGCAGCCAGCAGCTAGAGCAGGCTGCTGACAGCCTCAGCCAGCCTGACCTGGCGTGGTTGCAGGGATGGGCAACCTGCATGAGGGTCTCACCGCCCTCAAACAGTGCTTCCCTCTCTCCAGTCTGAGCTTTCAGTTTCAAACCATCCCCCCCATAGTCCTGTCACAACAGGTCCTGCTCAGAACTCTGTCCCCACCTTTCTGATCACAGAATGCCAGGGGCTGGAGTCACAGAATCAGTCAGGGTTGGAAGGGACCACAAGGAGCAGCCAGTTCCAACCCCCCTGCCATGCCCAGGGACACCCTACCCTAGAGCAGGCTGCACACAGCCTCAGCCAGCCTGGCCTCAAACACCTCCAGCCATGGGGCTTCAACCACCTCCCTGGGCAACCCATTCCAGCCTCTCCCCACTCTCCTGCTCAACAACTTCCTCCTCACATCCAGAGGTCCTTTGAAAAGGACCTCCAAAACTCATCCAGTCCAACCCCCCTGCCAGGGGAGGATCACCTACAGCAGATCACCCCTTTGAACCCTCCAAGGCTCCAGATTCACAGAGCTGTGAGCACAGGCAGGCTCCCTGCACTGGGGACAGGGCATCCCTAACTCCATGCCAGCGCTGGAAAGTGGTTCCTGGTGGCTGCAGTGAAAGCTCCCCCGGCAGGATCCTCGGCACATAAATCTACTGCGGGGACCACAAACTGGAAATGCAGGTTCCTGGTGCAGCAGCCAGCCCTGAATCAGCTGGAGGGCTGCTGGGCTGGTCACACCCCTGGCAAACACAGCAGAGGGAAAGAATCTTTCCAGTCATCTCTGGGGACTGGCAGTGATGGGGAATGCTTTCCAGTGCAGAAGCCAGCTCCTGGATGTGAGCAGGAGGAGGGGGTGGGTTTTGAGAGACAAGCTGAGCATTATTGTGGCCTTGCAGTATCTGAAGGGGGCTACAGGAAAGCTGGGGAGGGACTTTTTAGACTGTCAGGGAGTGATGGGAGTGATAGGAGTGGAGGGATGGAACAAAGCTGGAAATGGGGAGATTCAGACTGGATGTTAGGAAGAAGTTCTTCAGCATGAGGCTGGTGAGAGCCTGGAATGGGTTGCCCAAGGAGGTGGTGGAAGCCTCATCCCTGGAGGTGTTTAAGGCCAGGCTGGATGAGGCTGGGAACAGCCTGATCTAGTGTGAGGTGTCCCTGGGCATGGCAGGGGGGTTGGAACTGGCTGATCCTTGTGGTCCCTTCCAGCCCTGACTGACTCTGTGATTAGCAGCTGCAGCAGAGCTTTTTGGGGTGGAACAGGCTGGGCTAGGTTGTAGGAGCTGTCGAAGTGACAAGTCCAAAGTGAGTGCTCCTTTCCTCCTGCTTTGCATAGAGCTCTTCTGGCTGCCATTCCCTTCCTCCTCCTCTCCAAAGGTGAGATGCACAGGTTGGTTTTAAGGCACCTCTGTTTCCCTGCAAATCAGCAGGTAGCCCCAGGGTGCAGCAGTGAGTTCCCAGGGCAAATGGGAGGTGCTGGAAGGTTGGGTTTGATTCCCCCCTTTATGGTTTTTGATATCTCATTGCTCAGGACAATTTAATTATGGCCCTCAAAGTGCCTGTTAGTCTTTGCCTTCCCTCTGGCTTTTAGGACCTGCCTTGTACTGTAGCTTTGGGAGGATTAAAGAGGTCTCAGGTGAGGCTGTGAGGTGTTTTAGCACTACCAGCTCTGCCCCAGTGCCTTCCCCAGCAGCAGGGAGCTGGCTGATCAGTTGTGCAATCCCAGCCATGTGAATTCCCACTCCTGGTTCACCAGTAACTCATTCCCCTGTGGTTATAGAGGATCTTTGGGCACCTGCAGGGTGATGGCCTTTGCAAGCAAAGCATACAGCTCAGGGGTGATCTCATTGCTACCTGCAGGGAGGCTGTAGCCAGGTGGGGTTGGGCTCTGCTGCCAGGCAGCCAGGGACAGAAGAAGGGGACACAGCCTGAAGCTGTGCCAGGGCAGGTCTAGGCTGGATGTTAGGAGGAAGTTGTTGGCAGAGAGAGTGATTGGCACTGGAATGGGCTGCCCAGGGAGGTGGTGGAGTGGCTGTGGCTGGAGGTGTTGCAGCCAAGCCTGGCTGGGGCACTTAGTGCCATGGTCTGGTTGGTTGGGCAGGGCTGGGTGCTAGGCTGGGCTAGCTGAGCTTGGAGCTCTCTTCCAACCTGTTTCATTCTCTGATTCTTTTTTTCTGCTGCAGTCAAAGTAACAAGGAGGTACTCCAGGGCTCTCCTGAATGAGCCCAGGCTGCTGCTGCCAGTCACAGAATCATAGAGCAGTTTGAGTTGGAAGGGACCTTTGAGATCATCCAGTTCCAATCCCCTGCCATAGGCAGGAACACCTCCCTCTAGCCCAGGTTGCTCAAGGACTCATCTAACCTGGCCTTGAACACCTCCAGGGAGGTTGTGGAGCACAGAATCACCCAATGTGATCTTTGATCACATTGGGTGATTCTGTGCTCCACAACCTCCCTGAGCAACCTGTGCCAGTGTCTCACCACCCTCACTCTAAAGAATTTCTTCCTCCTCTCCAGTCTATATTTCCCCTCTTCTACCTTCAATCCATTCCCCCTCATCCTCTCAGGGCAATTCTGGTTTGCAGAGCTAACATGTGGAATGCCTCTGTTCTGTGGAACTGAGTCTTTGATTCATAGAAGGGTTTGGCTTGGAGGAGATTTTTAGAGATCATCTAGTTCCAACCCTCTCCACTAGACCACACTGCTCAAGGCCACCCCTTGTTCTGTCCCTGGCTGCCTGGCAGCAGAGCCCAACCCCACCTGGCTACAGCCTCCCTTCAGGGAGCTGCAGACAGCAATGAGCTCTGCCCTGAGCCTCCTCTGCTGCAGGCTGCACACCCCCAAGCTGGCCTTGAACACTTCCAGGGAGCAACCTTGATTATTTCTCTAAGTGCTGAGTTCTCCAGCACCTTCTGACCAGAGATTAAGGTTTACTTCCCACACAGCTTTTTTCATCTCTGCCCCTGAGCTCCCTGTGCTCAGGGCAGTGGAAGGGGAGCTGTGTGATGGTGATGTGCTGCTGGCTGAGCCCTGGCTGAGATCAAGGAGACTTTGGAATCCTTCATCAAGCTCTTGTGAAAATAGAGGCAGTGCCAGTGAAAGGCAAAGGCCTGGGTGCTGTGGAGGCTTTTGCAGCCCTGTGCTGAGCCCAGTTGGGGATGGTGGCAGGAGAACATCCCCATAACAGCTAAAGCAAACAGCAGCATGGGTGAGGAGCAGGGCAACAGGGTGGAGCCTGGGAATCTGGTGCCATGTCCCTCACCACTGCCATGGGCCCTTCGAGCTCCTGCTGCTCATGGAGGGCTCCCTCCCTGCTGTGGGTCTCTCCCAGCACTGGTATCCAAGAGCCCAATCTGCCACCCCAGCCACATCTGTGCTGGCAGCCTGGCCCAGCAGCAGCTTGTGTCAGGACAGGGGTGTGTTAGGGTAGGCTCTGTGAGCAATCCCAGCCCTGCAGAGAGCAATCAGCAGTGAGTCACTGGAGGGGAGGAGAAAAGCTTTCTGCTGCTGGCAGGAGCCTTTGGTCAGCACTGCAGGTGAGTCAACGAGCCACGAATACCTGCTGGGGGGTGGCTGCAGTCATCCAAAGTGCCCTCCTGGCTGTAAGCAGCCTCACAAACGTGTAGGCTGCTAAATTGCACGGTCCTGTAGCAGCTACAGGCACTGCTGAGCACTGCTCAGAGCGGTTCAGAGCCAGACACAGTCCACACAAGCAGGAGTTTTCCCTGGAGTGTTGAGATGTGCTGGTGCCAGCTGTGACTGCAGCGCGGTGCCTACGTGACTGTGGCATGAGCTGGCAGGGCCTGCTGGAGAGCAGTGCCCACAAAACCCATCCATGTGTTGTGGGCTGGGGAGCTCTGAGCTTGGATGTGGAACAGTCCTTGTGCTCCCTCCCAGCCCCTCTGCACCCAGCTAGCAGCAATCGTGTCCATGGTTGTGCAGCCCTCATCATTCATCGCCTTGAACCCTGTCAACAGCAGCTACCACAGGCACCTCCAAGCCTTGGGAACAGCCCTGGATAGGATAGGACAGAGCAGAACAGAACCACCACCTCCCTGGGCAGCCCATTCCAATGCCAATCACTCTCTCTGACAACAACTTCCTCCTCACATCCAGCCTAGACCTCCCCTGGCACAGCTTGAGGCTGTGTCCCCTTCTTCTGTCCCTGGCTGCCTGGCAGCAGAGCCCAACCCCACCTGGCTACAGCCTCCCTTCAGGGAGCTGCAGACAGCAATGAGCTCTGCCCTGAGCCTCCTCTGCTGCAGGCTGCACACCCCCAGCTCCCTCAGCCTCTCCTCACAGGGCTTGTGTCCTATCAGGCTCCTGTTTGGATGGGCAAATCAAGGCTCTACAGGCTAGATCCTGCTTGTCAGGGCTTGGCTCTGATACCCTGGGCACAAAACTAACAGCTGCATTTTCTCCCCCATTGCAGAATGCCCAGGAGTCCCACGGGGTGGCTGTGCCAACACCTTCAGTGCCACAAGACTTTGAAGAGAAAGCAACTCTTGGTAAGAAGGGACCTTCTCTGGGTCCTGCACGCTGCTGAGTGCTCAGCAGTCCTGTGCTCAGGGCGGGGGGCAGTGCTGGTGCAGGGAGCTCTGGAGCAGGCTGCCTGCTGATCAGATGTCCCTGCTGAACTATTGCCTGCTACTCATTGTTGTAACTATTGACCATTCATTTCTAAGGGCTGAGGTGGGTGGCTGGTAGGGTTCAGCAAGCTTTAGACAGCTGCTGAGCAGAAGGACCTGGCTTCCTGGGAGGGTCCTGGCCAGAGGTGATGCTGCCCATCCCAGCATGGGGCAGCTGCTGACACCACCATGCCCTGGCTCCTCCTTGCAGGCTCTGGCTCCCAGATCAATGGCAACTACCGAATGTACAGCTCGGTGGGGGACCTGCGCCCACAGGCTCTTGAGAGGGATGAGCTGGATGAAGACATCCCTCCACCACCATCAGTCCCCCCCCCACCCCCTCCCACAGCACCAGCACCTGTGCCGCCACCTCCAGCCTCTCCGGTCCCTCCGCCGCCTGAAGCGCTGCCTCCGCCGCCGCCGCCACCGCCCGAGGTGGTGCCACCGCCTCCTGCTATGGCACCTCCACCGCCTCCAGCCTCTGCCTTGTCCTCCCCCAGCACACCAGCTCCTCCAGACTTCATCCCACCAGCCCCACCAGGTGCTTTGGCATCCAGCTGGGCCCCAGCACCCTTCACCAATGGCATCTCCAAGTGGAAGTCCGAGACGGTGCTGAACACGAGGCAGGTGGACGGCGAGAGGCCACTCTGCCCTGCCCAGGCTGGGGTGCCAGCTTCCCCCAGCCCAAAGGAGACTCCACAGCCCAAGAACTGTCCTGAGCCTCACCTCACCTTCCCCAGGTCCTTCAAGGTGCCTCCTCCAGCTCCAGCCCGCTCCTCCTCCATCCCAACCCAAGAGAACCAGACCCCAGGGCAGGAGCCCCTCCCCAGGCAGCCCCATGCCCGGCCCCCTCTCCCACCATGCTTCACCATCAGGCCTGCAGCCAAGGCTTATGCAGGAGGAGAAGCTGAGCAAAGAAAGTCTCCCCTGAGACAGCCCTTCACCAAGCCAGCTGTGCCCACTCACCCCCCACTGAGCCCCAAGCCAGGCCCTGGCCTCAGCCAAGGGATGAATTGTGCTGCTCACAGGTCCCCACTGGCAGGCTCCCAGATGGAGAAGGTTCCCCAGACAAAACCAGCCGAGAAAGACTCTGCTCCAAAATCTGAACCTCTCTCTGCAAACGACCTGGACCTCCCCCCTCCAGACTACCCTACCTGTGAGGAGGACGATGACTGGAAGGACCCCAGCAACCTGAGCAAGCTGCAGAACGAGCTCTCAGCTCTGCTCCGCTCTCCACGCAGGGATGAGAGGCTGCTGGAGAAGCCAGCTGCCCCCCGGCCCCTGGATGGCAGTGCCAGCCGTGCCAGCAGCCACGAACTCAGGCCCCAAGTTGCTGGACCTACCGGGAAGGACATGAGGTTACCTGCAGGAGGGGAGAGTGAGAAGAAAGATGTGCCCAATATCCTCCCAAGTGCCAAGGAGCTTTCTCCCAGCACAGCTCTCTCTGCTCCAGAGAGCAACCTCACCACACAGCCCCGCAGCGTGCTGGAGATCAGGAACGAGCTGGAGGCTGTGCTGGCACAGAAGAAAGAAGGGAAACCTCCTCTAGGGCTCAGCAGCCAGAAGCAGGGCACTGAAGATGGCAGCAGCACCCCACACATGAGGAAGAGCCCCCTTGACATGGGGAAGAGCTCTCCTGACGTAGTGAAGAGCTCCCCTGATGTGGTGAAGAGTTCCCTTGACCTGGGGAAGAGCTCTCCTGATGTAGGGAAGAGCCCTCCTGACCTGGGGAAGAGCTCTCCTGATATAGGGAAGAGCTCCCCTGTTGTAGTGAAGAGTCCCTCTGACCTGGAGAAGAGCTCTCCTGATGTAGGGAAGAGTCCCTCTGATGTAGGGAAGAGCCCTCCTGACCTGGGGAAGAGCTCTTCTGATGTAGGGAAGAGCCCCCCTGATGTAGGGAAGAGCTCTTCTGATGTAGGGAAGAGCCCCCCTGACCTGGGGAAGAGCCCCCCTGATGTAGGGAAGAGCCCCCCTGACCCGGGTGACTCAGCGCTGTCAAAACCAGCCCCAAGCCCAAAACCAGCCCCAAGCCTCCTCCCAGCCCCAGCAGCTGCGCTGGAGAAGAATGCGATGTGGCACAAAGACCACCCTGCCCCTGCCACTAAGAAGGCCACAGAGAACTTGAATGGGTGCCTCGACAGCAGCCTGAGCCCCCCAGACCCCTCTCAGGGAGCGGCCGCGGAGCCCCCTGCTCCCACCTGCCCCTCGCCCCCCAGCTCTCCCGCCCCGAGCCCAGCCCCGCCGCCCTCCGCCCCCATCTTCCAGTACAAGGTGCACCGAGCTGGGGCCAGCTCAGCCCAAGCGACCCACGCCCCGAGTGCGGCCGAGCTGCCCTGCCCCACCGGCTCGGGCGGGAGCCCGCCGGGCACCGCGGGCAGGGGGCAGGAGGAGGAGGAGGCGCTGGTCCACCCGGTGACGGGCGAGCGGGTGGAGCGGGGCTCCCCCATGGCGCTGCTGCTGGCCGCCCGGCAGCGTGCCCAGCGGGGCCGGCCAGGGGGCGAGGCGGCAGCCACGCCGCGGGCGAAGCCAGCTCTGGCGTTCGGCAGTGCCTCCTCGGACACCACCTCCACCACCTTCCTCCGCCACGAGTCCAGGCCCTACTCCTTCACCGTGGTGCCTCGGCCGTCTGCGGCGGGGGCAGGGTGCAACAAGCCTCCATCCTTCTCCAGCGCCTCGGAACAGGGTCGGGACTTGAGGGCAGCGCCCGAGGCGCAGCCCCCAACCTTCCCTGGGCACCAGCAGCGGGCTGCTGCCTCCAGCCTGCTGCGGGGGCTGCCGGAGCCCGGGGAGCCGAGCCAGCCCCGGGAGGAGGAGAACGGGGAGACGGCGCTGGACTACGGCATCATTCCCCCGCCCCCCGAGTTCAGCAACGAGGCGGAGGCGGCTGAGGGGACCGTCCTCGGTCGGGAGGAAAGCCGCAAGTGCCCCAGCTTCCCCGACGGCAGCCGCAGCTCCGATCCCCCCCGCTATTTCAGGTGGCCTGGCTACGGCCGCAGCTACGGAGCCGGCCGTGAGCCGCCGGCCCCGCTGCCCTCGGAGACCCGGAGGAACGGCGACTTCACCCCCCAGTACCCGGAGCTCGGCGGCTCCGCCGGGTACCTCAGCAGCGGCCCCAACCCTCGCCCGCTGATCAAGAAGCGCTTGTACGTCTCTGAGCCCGACAGCTTCTACCCACGGGCAGCGGCAGCCCCGCGGGGCACCGGCACCCTCTCCTCCTACGCTCCCGGCGGGTACAGCTCCCCGGCTGGGGACGGGGTCCGCCGCCTCGGCTCTGCCCACAGGAATGGCCCAGCGAGTGCCCAGGGCAGGCGGACATCCTTGGATGCTGCCGGCAAAGCGGCGCCGTACAGCAGCGCCGGGGCCGATGCCAAGTACAAGGGGCAGAACGGGGATTTCTCGCCCACCAGCGCGGTGCCAGCCAGCAGGTGAGTGCCTCCCGAGCTGACTGCTGCCTTGTTCTCTGCGCCCCTTTGACGTCCCAGGGGTGGCCACCGGGTGTTGTGAGACACATGGTTGTCCCCTCTCCTAGCCAACATCTCCTCCTGCCCCCGTGCTCCAGAGCCGTGGCTGTGGCATAGCCCCTGCCTGGTCCCAGCCATAACCCTCGCACTCCTTGCTCTCTCTCCGTGTCTCTGAGTGGGCACACAGAGTGACTTTGCTTCACTGGGAAAAAAACAACAGAGAAATTGTTAGGGACTAACCCCCAGGGGCTTCCTTGGCTGTTGGTGACTTCCCCTCTCTCTTCCCTCTAGGCCTGCTCACAGCAGCTCACCATACGCTGGACCTACCAACACCTTCACAGTCAGGCCTGGGGCACGCCAGCCCATCTCCTATGTCTACCAGAGTGGCCACCGATAGGCTTGTCCTCAGGCCAGCTCCACCTCCTGCTTCTGGCTGGGAAGGGCTGGGGAGACACCTGGGCTGATTGTCTCCTTCTCTGGACATCAGGGACGGTGCCAGCCCAGCCAGCAAATGCACTGCTTGAATCTACTGACGGAGAAGGTGGGGACTGAACCTGGGGCTGAGACTCTTCTCAAAAGACTGTTCTGGAGAGTAGTTACTGCAGAGGACAGGCTGCTGCCTTTGTTACATGAGCAAAGAATGCTTTGCCTTCCATTTCCCTCCCGGTAGTATAGCCACAGTTGCAGCCTGAGAAGTCTTTCAAGCCAAAGAGCATTCTGAGCTCTTTCTGAAGAGCATCACCACTGGAGAGGTTGTTTTCAGCTTGGGTTTTCAATTGGTTTAGATCCAGCTTGCTTAGGAGTAAAGAGCCAGAGCACAGCTCAGTGCAGGGGAATGTGAGGCTAGAAACAAAGCTTGGGATGTTGAGCTCCTAACCTCTTCTGTCCCTACATACTCCAGCAGCCTGGAGCAAACCAATAATGCCACTGCCTTAAGAACAGCTCCTGGCTTTCCAAGCTGAGCTGGGGCAGCTCTGCTCCCGAGGTCAGAGCCCCCTTCTCTGGAGGCAGCAGCTTGGGGAGCACAGACCTCCTCTTTCCTGTGCCTTTTGGTCACTGTAGATGTTTCTGTTGGTACTTACTGCTCATGGCAGAAGGCTGAGGCCTGGGTGATGGCTATGAAGCACTTTGGAGCCTTAAGAGACTGAGCAATCCTTTTTGTTCATCAGCTGGTGAGCACCAGCAGCTCACCAGGGTGCTGTGCCTGTGGTGCTTTCCTCCAGGGGTCTTGTGCCACTTCCTACCCATGTAAGCCCCACCTCTGGAAGCTAAGCCATGGAGTCCTGGTGAACTGTTACACTGAGGCTTGGCTCTACTCTGTCTGGTCTGGGGGACCAGGAAGCTGATTTTTGGCATGGCTGCAGAGCACTTGGTCCTCCTGGTGTGTGGAATGTCTGTGCTGGCACCCAAGGGAGCTGGCTCCCACTGGTCCCATAACTGCTTCTCTGGGTGCTGTGCAAGCCTCCCCCTGCTTCCTGCAGTGCCTCCGGAGGGGCTGCTGCTGGCTGTGTGTTGGGGTGGGAGGTAGGAGTAGCCTTGCAGGAGGCATTCAGTACTCCAGAGCCAAGCAAGAGAGTCTCACGGTGGCTGCCCAAAGGTTTGAGTGGCCAAGCCTCCTGAAATTAGAAATCTGCTCTCTCCTTCCTAGGTTACCTTGCTGAAAACTGCTGTAAGCTAAGTGTAAAAAACCTGGTGAGAAGGTTTTCTGCTGGCTGACAAACTAAAAGCACTTTGAGACGTGAGTCTACTTTGATGGCAAGCACTTTCTGTCCCCAGCCCTTTACAGGAGCCTTGCTTCCACTCCAGTTATCTCTCTGTGTGCGTGGCAGCAGATTTGGCTCTACAAAACCCAGCTCAAGAGCTGGTGATAAATTTTCCTTCACAATGGAATTCCCAAAGGAGCTGCCTGGATATTGTTATTGTCTTGTCCTTGATGTTCTGTGTTGCTTCTAAACCTCACCTCACTTAACAGCTGCTTCAAACGCTGCAGCAGCTTCAAAGTATCCTGAACTTGACTTTGCTGGGAATAAAATCACCCCAAAAGAACACACAAATACCATCAGCTGGGGCATTTCTTATGCCAAGTTGGAAGATTTCCAGATGTGCTCCCCCCCCCTCCCCTCCCCCAGCCAATATTGAAAGAACACAAATTAAACCTCTGGGTGTTAGGGTTTAGAGTGTTTGTGGTGAGAAGTGACTCTGGAGTAGCTGCCTGGGTGCTTTGGTGTGCCGGTGCCTCCTGGAGCAGAGGTTTTCTCTGTGCAAGCAGCATGTTGAGGCTGAAGGTGAAGCTGTGATGCTCTTTGAGTGACTGCAGGGTCATGGTTTTTTTGTGTTGGATGAAATCTAACTTGAAAGAGAAGCCCTCTCTGATACGATTCCAACCTAATTGCTGGGTTGGCTTTGGGGTTTGGTTTATTTCCAAGGGATAACTGCAGATTGCCTCTCAAAAGCAACTCCAAATGGAGAGCTTTGTTGGGAGACTTCAGCAGGGTGATTTTTTTTCCCCCCACCCCCCTCTCAAGAATTTGAGTGTGTGTGTGTGTGCCCCCCACGAGGTTTGCTTGCTTTGTTTTAGAGCAAACCACCAAACTCCAGCCCTGGCACCTGCCTTGAACTTCACATTGACTGTTTCCCCCAGCCTGCTGTGGAGCTGCAGTGTGGTGTTCCAGTGTGGAACCTCCTGTTCCTAGCATATTTGTTTATTTTAGGTGCTAGAAGCACGATCATGTTAAGTCAGGTTTCTGAAACAGCCACTGCCCATGCAGTGCAGAGCAGAGCAGGCTCCAGCTGTAAGTAAACCAGGCAGGGCTCTGCCCACAGTTGCAGAACAGGTTGGCATGGATGTTTCACAGGCAGTGGAGCTACTTTCTTCTTTCAAACACTTTGGACTGACTCTCTCAGCTTCTTTTGAATGCATTAAGCTAAATTCTAGTTGTTTCACTCACAGCTAGACATTAGTACTGGGGGCACTGGGAGCTGTGTGACAAAGAAACCACTGTCAGAGCTGCTGGCAGCCAGAGCACTTGTGGAGAAAGCTAAATCCATGATGAAGAGCCAGGAGCAGAGATGGGCAAGAGCTCCTTGTTCCTTGATCAGGGAAGCACCTCCATAAACTCTGCTCCAATTCCTGTTTCTGCTCCTCCACAGCTCTAAATTTAGCAACAGAAAAGGAAGAAGCTAAGGGGTAGAATGCAGCAAACCAACCTGTCTTACAGCCCAGCCTTAGCACTGGAAGCAACCTTGAAGCCTGACAGTGGAATTCTTTTCACTTCAGCCCTCTCTGATGCAGCAGTTTGGTCACTCAAGTCTTGATACAACCTAAATTATCCCCTGCAGCTGCCTCTTCCTCAGGGTGCCTGCTAATGTAGAATGTAAGCCAGAGCTTTACTTGTAAAGTGTTGAACAAAGTCTGTTATTTATGAGTGCCACTGAACACCAACCTTCTTGCATTAAATATGACTGAACCTATTGCCTCATGTGTGGTCTGACTTATTTTAGTCTGGCTTCAGTGGGCTGTCTGCTCCAAGATGAAGATCTTGGCTCTGCATCAAGAAGAGTGTGGCCAGCAGGGCAAAAGAGGGGATTCTGCCCCTCTACTCTGCTCTTGTTTTGGTGTCTCCAGCACAAGGAGGACACAGACCTGCTGGAGCAAGTCCAGAGGAGGCCACAAAGATGATCCAAAGGCTGAAGCAGCTCTGCTATGAAGACAGGCTGGGGTTGTTTAGCCTGGATAAGACCTTAGAACTGCCTCTCAATACCTGAAGGGATCCTACAGGAAGGCTGCAGAGGGACTTTTCACAAGGGTGTCTAGAGACAGGGCAAGGAGGAATGGTTTGACACTGATGGAGAGCAGGGTGAGACTGGAGCTGGGGAAGTTCTTCACTATGAGGGTGGTGAGACCCTGGAGCAGGCTGCCCAGGGAGGTTGTGGATGCCTCCTCCCTGGGGTTGTTCAAGGCCAGGTTGGATGAGGCCTTGAGCAGCTTAGACACCTTGAGAGGTGTCCCTGCCCATGCCAGGGAGGTTGGAGTAGATGACCTGTAGGTCCAACCTAACCTATTCTATGCTCTTTGACTGCAGGGTTAAACAGACAAGAAACCATGGCTCCAACTGGCTTCAGCAACAGCCTCAGCTTGCCTAAAGCTTGGCCCATTTCCTGCCCACCACTTGTTGATATAAGTTCTGAGGCAATCCAAAGTGATTTTTGGAGGCTGGATGAAGGCTGCTGGCCCTAACTGCCCTGTGGCTCCTGGAACTAGTCCTTGCCTCCAGCTGGCTGGGCAGGCTAGTGGAGGAGCTGATGCTGTTCAACCTGTGCTGCTTCTATAAATAGCTGTTGGGTTGGAGCTCTTCATGAGGAGTGAAACTCCCATGCCCATCTGCAAGTCCAGACTAGAGCCTTGCACCGAGAGCTGAGAATGCAGCGTGAGCAATGCAACATAAAAGGCAGCCTGCCCTGCACTGTGGCTTCCTCCCTCCCCTCCTCAAAATTACACCTCTTTGCATGCTCCTCCTTAATCCAGCCTCAGAGTCAGGTTCTTGGGGAGGGAAATGTGTGTGTGGAGTCTGTGTGTGTGTCTGTGCAGAATGTCAGGGGTTGGAAGGGACCTCCAAAGCTCATCCAGTCCAACCGCTCTGCAGAGCAGGATCAGTTAGAGCAGATCACACAGGAACACATCCATAGAACCACAGAATGGAAGGGATCTCCAAAGCTCATCCAGTCCAACCCCTCTGCAGAGCAGGATCAGTTAGAGCAGATCACACAGGAACACATCCATAGAACCACAGAATGCCAGGGGTTGGAAGGGACCTCCAAAGCTCATCCACTCCAACCCCTCTGCAGAGCAGATCACCTATAACAGATCACACAGGAACACATCCAGGCAGGGTTTGAGTATCTGCAGAGAAGGAGACTCCACAACCTCGAGCAGAATCTCCTATAGCAGATCACACAGGAACACATCCAGGCAGGGTTTGAGTATCTGCAAGGGAGACTCCACAACCTCCCTGTTCCAGTGCTCTGTCACCCTCACAGTGACAAAATTCCTCCTCGTGTTTACAACAAAGCTTCCTATGGCTCAGCTTCCGCCCACTGCCCCTTGTCCTGGCACTGGGCACCTTGAAGCTTCCACTCCAGCCACAATCTCTTTACAGAAGGGTCCCCAAAAGCGAGGAGCACATAGCCTGGAGATGCTGTGAGTGTACCCCAAACCCCATGCAACTCACCCAAATCCCTCTGCAGACACCTACAGAGTCAGCACCCCTTGATGTGGTGGTGCTGGCAGCGTCTCTGCTGGCACTGAGTAATCAGCAGCCTTAGTGTCACTGTTTAATAAGGTTGCTGTGGCTACTTCGTACAGCCTGCTTAGCCAGGGGACAGCCAGCTCAGAGCCAGGCTAACACGAGTGGCTCCTACACAACCTGTGCTTCTCTTCTGGTGGCAGAGACCAGCTGGGAGCAGGTAATAAAGGAGTAGCGACTTCAGAGCGCGGGGATGCTGCCTTGCCACTCTCCAAGCTGGCAGCTGCTGCCCTCCTCTGGCAGGACCTTGGCTCCTGTTTTGTGCCAGAAGTTGAAGGGTACGTGGCTAGAATTAGGGAATCAGAATGGTTTGGGGTTGGAAGCGACCTCCAAAGGGCATCCAGCCCAACCTCCCTGCATCCTCCACTAGAGCAGGTTGCTCAGAGCTTCATCAAGCCTGACCTTGAGTATCTCCAGGGATGAGGCCTCAACTACCTCCCTGGGCAACTTGTTGCAGTGCTCCACCACCCTCATGCTGAAGAACTTGTCCCTCACATCCAATCTGAATCTGCTCCTCTTTCATTTCAAACCATTGCCCCTCATCCTGCCACTGCAGGTCTCTTCAAACAGCTCCTCTGCAGCCTTCCTGTAGGATCCTTTCAGGTATTGAAAGGCAGCTCTAAAGTCCCCCCCGAGTCTTCTCTTCTCCAGCTCCCTCAACTTGTCCTCAGAGCAGAGGTGCTCCAGCCCCTTGATCATTTGTTCCTCCTCTAGCCCCACTCCATCAGGCCCATGTCCTTCTTGTGTTGAGGGCTCTAAAACCAGGCTTAATATAACACTCCTGACCTGTTGCTGTCAATCCAGGCTTCACCTTCCCCCATGGTGGCTTCACCATGGACTGTTGTGTTTTGCTCACAGGGTGACAACGTGGGGAACTTACCATGGTTTAATAATATCTGCTACTTGAAGGGGGGATGGAGTGGGGAGGATTTTTATAGCTCTGCACAGCAGAAAGCCTGCTCCAAGGTGTGGAAGGAAAAGTTTCCCCAGAAGAAGCAGGACTTGCAGCCTGCCTGGCTGAGGAATTAGAGCAGCCTGGCACTGAGCAGTCATACAGTGCATGTTTATTGAAGAACAGTTTTCATTTCAAGAGACTGAAATCACAGCTTCACTTTGGCTGTAGGCACGACCTCAGCTGCCTCCTCAACCACCACAGAAGTGGCCTGGTGAAGCTGGCACCCAACAAGTAAAAACTCATTTAAGAACTGCCTCACACTTTCCCCAAGACAACTCTTCCACAGACAACACAAGACCTGCTTCAGTTCTCAGTACACCATCAGAGGGCTCTTCCAAAGGTACTTTTGAGGAATCATGTCAGGTTTTTTGTTCATGTTTTTGGCCTTTTTCCTTGTGCTGCCCTGCTCTAGATCAGCAGCTTGCTTGGTAAGCACCTGCAGGACAAGGAGAGTCAGAAAGCAGCACACCAGGTTTAAAGAGCATGAGGAAAGTACAAAGCTGGGAAAGCTCAGCCTGTCTGAAACTTAAGTGCAGGCTCTACACAATCCCATCTTTCTGCAGGGATAGGTCCAGTGGAAGTGGTGCATTTAGTGCTGCTGTGGTGCTAAAGACAGGAGCAATCATGTCAATGGCATTTCTGTGTGGCTGCTTGGGGCCTGCTTTATCCTGACTAGGCAAAGTTAGGGCAGACCAAGCTGTTTCTAGAGCAGTGGCAATGCATGCAAGCTCTCTTCCTAAATTCAATGTTTCAGAGAAACAGTTTAGCTTGAAAAGTTATGTGCTACACTACAAAAAACACCTCTAAGGAGCATGTGGAGCCTGGTGGGGGGGGGGGAGGCTTGGTCCCCTCAGTCGCTGGCACAAGAAGTCACTCATCACAAGTGCTTAAGTAAAGTCTCATTTATCACTAAGCAAAGTGTTTGTGGGAGCAAGCACATGGAAACTGAAGTCCTTAGTCCAGTTTTTCCCTTTACACAAGCTTCTGTTCAAAGGTTTTTAACTCTGAATGAGTTGTCTTCAGCACAGAGGAGATGAAACACAACGTCCAACAGCACAGCTGCTAAGTTCTCTTGGCTTTCAGCAGGCTACAGCAACAGCCTCTTTGAGCTGGCCTCAGCTGCTAAGTCCATGCTGGGGCATCACAGCTCCTAGTGTTCAGCAGGTAGTGCACTGCCAGGGAGCTGTCTGATCACAGGGCTACAGCTGGGATCCTGATCACCCAGCACACAGAGCTCCACACCAGGCACTGCTGTTCTGCTACCAGTGAGTAACCAGTGCTCACCACAGGATGCACACCAGATGCTGAGGATCAACCCTCTCAACCACATGCTGCACCGAGGACAGTGGTGGAACCTTTCAGGTCTTGAACTGCCAACACATCCTCCTCCTCCTCCTCCTCTGTTGGAACTGGTTTGCACAGCAAAGGTGAGGCTCTCACATCCAACAAGAGGTGGTGCTCTTAACCTCCTTCCCCCTATGTTTCTACTAATGGATGGAGAACTGAGGGAGCGACTGAGTCCTTTTGATGCTGATATCTAATTCCCTGCCTCTCCAAGTCTCCTCTGTGCCTGAAGCCAATTTGTTTTACTGGGTAAAATACTGAAGTCTTATCACAGGTGCCACCAGCTCTTGAGGAGAGGGTAAAGCTTGGTTTGTACTTATGCCTATCTCAAAATTACTATGGGATCCTCCTTAGTCACAAGCTTCAAGGCAGCCAACAGACCACACCTGCTCCAGTTCACACACCTCTGACTTCAGCAGAATCAAACCTATGCCAGGAAGGAATCTGGACCACGAGTTTATGAAACTACTCTTTTACACAGTTGACTCCAGAAGCTTCACCTGTTGGTATGGGAATAGTGTGATGTAAAACCTGATGATCCCATCCAACTGTGGTGAGCAAGGCATCGTCTGAAGGGGACCACGACAAGCCTTTGACAAAGTCTCGGTGGGAACGGCTCCTGAACCTGCAAGACAGAGACACTGTCAGCCACTGAGGGCTTAGGGCCTTCTGCAGTTCCTGACTGCTGCTGCTCCCCTGTTGGAAGGAGCATTTTCACCTTCCTCTCAGCACATGGTTAAATAAACAGCTTCAGGAGAAGGCAACCATAAACACTCTGTCTGGTACTTACACCTCGGAGAGGTCGGAGTCGAGAACAGCTACGGAACAGTCTTCACTGATTGTAGCCAGTAAGGGTGAGCTGCAGGACAGAGGAGGTCACAGTCAGAACACTCAAAGACATAGAATCAGTCACAGGATGGCTTAAGTTGGAGAGGACCTCAGAGATTATCTAATCCAACCCCCCACCATGGGCAGGGACACCTCTCAACTAGTTTCAGCGGCTCAAGGTCTCATCTAACCTGACCTTAAACACTCCCAGGAAGGAGGCAGCCACAACCTTTCTGGGCAACCTGTTCCAGTGTCTCCACACCCTCATACTGAAGAGCTTCTTCCTCAGATGCAGTCTAACTCTGCTCTCCCTGAGCTTCAAACCATTCCCCCTAGACACCCTCAGGAAAAGTCCCTCTGCAACCTTCCTGTAGGATCCCTCCAGATATGGGAATGCAGCTCTAAGGTCTCCCTGAAGTCCTCTCTTCTCCAGGCTGAACACTTCCAGCTCCCTCAGCTTGTCCTCACAGCAGAGCTGCTCCAGCCCTTGGATCATCTTTGTGGCCTCCTCTGGACTTCAAAAGCTGCAAGCAACTTAGGGATACCCTTGTGAAAAGCACATTTCCCAGTAAGCCTGACCCAGGAACAGCAAATGAAGAGATCTCACAAAATTGGCTCCCCCACTGTTCAGCAGGTTGGCAGCACACCAAGTGACAACAGCAGTGCCAGAAAGTAAATCCCTCAGCAAGCAGAGGTGGCTGGAATTAGCAAAGGCCCAGAGGGACTGGGTCAACAATTCTGAAACCTCACTGTCCATCTGCCTGATGAAAACACCAAACCCAGGCCTCTCTGGGAAGACTGAAGGTTCTCAGTGTGTGCAGTCAGAGCCTGCAAGTCATCACCAAACCCTACCTATGTGCAGAAAATGCAAACCCTGTGACACTTCGGATGTGCACAGAGGAGCTGAGGGCAGCATCAGGATTCTTTGTGTCCACCAGGGCAACCGTTCCACTTTCATCACCTTCAGAGGAAAGGAGAAGGAAGGAAATCAGCAAAGCTGCCACGTGGGCAAAAAAAAAACCTTGGTAAAAGCCAAACAGGATCACTTCTTACCCAAAGCAAAGATGTCACTTTTCTGTGGATGCCACATGACTGAGGTAGGGAGGTAATTACAGGCACTGCAAACTGGGAGGAGTGGGAAAAGAGTCAGTACAAAGATATTCCTGCACCATCTCCTTCAGCAGCTGCACTAAGACAAGCATTTGGAAGCTCATTGTATTTCTGTGATGGTGCTGGACTTAGTTCTAGCAGCCTTCTCTGCCCAAACTGCCTCCTCCTCCCTAGAGCTGAAGTTAGCCCATCATCGAGTCAGCCACAAAAGAAAGTCTTTCTTCCCAAAGTCTCACACACACACAGCAACCACACACAGAAACATACCAATTCGAGTAGCTGGCTTGGGGCATCTGGTGTCCCACAGCAAAGTTCTGCTGTCCTAGAAACCCAAAGTGAACAAGAAGCTTTTAACAATGTCTTTGTGGCAAGGGGGAAGGCACAACCCCAGATTCCCTGCAAACTGCTGCTGAGCCACGTTCCAAACCACCTCCTCCTGCTTTGTGTTAAAGTGATGCTGCTCCTTCAGCCAGCCCCAGGAGCTCCCCACATCTTAAACAACCCCACAGAGATCAGCGTGGCAAGCTGGAACACTGAAGTGACACAGGTATGCAGCTGGGAACACAGGAGGTGATGCCTCACAAGTGCATTTAACAGTAAATAACTGAAGTTAAACCACATTTTCATCAGGCAGATTTAGGCAGAGAATGAGCTTTACCTCAGCACAGGACAGGAACATGGTCTCCTTACCAGGACAGGAAGCCACACTTGTCACTGCACCAGCATGAGCTGCCAAAAGCACAGAAGGACAAAGAGCATCAAAAACTGCATCCAACTTTCCCACTTATTCCCAAGGACCTCTGAAAGCACAGCAGTAAAACAAAGAATACTTTATGCCCAAGCACAAGGTAACTTCTACCCAGGTACAGCCAACTGCAACTTCTTAGCAAACCCAGGAGCTGCCAAACCCACCCAGAGCCACTGAAGCCACATCCCTGTGACATGCATCAGCCTGAGGATGTCTGTCCAGACAGGAGGTCAGTTACAAAGGGGCTGGTTGGGAGAGGATCAAACAATGCATGGCCTCTGGTGTGGCTGGAGATCACAGTTCCCCATCTTCAGCAAATGAGCTGCTGTTCAGAACATGCATGAGACAGGAGATCAATGATCACATCCAGGTGCAAAAAGATTTCAGTAGAGAAGAAATACTCTAAAAAATGCTTAAAGAGGCAGTGTAGACTAAGCCTTGGAGCATTCAGAGAATCAAGCAGGTTGGAAGAGAGCTCCAAGCTCAGCCAGCCCAACCTAGCACCCAGCCCTAGCCAATCAATCAGCCCATGGCACTAAGTGCCCCAGCCAGGCTTGGCTTTTCTGTGGGGTAAAACAAAACAACAAAGAAACAAGGCTGTGCCAGCAGCTCCACAGCCCCCAGAGTGGCTGAAAGCTGGGGGATAAGCAGCACTGCAGCCCCCAGGGAGTGGCTTGAAGCTGGGGGATAAGCAGCACTGCAGCCCCCAGGGAGCGGCTTGAAGCTGGGGGATAAGCAGCACTGCAGCCCCCAGGGAGCGGCTTGAAGCTGGGGGATAAGCAGCACTGCAGCCCCCCGGGAGTGGCTTGAAGCTGGGGGATAAGCAGCACTGCAGCCCCCAGGGAATGGCTTGAAGCTGGGGGATAAGCAGCACTGCAGCCCCCCGGGAGTGGCTTGAAGCTGGGGGATAAGCAGCACTGCAGTCCCCCGGGAGTGGCTTGAAGCTGGGGGATAAGCAGCACTGCAGCCCCCCGGGAGTGGCTTGAAGCTGGGGGATAAGCAGCACTGCAGCCCCCCGGGAGTGGCTTGAAGCTGGGGGATAAGCAGCACTGCAGTCCCAGCGATGGGGCTGGGGTGGAACTTACCTTTGTAGGAGTGCAGCACCGTTTCCTGCGGCAGGTCCCAGACCTTCACGCTGCGGAGAAAAGCCAAGCGGTGAGCAGGCAGCACCGACCCCCGGGCCCGGCAGCCAGGCTGGCGATACCCACCAGAAGTCCCTGCTGCCGCTGACAGCCTGCGTGCTGCCCGCCAGGACGGCCACGGCCATCGTGATGTCGTCGTGCTCGTATTTACAGAACTTGTTCACGATCAGCGTCTCCTTCTCGTCCAGCTCCCACAGCTCCACGGCGCCTGCGGGGGAAGCAGTGGGGGCACCCCCCTCAGGAGGAGGGCACCCACCGCAACAACGGGACAGCTCCCTCAGGAGGAGGGCACCCCCCGCAACAGCGGGACACCCCCCGCAACAGCGGGGCACCCACCTCAGCAGAGAAAGGTCCGGGGGGGATTCCTGTTGCTTACCGGTGTCAGAGGCCACCAGGATGCCCCTGTCAGCCACCCAGCACAGGTCAGCGACGCCCGCCTCGGTCTGGACGCCGGCGGTGCAGAAGCCCTCGCTGGGTGCGCGGCGGGGGTCGGCGAACACCCAGATGGAGCCGGTCCAGCAGCGCCCGCTCAGCGCCGAGGCGCCCAGCAGCAAGGCCCCGTCTGCGGGAGAAGCGAAAGGAGAAGCCCGCTGAGCACCCGCCGCCGCTCCCCGAGGGGTCGGGCAGCCCCGACGAAGCCCCCGGTCCCGCTTCCCCTTCGGTCCCCCGGGGCCGGCGGCCCGCCCGCGGCCCCGCTACCTGCGCGGTAGTGTGCGCGCTCCAGCTGCCGCTCCATGCAGGCGGGGGCGTTGGGCGGGATGCTCCACTCGGGGCCGGGCTCAGCCGAGGACTCCCCATCCGCCGGGTCCGGCGGGGGCTGCTCGGCCGGGGGCTGCTCGGGCGGCGGCGCCTCCATGGCGGCAGCGGCGGCAGGAGCGGGGCCGGCGGCGCCCCCCACGTGCTCCCGCGCCGCGCGCGCCGCCGCCTCTCGCGAGAGCGGCAGCCCCGCCCCGCCCCGCGCGGCCTCGCGAGAGCGTCGCTGCCGCCATCTCGGTGCGGGGGCGGCGGCGGTCACCGGGACGCGGGGTCGAGCCGCAGCCTGCCTGTGCCGCAGCCTGCCCGGTCCCGCAGCCTGCCCGGTCCCGCAGCCTGCCCGTGCCGCAGCCTGCCCGTGCCGCAGCCTGCCCGGTCCCGCCATGCTCTCTCGCCTCGTCCTCCGCGCCGGTGAGCCCGGGGGGGCACTACGGTGTCGCTGGGGCGGGGGCGGCGGCGGTGGCGGTGGGGGGGGACTGTCGCTGCCGAGCCGTGCCCTGACTCGCTCTCTGCCCCTTTCCCCCCGCAGCCCCGGCCGCGCTGCGCAGCCTGCCGCCTCCCGTCGCCGTGGGGTGAGTACCGCGGAGGGCTTCGTCCCAACGCGCTCCGAGCTTTGACCTCTGGTGGAGGTGTGCTGGGAGCTCTGCCAGGCTGCAGGAGCGGGCCGGGAAGCGCCCCGGGGAAGCCGCCGGGGGTCGCGGTTCAGTGCCGTTGTTCTGGGCGTTCGGCTTAGTGTTTTCTTAATTAATTCTGTTCTAATTAAGGCTCTCAAAACAGCCCGGGCCGGAAGGAATCCGTGTGGGTTCGGTCGGCAGAGGTGTGCCTGGCGAGGCTGCCCGGCGGAGCTGAGGCCGCACCGCGGGCGCTGTGTCGCTGCTGTTCCGCCGCTCGCCCCAACCGAAGCCTTCTCCCTTCTCCCTAGGGTGCTGCACGCCGCAAGGCCGCTGCATACGAGCCAGCAGCGCTCAGCTCCTCTGCCTCCTCTGCCTGAGAAAGGAGGAGAAGTTCGTCATGGTTTGATCCCCGAGGAGTTTTTCCAGTTCCTCTATCCTAAAACGGGAGTTACAGGTGGATAAGGGCTTGGGTGCTCTCCTCTGCTGAGCGGTGTGGTTTGTGGTGCAGGCTCAGTTCTGTCCCCCGCTCCTGCCTGCAGGGAAGGTGACATGCAGAAGGCAGTGACAGCTGGCAGGAGCAGAGGGAGGCTGTGAGGAGCCAGCCAGCGCGGCGTGCTCTGCCTCTGCAGCACCTCTGCTTTAAAGCAGGCTGAAAAATCGCCACAGGCTTCGTTTTCCAGGCAGATTTATTTGCCTGCTGACCCTCAAAACCTTTAAACGAGAGATCTGTGCCTGTTTATGAACAAGCAGAATCATAGAATCAGCCAGGTTGGAAGAGACCTCCAAGATCATCCAGTCCAACCTATCCCCCAGCCCTATCCAGTCAACCAGACCATGGCACCGAGTGCCTCAGCCAGTCTCTTCTTGAACAGCTCCAGGGGTGGGGACTCCACCACCTCCCTGGGCAGCCCATTCCAATGCCAATCACTCTCTCTGCCAACAACTTCCTCCTAACATCCAGCCTAGACTTCCCCTGGCACAACTTGAGACTGTGTCCCCTTGTTCTGTTGGTGATTGCCTGGGAGAAGAGGCCAACCCCACCTGGCTACAATGTCCCTCAGGTAGTTGTAGACAGCAATGAGCTCTGCCCTGAGCCTCCTCTTCTCCAGGCTAACCAACCCCAGCTCCCTCAGCCTCTCCTCACAAGGTTTGTGTTCCAGGCTTCTCACCAGCTTTGTTGCCCTTCTCTGGACACCTTCCAGCACCTCAACATCTCTCTTGAATTGAGGGGCCCAGAACTGGACACAGCAGCAGGTCCCATGCAGGGTGCAAGTGGCAACTGCTTTTAGTGAGCAGCTTTGCGGCTCCGTTGCCCTTCGTGGTGCTGAGTTTTTACTCATGCTAACAGAGGACACTTCTGAGCCTGATCCTGATTTTCCTACCTCTAGGTTTTGTGGCTTTACTGAGCCTCTTTTTTGCTGTGTGGAAATAATTCTGCTTTGTTGTTTTCTTTAGGGCCTTACATGCTGGGAACAGGCCTGCTGCTCTACCTGCTGTCTAAGGAGATCTATGTGGTTAACCATGAGACAGTGGCAGCTGCCTGCATATTGACAGTGATCATTTATGGTGTGAAAAAATTCGGGCCTGATGTAGCAGCTTTTGCTGACAAACTCAATGAGGTAAAAAAAGAAGCTGTTATTTTAACTTGGTAGTGTCATAGAATGGCAGGGGCTGGAAGGGACCTGCAAAGCTCAGCTGGTCCAGCCCCACTGCCAGAGCAGAATCACCCAGAGCAGAACACACAGCAATATATCCAGAGAAGGAGACTCCACAACCTCCCTGGGCAGCCTGTGCCAGTGTCTCCCCACCCTCACTGTAAAGAACTTCTTCCTAACACCCAGTTTCAATCTCTAGGATGTCAGAGGTGACCTTCAGATCCCTCATTTCCCTTCATCATACTTTTGTTCTGAAGCATTCTTTTTCCTTCAATTTCTTCACTCAGGAGAAAGTTGCTACTGCTTTGGCTGTGAAGAATGAGGCCATTAAAGATCTGGAGACTGCCATTGAGCAGGAGAAGAAAGAGCAGTGGAGGGTGGAAGGCCGCAGCTACCTCTTTGATGCCAAGAGGGTATGGGTCTGGCTCTGCTCTTTGCTTCTGTCTCCCCCTCATGCATCCAAGCCCCTCCTAAATCCTGCCTCTTAAATTGCCACTGAGTACAATCATAGAATCAGTCAGGGTTGGAAGGGACCACAAGGAGCAGCCAGTTCCAACCCCCCTGTCATGGCCAGGGACACCCTACCCTAGAGCAGGCTACCCACAGCCTCAGCCAGCCTGGCCTTAAACACCTCCAGCCATGGGGCCTCAACCACCTCCCTGGGCAACCCATTCCAGCCTCTCACCACTCTCCTGCTCAACAACTTCCTCCTTGCCTCCAGCCTGACTCTCCTCACCTCCAGCTTTGCTCCATTCCCCCCAGCCCTGTCACTCCTTGACAGCCTCAAAGGGCCCTCCCCAGCTTTTTTGTAGCCCCCTTCAGATCCTGCAAGGCCACAAGAAGGTCACCTGGGAGCCTCCTCTGCTCCAGCCTGCACAGCCCCAACTCTTTCAGGCTGTGCTCACAGCAGAGCTGCTGCAGCCCTCTCAGCATCCTCCTGGCCCTGCTCTGGACACTCTACAGCGTCTCCACATCTTTCTTTAAATGGGGGCTCCAGAACTGGATGCAGTACTCCAGGTGGGGTCAGAGGGGGAGAATCCCCTCCTTGGCCCTGCTGGCCACACTTCTGCTGCAGCTCAGGCTCTGCTTGGCTTTCTGGGCTGCAAGTGCACACTTCTGGCTGCTGTTGAGCTTCTGGTCCAGCAGCACCCCCAGGTCCCTCTCTTCAGGGCTGCTCTCCAGCCTGGCACTGCCCAGCCTGGATTGGTGCTTGGAATTGCCTTGACTGAGCTGCAGGACCTTGCCCTTGTTGAAGCTCATGAGGTTGGCCTGTGCCCACCTCTGCAGCCTGTCCAGGTCTCTCGAGTAACAACCCTTTGAGCCTGTGTGGTCCAGCAGTGGTTCTGCTGTCAAATGCCTTCTGCTGGTGCTGCTGTGCTGTTGCCAAGCCCTAACCCTTGGTGTGTGCTGTGCCCAGAACAATGTCGCCATGCTGCTGGAGACGAACTACCGGGAGCGGCTGATGACTGTGTACAACGAGGTGAAGAAGAGGCTGGACTTCCAGGTGGCCATGCAGAACCTAAAGCGTCAGAAGGAGCAGGACCACATGATCCAGTGGGTGGAGAAGAGTGTTATTCAGAGCATCACACCTCAGCAGGTACTCCTCGGGTCAAATCTGCTTTGCATTCAGTCGATAAATGGTTGCTGTGCAGCGATTCTGGTTTAAGATAGAAGAGGTCACCTCGAGGTGACTTCTGTTGGCCCTCATCCTGTCACTGCAGGCCACTGGAAACAGTCCCTCTGCAACCTTCTTGCAGTCCTCTTGAGGCTGCTGTAAGATCTGCCTGGAGCCTTCTCCAGCCTGAACAAGCCCAGCTCCCTCAGCCTGCCCTCAGAGCAGAGCTGCTCCAGCAGTCTTCTGGTGATTTTCACGGCCCTCCTCTTGGCCTTCTCCATCAGGTCCATGTTTCTATGTTGAGGGCTCCATAGCTGCACAATGTGAGGGCCTCCATAAGGTCTTTTTTCTGACCTCTCCTTTCTCTGTCTCCTGCAGCAGAAGGAGAGCATTGCCAAGTGCATCTTGGACCTGAAGGCGTTGTCGAGGAGCGCGCAGGCAGCAGTGTGACCACGTCTGATGCCACTGGCACCTGTCTCTTGACTTACTGTTGGAAGCTGTATGGTTCTAAAGTGTCATTAAAGAAACAAACTCACCAACTCCTCTGCTGTCTTCACTGGCACGAGCAACATCATCATCAGTCTGTGTCTGAAGCAGCTGAATCAGTCACATGAGACACCACAGTTGGGGGGGGGTTACTTGCAACTGCAGCATGTGAGGCTCTCTTCCTTCTTTGGTCATGGACACTTCCAGAAACACAGAGCTTTAGAGAAGAATCCTGATGGCAACAGCAGCGAGGTTTTGGTGCAGAATTGTGTGTGATAATGACCTATAGGTAGTGCCTAATTATGAATGTGTAGTAAGAGCTGAATGAAGTGCTTGTGCTCCCTGTCAGCAAGGTAGAAACCTCAGCCAAAGTGGTTGGGTAAGGATTGCATCCTCAGTGAAAGGGGCTCAGATAATGAGTAGGTTTAAGGTTAGGTGAACAGCTGCCCTTGCACTTCTGGCTATCCAATTCCTTCCTTTTTAAAGCCTTCCTTATATTAAATGGCCTCAAACTGCACCAGGAGAGATTTAGATTGGATGTCAGGAAAAAGTGTTTCTACTGATAGAGTGCCCAGGCATTGGAACAGGCTGCCAAGGGAGATGGTGGAGTCCCCATCCTTGGAGGTGTTCAAAAACCATGTAGCCACAGCACTGTGGGACATGGTTTAGTGGGCATGGTGGTGTCAGGTCAGGGGTTGGACTTGATCTTGGAGGTCTTTTTGCAGCCAAGCCAATTCATTGACTCAATGCTGCCTCCTCCAGCATGGGGAGGTACTCGAAACAAGTGCCATGGGAGACAGCTGGGAGAGGAACCAGGGAGTCATTTGTGCTGGGAGGCTGGAATCTGTGGGGAGCAGTCTGCTGCTGTAACCCTTAGCATTTGTAGGGTGCTGATGGTCAGAGCTTTGGGTGAAACAGTAGCTGAAGGATGCCTACAAGAAGGGAACGATGAGAGGAAATGGATTGAAGCTTGAGGAGGGCAGGTTTAGACTGGAGATTAGGATGAAATTCTTGACAGGAAGGATGGGGAGACACTGGAACAGGCTGTCCAGGGAGGTTGTGGAGCACAGAATGACCCAAGGTGATCAAAGGTCATTCTGTGCTTCACAACTGCCCTGGAGGTGTTCCAGGCCAGATTGGATGAAGCCTTTAAAAACCTGGCCTAAGTGGGAGGTGTCCCTACCCATGGCAGGGGGTTGGAACTGAATGATCTTTAAGGTCCTTTCAACCCATTCTGTGAATCTATGATTGTTCTTGTCTTAAACTGACTGAAAACCTCCTTTCATAACAAGGCTTCAGATGGTGATGAAAGTGTCTTCCTGCTCTGTGAAGAGGATGTAGTTGCAGGAAACATAGCAAAAGCTACCAGAAAAGTGGAGTTCACCAATACTGAGTTGAAAGCTGAAATATGTAAGCTCAGTCTAGAGGATTTGGGCTGTAAGGAGGAAATAGTTCAGTGTGTATCATGATAACACACATCAGAAACCTTTTCCTTTTTACAGGAAGCCTTTTCCTGGAGAGATTGTGTTAGATCTGAGGTGTCTCAGCTCAGCTTGCACTCACCTATCTTTAAGCTTCTCCTTTCTGTGGTGGAAAGTGATTGATGCAGTGAGTAAATTCAGGAAGCAGCCCAGGCTGTGCCTAGATGCCTCCTTTAGAAGGTTTGCTGCTGCAGGAGGGAAATGCTTCTTGCAGTTTACACTTTTTAGTACACATGCAGCCCAAAAAGAAAACTAAACACCTCAAAAGTGAGCTAAGAAGCTGAAATGGACTCCAGCTAAGCACTTCCTGAGGCTGCAGGTGTGGCACAGCTTCCTGTTTCGTTGAAATCAAAAAGGAAAATGTGAAGTTGTCCAACTTCCACTTTTGTCACCCACATCTGAGTGACTTGACCTTGTGGGACAAGACTCTGCTCACGCAGCAAGCTGGTGCTGAGGTCTCAGCAGCGAGCGCGCAGCAGAGGTAAGGTGCAGCTCTCACTGGGTGCTTTCAGTGCTGTGTTCTAGACTTGCTGCAGCAAACTGGGAGGCTGTGACTGATGCCTCTGGAGAGTGGATGTGGAACAGAGATGATGGCAGTGGAGAGCAGGTGGGTGGTTTCTGTGCTGTTGGCAGTATTTTGATGTTCGTGGTGCGGTTTGCAAGGTGTAGTGAGGAGTAGGATGAGGGAAGTGATTCTACTGCTCTGCTCTGCTCTAGTGAGACTCCACCTGGAACACTGTCCAGCTCTGGGGTCTCCAACACAGGAAGGACCTGGAGCTGATGGAGGAGGTCCAGAGGAGGCTCCATCTGCAGGGAGGCACAGCCTGAGTCCCAGCACGAGAGCTGGATGTTGAACTGCTGAAGTGGGTCCAGAGGAGGCCACAAAGATGATTAGAGGGCTGGAGAACCTCTGCTATGGGGACAGGCTGGGAGAGTTGGGGTTGTTCAGACTGGAGAAGGCTCCAGGGAGACCTTTGAGCAGCCTCCCAGTATCTGAAAGGGGCTACAGGAGAGCTGGGGAGGGGCTTTTGACAAGGGCTGGGAGTGACAGGGTGAGGGACAATGGCTTTGAGCTGGAAGAGGGGAGAGTGAGACCAGAGGTGAAGAAGAAATGCTTTAGAGTGAGGGTGGGGAGACACTGGCACAGGTTGCCCCGGGAGGTTGTGGATGCTCCCTCCCTGGAGGTGTCCAAGGCCAGGTGAGATGATGCCTTGAGCAACCTGCTGCAGAAGTCATTTGTGGGTGCTTTTGCAGTCTCTAAATCCACTCTGTCCTGCTGCAAGAAGGCAGCATGCTCAGGAGTGCAGGGAGCCTGCAGGATGGAGGGGCTGGGAACTGGCATCCTGCTGGGTGACCACCAGGTCTGCTGCTGTGGCTCTGTGCCAGTTTGTGTCAGATGCCTGAGAAACCAATGTAAAGCTTCAGTAGGGGCTGTGGGTGAGAGGAGGGTGGCAGCTTTGTGTTGCTCTGCTGTGTACCTCCGTGGGTCTGTATAAATTCAGTGCAGATAAATACAACTGATTTTTTTCCCCCTGCCTCCTCTCCTTTTAGCTTCTGTTGCTGCTTGTTACAGTTTGGAGAGAATGGGAAGTAGTTTTTCAAGACCCACTGCAGGTATTTTCTTCTTGAAGGACTTTTCTTAGCTTCTTGACTTAAAGTTGCTGCTGTCCTGCCTGAGAAAGGGCTGCTGTGGGGGTGGCTCAGCAGGAGATGTGGGGTTGGAGAAGCACTGCACAGCTGTGGCACATGGGACACATCTGCTGCTTGCTCTTTCAGCCTCTCTGTCCTCTCTGTTGCTTCTGGAGCAAACTCACAGGTTTGAAAGTCAGTTTGTGATTGATGTTTTGGGTTTTGTTTTTCCTCTATTCACTTCCAGCCACACCAAGACCCATTCCCACTACTACCACTGTGCATCCCACTGCACCTGCCACTGTGCTTACTGCTGTGCACACCTCTGTGACTGACCTAAGAGCTTCAGAAGCCAAATGCTGGATCAATAAGTAAATATTCCACCTTTATTTCCTGGCTTCAAACACAGAGCTCCCCAGGGTGCAGACTCCTCCTGAAAGGGAAGACTTCTGTGTAAAACATTTCTATGTCTTGGGGGGTTAAAAGGTGGTTTAGAATGTCCTAGTGTGAGACCACAGCTGGAATGCTCTGTCCAGTTTTGGGCTTCCCAATTCAAGGGAGACAGGAATCTGCTGGAGAGAGTCCAACAGAGAGCTATGAGGGTGATGAAGGGACTGGAACATCTCTGCTATGAAGGGACTGAGAGCCCTGGGGCTGTGTAGTCTGGAGGAGAAGGCTGAGAGGGATCTGATCAGTGTCTATAAATAGGGGAGAAGGCTAAGAGGGGATCTGATCAATGTCTATAAATAGGGGAGAAGGCTGAGAGGGATCTGATCAATGTCTATAAATAGGGGAGAAGGCTAAGAGGGGATCTGATCAATGTCTATAAATAGGGGAGAAGGCTAAGAGGGGATCTGATCAATGTCTATAAATAGGGGAGAAGGCTGAGAGGGGATCTGGTCAATGTCTGTAAATAGGGGAGAAGGCTGAGAGGGATCTGATCAATGTCTATAAATAGGGGAGAAGGCTGAGAGGGATCTGATCAGTGTCTATAAATAGGGGAGAAGGCTGAGAGGGGATCTGGTCAATGTCTATAAATAGGGGAGAAGGCTGAGAGGGGATCTGATCAATGTCTATACATACCTGAGAGGTGGGTGGCAGGATGAAGGTGCCAGGCTCTGGTGGTGCTCAGGGATAGCCCAAGGAACAACAGGTACAACCCAGGAGGTTCCACCTCAGCACAAGGACAAAATCCTTTGTTGTGAGGGTGCTGGAGCCCTGCAGCAGGCTGCCCAGAGAGGTTGTGGAGTCTCCTTCTCTGGAGATATTCACACCACATCTGGATGTGTTTCTGTGTGGCCTGCCCTGGGTCATCCTGCTCTGGCAGGGGGTTGGACTGGATGATCTGTGGAGGTCCCTTCAGACCCTTGCCATTCTGTGACTGAGTTCACAGTGATGCTTACTGCAGATCCTCACCCCTGGGGCTTGGGATCAAGGTTGTCTTACATTTCATGAAGTTGGAGGAGTTGGAGCACTGCTGGCTGCTAAATCTGGGCATTCTGACACCATTCCTGTGTATTGACAGCCATGAAATACTCTACATATCCCTGGCCTTCATCTCTGGCATCCTGTCGACTGTTCTGGTTTTTGCCATCATCTTCCTCCTCAGAAGCAGTAAGTGACCCAGCAGCAGCACCTCCCAGACCTGGGGCAGGAGAGCTTGGCACCTTGTGCTGGGCATCTTAGTCTGGGTGGTGCAAGTCTCCACGTTCTGAGGTTGGGTTTGGTTTGGTTTTTCTCTCCTTCCATCACTGAGCACAGAGTTCTCCCCACAGTCACCCTTGCTTTCAGGGTGGGCATGGGCTTGGGCTGCAGCTGCTGCCTCTGCAGTGCAGGTCTGTGACAGGCTTGAGAAGCTGTGTCTAAGCCACACGCTCCCTGGTGCTGCTCCATCACCCTGCTCTTCAGCTCCTTTTGCACTCTGTCTGCCAGCAAGGTGCAGGCTGCTGAGCCTGGCATCTCTTCTCCTTCCCAGAGTGCAAGAGGTTCCAGCAGCACTTACAAGAGCAAATTCCCTCCCAGACACTGACTGAGGAATCTGCTAAGAACACCCAGGTAAAGGTCACCATTTTATGTCTCATACTTTGTGCAGAGCCTTCAGCTTGTTGAGAAGGGGAAAGGTTACTCTGGGGAGGAGCAGAGTGGTTTGTTCTTGCAAGACTCAAGGGTTCATTCAGCAACAGAAGAAGGGGACACAGTCTCAAGCTGTGCCAGGGCAGGTCTAGGCTGGATGTGAGGAGGAAGTTGTTGGCAGAGAGAGTGATTGGCATTGGAATGGGCTGCCCAGGGAGGTGTTGGAGTCTCTGTGCCTGGAAGTGTTGAAGCCAAGCCTGGCTGGGGCACTTAGTGCCATGGTCTGGTTGGTTGGATAGGACTGGGTGCTAGGTTGGGCTGGCTGAGCTTGGAGCTCTCTTCCAACCTGCTTGATTCTGTGATCATATGGATTCTTTGGAAGCCCTTAATGCAGAGCTGACCCAGGATCCTGAGCTAAGACTACCAACCAGTCTGATCCAGCCTTGAACACACTCAGGGAGGAGGCAGCCACAGCCTCCCTGGGCAGCCTATTCCAGAGTCTCCCCACCCTTGTACTGAAGAACTTCTTCCTCAGCTCCACTCTAACTCTGCTCTCCCTCAGCTTCAAACCATTCCCCCTTGGCCTGTCCCTGGGCACCCTCAGCAAAAGTCTCTCTGCAGCCTTCCTGCAGCTATGGGCAGGCAGCTCTAAGGTTCCCCCAGAGCCTTCTCTTCTCCAGGCTGACCACCCCCAGCTCCCTCAGCCTGTGCTCACAGCAGAGCTGCTCCAGCCACTCTCTGATGTCTGTGGTTTCTCTCCCTTCCCCAGAGTGAGGTTGCCTACACCACTCTGGTCTTCCAGCAGCAGCAGACACCAGTGGCTGTGTGATGGTGAAGCTGCCAGTGGAACGCAGGTCTCTGCCCCTCCTGACCATCCAATGCTACCAGAAGCTTCTGCCAAGGTCTGGAGTGCCCTGAGAGATGCCATGTGTCACATCAGCTCCTTTTCCAGGGGCAGCCTCATGCCTGCTATTCCAAACTGCTGCCAGCAGTGGTGCACAAATTGCCTTTTTTGGTTTTAACACCATTTTTTCCTCAGCTGTAGATATCTGATTGAGTCCTCACAAGGCACTTGTGGTTTGCATCTGAGTAGCTGTCCTTGCTCCAGACTACCAAAGAGAACTGAAAACCATTACTCTGCATCAGTTCATGCCTGCACCTTCAAGTTTCCTTTTTTCTCCTGTCACTGTAGCATTTTTCTTGGGTTGTTTGGGTTTTTTTCTTAATTGCCAAATACTCTGATTAGTAATTTCCTGCTCCTTGATGTCATGGGAATGAAATATTTGAAGGCAAATGCCTGCTTCCTTGATTGGGTCAGACAGAAGAAGTGCTCACTCACAGTGGGATGTCCTCAGTTCCTAGAAATGCTCTTTTGTGGGTTATGGCCACCAAAAGTGAATACTCAGCTCTGTGTCAGGCACTGGGGACTTGAGGTCTCAGTTGCCACCAGTGACTCAGTCTCAGTAGCCACGGAGAAGCTTCTCTGCACCTTCCTGAGCCCACAGATGGGAGGTTTGTGGCCCAGGTGCTGTGATCTCCATGGGTTGTTCCACCTTGCTCCTGCAAGGCTGAATCAGAGCCAAGTTGCCTGCTGCTTCACAGAACCACAGCAACATGCAGGTCGGCAAAGCTGAGGGCAGAGGCCAAGCACCTGGAATGGGCTGCCCAGGGAGGTGGTGGAGTGGCCATGCCTTGGAGGTGTTGAAGCCAAGCCTGGCTGGGGCACTTAGTGCCATGGTGTGGTTGGTTGGGCAGGGCTGGGTGCTAGGTTGGGCTGGCTGAGCTTGGAGCTCTCTTCCAACCTGCTTGGTTCTGTGAACACCAAGTCCAACCTAGGACCCTACTCATCAAAATTCACCTTAAAGCATAGCCCTAAGCACCACCCTTAAACACATCCAGGCTGGGTGACTCCAGCACCTCCCTGGGCAGCTCATTCAGCCTGCTGAGCTCAGAGCCCTCCTCGGGTCTGGTCATCACAGTGCCAGGTTCGTGCAGGTAGAGAGAATTGGGGGTGTTCAGCCTGGAAAAGAGAAGGCTCCAGGGAGACCTGAGAGCAGCTTTCCAGTAGCTGAAGGGGGTCTGCAGGAAGGTTGGGGGGGGACTGTTCAGAAGGGCCTGTGGGGGTAGGGTGAGGGCAATGGTTTGAAAGTGGAGCAGGGGAGATTTAGGTTGGGCATCAGGAGGAAGCTCCACGTAAGGAAGGTGGTGAGACGCTGGAACAGGTTGCCCAGGGATGTGGTCAAAGCCCCATTCTTGGAGACATTCAAGACTGGATGTGTCCCTGAGCAGCTTGCTCTAGCTGGAGGTGCCCCTGCTGTGTGCAGGGCAGTTGGACGGGATGACCTTCGAGGGTCCTCTCCACCGCGGTGCGCTCTGTGCATCCGTAAGGCGCAGCCGCCTGGGGGTGTGCTGCTGCAGGCACCCTCCAGAGGAGGGGCAGCGGCGGGGCCAGGCTGCTGCAGGCTGCGAGCCTGGCGGCAGAGCCAGCGCAGGAGCGGGAAGGGACAGGCCACCGGGGGGCAGCAGAGGGCCGCGGATGGGCACCGGGAGCCAGCGCAGCTCGGACGCGGTGCTCTGGAGTCCTGGCAAACAGCGCAGCAGCGGCTCCAGCTCTGCTGCCCCTCCTGCCCTCCCTTTCCTTTCTCCCCTTTCTTCCCTTTCCTTTTCCTTCCTTTTCCGTTCGTCTTTTCTCTTTCTTTCCTCCTCCCTCCCTCCCTCCTTCCCTCCTTCCCTCCTTCCCTCCTTCCCTCCTTCCCTCCTTCCCTCCCTCCCTCCCTCCCTCCCTCCCTCCCTTCCTTCCTCCCTTCCTCCCTTCCTCCCTTCCTCCCTTCCTCCCTTCCTCCCTTCCTCCCTTCCTCCCTTCCTCCCTTCCTCCCTTCCTCCCTTCCTCCCTTCCTCCCTTCCTCCCTTCCTCCCTTCCTCCCTTCCTCCCTTCCTCCCTTCCTCCCTTCCTCCCTTCCTCCCTTCCTCCCTTCCTTCCTTTTCTTTTTCCCTTTTTTTATCTTTCTTTTATTTTTTTTCCTTTTTCCTTTCCCTTTTTTCCCCCTTTCTCCTTTTTTCTTTTCCTTTCCCTTTCCTTTTATTTCCCTTCCTTCCCCCCCACACCACTGATACTCCGCTGCCTGACAGCAATGAAGAACTAAGCAGGCCTACCAATTGTCCTGACTTGCACAAATGTGACTCCACCACACCACCCAGAACATCCCTTCCTGCCTCAAATGCTGTTAGATTCTGGGTTAGAAGTGCAAGAGAAGATGAACACCCTGGAGGTGTTCAAGGCCAGGTTGGATGTGGCCTTGAGTGACCTGTCCTAGTGGGAGGTGTCCCTGCCTGTGGTGGGAGGTCAGAGCTGGATGAGCTTTGAGATCCTTCCCAACCTAAGCCATTCTATGGTCTCAGAGATCTCCAACTGAAATGATCCTCTGGATATGTTCCTCAAGCCTTGAGCAACCTGTCCTAGTGGGAGGTGTCCCTGCCTAAGGCTGGGGGTTGGAACTGGCTGAGCTTTGAGCTCCCTTCCAACCTAACCCATTCTGTGATCTATGACTCACCACAGGTTTCTCCCCAAGAGCATCTCTGAAGCTGAGTTCTTGTGTAGCCAAGGACTGCAGCACAAGGCTCTTGTCCACAGCCCAGAGGGCTGACAGGAGAGCTGACCTGAGCCTTTGGCCCCACTTTGGCCCCTGCTAAGAGCTCTTCCTCTGAGAGTGTTTGCTTTGTCTCTTCAGCTCTATTTAAGGAAACTGTTTCTCAAGTTGCTGGAGCTACAAAGCAGTGGCACTTTGCCACCAAACAAACCTCTCCAGAAGCACTGAGCTACTCTAGCATGTGAGAAGAAGCTGCCAGGTTTCTGTTGAATGAGGAGCTGTGCAGCAGAATGCATCCAACAGGATCCAGACTGGGACTCAGAGCTCAGCTACTGGCAGGAGGATGCTTCACAGTCCAAAACCACTCTGGCCTGGATCAATGAGGCAGCAGCAGCCACGTGTGGAGAGAAGCTTTGGAGTGGTTTTGTTTGCATCAGCACAGAAAAGTGTAACAGCCTTAGCTCATCCCAGGGCTTCCTCTTGGGAGGCAGGTGTGAGAAGGGGTCTAGAAGATGCTCACAATGTTTGTCTGTCCTTGTAGCAGCTCAGCTGTGGGCTGGAGATGTGGTCATAAAGATGTGGTTCTGCTGCCAGCTCATGTCCATGGGCACAGTGTGGGACCTGGGACTGGAATCCTGCTGCTGAGCAGAGGGAATCATAGAATGGGTTAAGTTGGGAGGGAGCCCAAATCTCAGCCAGTTCCAACCCTTTGCCATAGGCAGGGACACCTCCCACTAGAACAGGTTGCTCAAGGACTCATCCAACCTGGCCTTGAACACCTCCAGGGAGGTTGTGGGTCACAGAAGCACAGAATGTGATCAAAGATCACACTGGGTGATTCTGTGCTCCATAACCTCCCTGGGCAACCTGTGCCAGTGTCTCACCACCCTCACTGCAAACTTCTTCCTAACATCCACTTTCAATCTCCACTCTGCCACTTCAAACCCATTCCTCCTCCTCCTCCTCCTCCTCCTCCTCCTCCTCCTCCTCCTCCTCCTCCTCCTCCTCCTTCTCCTTATCAATAGTCCCTCCTGTAGCCCCCTTCAGATCCTGGAAGACCACTCCAAGGTCTCCTCCAAGCCTTCTCCTCTCAAGGCTGCAGAGCCCCAGCGCTGTCCTCACAGCAGAGCTGCTGCAGCCCTCTCAGCATCTTGGTGGCCTCCTCTGCACTGGCTCCAACACTTCCATGTCCTGCTTGTGCTGGGGGCTCCAGAGCTGCACCCAGGACTGCAGGTGGGGTGTGAGGAGAGCAGAGCCAAGGGGCAGAATCCCCTCCCTTGCCCTGCTGCCCACACTGCTCTTGCTGCACCCAGCACAGGGTTGCTGTCTGGGCTGCACTCACACTGCAGGCTCATTGCAGTCGCTTCACAGGCAGCCTGTGGTGAGCTGAGCACACCGTGCCCGGGCTGCAGGTCAGGTGAGAACAACTTCATCAGCTCATTTCACCACCCTCAGGTCAGAGGGCACAAGGGGCTGCTGCAGCTGCTGCTGCCAGAGGAGGGGCCCTTGGTGTTCCCAGCAGCCACACGACTGATCCAGGCTTTCCTTGTCTCAGCTCCTCCTGCTGCCAAGCAGAGATCAAAGACCTGCTGAGCAGAAGCCCTGGCTGGGGCTGAGCCGGGAGGGGGCGGGGGGGGGGGGGGGTTCTGCCTAGAGCCCCTGCTCCCACCAGGTTCCTGCTGGGGAAGGTACAAGGTGCACTTCCTCTCTTCAGATGTTTCCTCAGGCAGGCAGCATCTGTTTCCTGCACTAAATACGGCCGAGTGAGGTTGCCAGGCTGCTGTGCCTCCTCTCTCACCCTGGGGGGACCAGCCTGTGCCCTTCCGCTGCCTCTGCCCTGCACTGGCACAGCTTTGCCCCCAGCCCAGGGGTGCCCTAGGGAGCTGCATCCCTATTCACACCCTGCAACATCCTTCCACGGGCACTCAGCTCTTCTCCCACTGCCCTCCTTCAGCCCCCAGCCTCAGGAAGCCCTGGGCTGGAGGATTTTGCAGCTTGCAAAGTGATTAAACCCTCCCTGCAACCAGGAGCCAAAGGGGGCTGGAGTGTGGGACCAGGGAGTGTTCTGGTGTGGAAAACAGCTCTGCCCTCCCCTGATCACTGCTGAGTTATGGGCACCCAGCCCCGGATCCTGATCAAAGGGCTCCTGCCTTCACTCCTCTACCAAGCTGCTCTCCTGTAGGTGCTCCCACAGGGAGGCTTAGGGGACATATGGTGGGGCTCAGGCAGCAGAGCTCTGCCAACCCCCAGCTCATCACTGCAGCTGCTTGTAGGCACATGAGGATCACATCAGCCACCCTGCCACTGTGCCTGACCCCTCTGCTGCTTGTGGCACTGTGGCTGGGCTGTCTGGGTGCTTTCTCCTGCCTCAGGCAGTAACACTTCTTGATGCAAAAAGCTGCACAGCTACAGAGCAGAGGCAGAGAGCCCGTGGGACACCTCAGCAGCCTGCTCAGGGCCAGAGGGAGGCTGCCATGGATTTGCTGCCACACCAAAGTACCCACTCGAGAGCAGGCTGCAGCTGGGGCAGTTTGTGAGGCAGCACTGCAAGGCTTGGGGTCGGCTGAAGCTTTGGATGCAGTTTGTGAGGCAGCACTGCAGGGCTTGGGGTCGGCTGAAGCTTTGGATGCAGTTTGTGAGGCAGCACTGCAGGGCTTGGGGTCAGCTGAAGCTTTGGATGCAGGTTCTGAGGCAGCACTGCAGGGCTTGGGGTCAGCTGAAGCTTCGGAGCAGTACTTTCAGCTGATGTTACCCAGCAGCGGTGCCTGCAGAGCTCTGCGGAGAAGAAGGCTCCAGGAGGAGCCCCGGGGCAGGTGGGGCTGTGTGCCAGGGCAGCTCCCACATGGCACAGCCCAGGGATGTCCTGGTTGGATGGGGTTAAAGAGCCTTTGGGAGCCTGAGCACTTGATGGAATTGCCATTTTAAGGCTGTAGTCAGTTCCTCGGTTCTTGGATGGCTCCAGTGAAAGGCTTCCAGCTATTCCCCAAGGGTCCTCCTACATCCTGGTGAGATAAGGATCAGGAAGGGAAGGTCTATCTGCAATCCCAGCTGCAGCTTGGAGCACAGATTCCCTTTTCCCATCGAGGGTGGAGGGGAGGAGAAGAGATCTTCTGGAAAGGTAAAGAAAGGAATCAAGGAAAATCATTTCTGAGTGACAGAGATGCAGAGAGAAAAACCCCACATCGATGATCTGCTGGGAGCCAACCAACAGCCACAGCAGCTCTGCTCTGGTGGGGCAGGGAGAAGGCAGCAACAGCTCTGCCTCTACACCCTGCTCGGTGCTCCCAGTCACCCCCTGGAGCTAGTGCCCTCATGGTGCCCACACAGTGCCCCATGTGCCCTAGCTACAGCTGAGCCTCATCACTTACACATTGCTGCACTGAGCAATCATTCCTCTTTCCTCTGCCTGGTCTTGTGCCAGGAGGTGTGGAGGAGAGGAGTTTTTTCAGGGACTTATTTAATATTTAAATTGAAGAGGAAAAAAGAGCAAGGAGCAGCTCCTAAGCCAAGGAGCATCTCCTAAGCCAAGGAGCAGCTCCTAAGCCAAGCAGCATCTCCTGAGCCTAAGGAGTGGACAGAGCTTGTCCTGCCTCCCCCTTGCCCTGGGAGGAAGAGGAAGGGAAAGCAAAGCAGAGAGGATGTGAAGGAGGAGCAAGGTCACATCTGGGTTCACAGGCTGCTCATTACGGAGGCAGAAGGAGTGGCAGTGCTGACTGCTGTCATGGCACTGCTCCATGCCTCAGTTTCCCCATCCAGAGAAAGAGGAGGCTCCATCTGGTCTTGACAGAGTGCTGCCAGCTGGGAAAAGCTGGGCAGGAGCAGAGCCCTTTTGGTTTCCTTCTGAAACCTCTCACCTGGACACCTGCCCCTCTGGATGTGTGGGCACAGGGATGTCAGGAAGAGGCTGTTAGGATTTCTGAGGGGTGGGAAAACCTAAAGCAAACTCCCCCAGTACGAGTTCAGCTTTGCTGGAAGACAGAGTTCACTGTCCTTGGAATCCAGCTCTTGTTCCAAAGATGATTTCAGCTCCTGTCAAAAGCACACAGTCAGCGAGGAATCCGATCTGGGAAGCTTTGCCTCCCTTCCACATCCCGTTCCTGCAGACTGAACCGTGCTGGACACCAGGGGGTTCCTCCCGGTGACTCAACAGCCAGAGCTGGTGCCAAGGTGTCTGAGCTGCTGAGAGCTCCCCAGCCCACAGCACAGCCTCACTCCTGCATGTAGCTCAGAGCAGCAGAACCGGAGCGGCTGTAAAACGCTGCTCTTGGTGAGCCCAGCAGCGGCTGGAGCTGCCAGGCGGTGCTGTGAGATGTGCCAGTGCCCACAGCAGCCAGGATCTGGCCACGGTGCTGTGAGATGTGCCAGTGCCCACAGCAGCCAGGATCTGACCACGGTGCTGTGAGATGTGCCAGTGCCCACAGCAGCCAGGATCTGGCCACGGTGCTGTGAGATGTGCCAGTGCCCACAGCAGCCAGGATCTGGCCATGGGTGGCCGTGTGGATGCTCCCACCCTGTGCACCTGCTGGCCCCCAGACCTCTGCATCACTGCTCTGCACCCCAGGGGAGACCAGGGCAGGGGGGACTAGTCCATGGCACGGGCCCAGAGCCTGGCAGCTGGAGAGAGCAGGGTGGTAACAAAGGGCATTAGTGCCCTGAGGACCATGGCAGGGCAGGCACAGCCTGCACCCCTGGGGTTCTCTCCTGGGAGGCAGCACCTTGTGGCTGTGCCTGATCTCTCAGGGAACACTGAGGGTGCCCTGGGCACTGCCTGCAGAGCCAGCCCAGCCCTCCTCCCTGCTGCTTGATCCTGCCAGTGGGAGTGGAGCAACCAACATCACTGCCAGGGCTGCACAGGGCATTGCAGTGGGGAGAGCACACACTGCCAACCTGCTGAGTGCAGGAAAAAGTGGCCTCCACCCCCACATCCCCTGCCTGGCTGAGCAGGGACACTGGCAGGAGCTGGTTCCCCCTGAGCCCAGCACTCTGCCAGCTCCTGCCCCACAGCTGCTGCAGGAAACTCTTCTCTCCTTTTAAGTTCAAGGGGCTGGGGAAGCTCTGCAGCAGCAGGCAGCTCCATGTATGGGGATGGCATTGTCCCTTCCCTGGGAGGCTGCTCTCCACAGCTGCTGCTCTGTGGGCACAGCTGGCCATGCTCACCACCCTGTGCCCGGGCAAGGGCAGAGCCTGCTCCAGAACTGAAACCAGTACTGGGCAAGCAGCAAGACCTGGTGGTGATGCTGCTGCTCCCGGGCTGGTTTTGCTGGGCTGGATGATGTGGGTTTGGATTTCAAACCTCCTGAAACCTGGGAGGGAGTGTGTGGCTGTCTGAAACCTGGGAGTGTGTCTGTCTGTCTGTCTGCTCGGCTCCTCCAGGGGAGCAGTGCCTGTGTGGGAGGGAGCTGGAGCTGCCAAACCAGAGTGGCCCAGTGGGCTTGCCCAGCAGACAGCTGAGACGAGGCTCTGCTGCAGCTTGGCAATGGTTCCTTGGTTGTCAGCCCCTGGAACTCCAGCTTCAGGCAGGGACTTACAGAGTCATAGACTCAAGCAGGTTGGAAGAGAGCTCCAAGCTCATCCAGCCCAATCTAGCACCCAGCCCTGCCCAAGCAACCAGACCATGGCACTAAGTGCCCCAGCCAGGCTTGGCTGCAACACCTCCAGGGAGGGTGACTCCTCCACTTGCTGATCTTGAAGGGCTTTTCCAACCCAAAGGATTCCAGCACCCTGTCAGTGCCTTTCAGGATCAGTGGCTTTGTAATTGGAGCTTTTCAATGGCTTTCCTTTGGATGGGAGGTGTGCAGTGGGGGAAGCACAGCCAGGGCAGAGCACCCAGCACAGGATCCCATTTGAAGCCAAATCCACTCACCCACAGGGCAGTGACCTTTCCCAGGCTGTGGGAGCAGGGGTTTCCCCCTCACCCCCTTATCCAGCAACCCCTGCCCAAGGCTGTTCCCTCCTCCCAAAGCACCTGGGGCCACAAGTGGAATATTTTGTTCCCAGAAGCTCTTCTCTAGCATCCTGCAGAGCAGCTCAGAGCCATTACCCCCCCAGCCACAGCACTTCAGAGCCTTCACCTCCTGGGTAACAGGAGAAGTTCCCTCTCCCTGTGACAGGGCAGGTTCAGGCTGGATGTTAGGAGGAAGTTGTTGGCAGAGAGAGTGATTGGCATTGGAATGGGCTGCCCAGGGAGGTGGTGGAGTGGCTGTGGCTGGAGGTGTTGCAGCCAAGCCTGGCTGGGGCACTTAGTGCCATGGTCTGGTTGGTTGGGCAGGGCTGGGTGCTAGGTTGGGCTGGGTGAATTTGGAGCTCTCTTCCAACCTGCTTGATTCTATGATTCTTCCCCATGGGGCTCTGGGCAGGCTCTGGGCAGGTGGCAGCAAATGTGGGATCCAGCCAGAGCTTGGTGCCCACCGTGCCCCACCCTCCCCCCAAGGACTTTTCTGCACAGCACAGAACTTCCCCTCCCTGCTCCCTCGTTAGAGATTGTTTTAAAACTCCATAAAAATAGCCTGGAATAAATCCTGGGGAGATGAAAGGGAGGGCTGAGCTGGCAGGAGGCTCTTGGAAGAGGCACTGTTTATGCAGACTGCCTGGCTGACAGCAGAGAAGCAGCTCAGATGCTTTTGAAACTGCTGCTGATCAATTTTGCATCTAAGAATGGTGAGGCTGGGGGGGGGCAGAGCAGGCTGAGGAAGACACCAGAGCCAGGGGCTTGACTTCTCAGCTCTCCTCCTTTGACCACCAGCAAAACATTGAGCTCCAGGGGACTGCAGCTTGCAGCAGCTTCTTTCTCTTCTCTGCATCTGGGTCGAGGCAGTGCCAAGCACAAAACCAGGCTGGGCAGGGACTGGCTGGGGAGCAGCCCTGAGGAGAGGGACTTGGGGGTGCTGCTGGAGGAGAAGCTCAGCAGGAGCCAGCAGTGTGCACTTGCAGCCCAGAAAGCCAAGCAGAGCCTGGGCTGCAGCAGCAGAAGTGTGGCCAGCAGGGCCAGGGAGGGGATTCTCCCCCTCTGCTCTGCTCTGCTGAGACCCCACCTGGAGTACTGCATCCAGCTCTGGAGCCCCTGGGACAAGAGGGCTGTGGAGATGCTGGAGAGTGTCCAGAGCAGGGCCAGGAGGATGCTCAGAGGGCTGGAGCCCCACAGGAGTGGGAGTGCAGGGAACTCTCAAACCATTACATGAGCTCACCTATTACTGGGTGGGGACAGTCTGCTTCAGCCTGGCTGGCTGCATGATGAAGGGGTCCTGCTGCAGCTGGTGGGGATGAGAGATGCTCAGCCTTTGCAGAAAGTTCTTTGCCTCTTTAGCAGGAATTAAAGCCAGGAAAGCCCCGGGGAGAGCAGTGGAACCCTGTGGCCAGGTGAACAGGGCTACAGGAGCAGCAGCATGAGAAGTGTGCACAGGTTGGGCTCTCTCCAGGCAGCCATGCAAGCTCCTGGGGACCTCATGCCATGCTGTGCCTCCTCCAAGCAGCAGGGAATGGGGGTCTGGATGCTACTGAAGTCCCGAGGGGCACAGATGAGTGTTTAATCAAGTCCCATCACCCCTTTCCTGGCTCTCTCCATCCCCTCCACTGCCCTGGTCGTTCCCTGTTGCCAAGTGCCCTCCTGCCCTACAGCTGCAGGGAGCCTCGTGGAGGAGTCACCCACTGTGGAGTGTCACCCACCTGAGGCACTGGGGATCCCTGGGCAGGACCAGCAGGACTCTGGTTGCCACATGGGTGAAGGCTGTGGGCTCCAGGCTTTTCCTTGCTCCATCCTCCCCCTGGGTCTGGCTTCTTCCCTGTGGTGCTGTGTGGAAGTCTCCTGCTGTGGGCAAGTCCTGCAGGATGAGGAATGTCTCAGTGTTACCTACTTCTGGACCATGACTCACTCTCTGACTGGCACCCACAGGCTAATTCATCCTTGTCAGCAGAACCACCTGTAGTGGGGGGAGCTTTTCCTTCCCCTGGATCTCTTTTAAGTGTTGGGGTTTGGGTTTTTTCTTTCTCCTGCCTTTCCTTCTCTGTTCAAAGCAAGATCTTATTTATAGCATGGCCATTTATGTCTGGGTAAGCCCAGAGTGGCCCCAATGGCTTAAAGGGATTTGCTCCAGATTTACAGGGGTGTAATGAACAGGAGGATTTGGTCCTGGCTGCACTAATCCTCCCCGAGGCTTTCCCCAAGGCACAGGAAGCCACATGGAAAGGAGCAAACAAACCCCCACAGGTCCCTTTAGAGGGGCCAAGGAAGCTGATGGCTTCAGAACCAGAGAGGCACTTGGTGCTCAGGTGTCCACAGGGTCACTGCTCCCCATGTCCCCAAGGCATCTGCAGTGTCCCCAAGCCTCCATGGTGTCCCCAAGCCCCTGTGGTGCACTCAAGCACTCATGGTATGAAATTCAGCAAGGGCAAGGGGAGAGTCTGGCACCTGGGCAAGAACAACCCCAGGGAGCAGCATAGGTTGGGGACTGAGGTGTTGAAAGGTAGTGAAGAGGAAAAGGACCTGGGGGTCCTGGTGCAAGGGAGGTTGAGCATGAGCCAGCAGTGTGCTCTGGTGCCCAGGAGGGGCAGTGCCAGACTGGGGTGGATTAGAAGGGCTGTGGTGAGTAGGTCCAGAGAGGTTCTCCTGCCCCTCTGCTCTGCCCTGCTGAGGCCACATCTGCAGTGCTGTGTCCAGTTCTGTGTCCCCCAGTTCAAGAGGGACACAGAACTGCTGGAGAGAGTCCAGCAGAGCCACAGAGATGCTGAAGGGAATGGAACAGCTCTGGTAGGAGGAGAGCCTGAGGGAGCTGGGGCTGGGAGCTTGGAGGAGCCTGAGAGGTGACCTCAGCAATGGTTATCAATGTGTGCAGGTGAGTGGCAGAGGCTGCAGCCAGGCTCTGCTGGGTGATGCCAGTGCCAGCACCAGGGGCAGTGGTGGAAGCTGAGGCAGAGGAAGTTTCATTTAAACATGAGGAGGATTTTTCCCTGTGAGGGTGACAGAGCCTGGCACAGGCTGCCCAGGGGGGCTGTGGAGTCTCCCTCTCTGGAGATATTCAAACCCTCCTGGATGTGTTCCTGGGTGATCTGCTCTGGGTGATGCTGCTCTGGCAGGGGGTTGCACTGGCTGAGCTTTGGAGGTCCCTTCCAGCCCCTGACACTCTGTGACTCTGTGATTCTGAGATGACTGAGTCCAACCATCCCCCCCAGCACCAGCTCAGAGAGGAGGAGACCCCACGAGGGTCAGTGCTCACCTCACAGCCCTACAGCAACAGCTTCCCAGGACAGAAAGCAAAAGAAGGTCACAAACGAAGAGGAGGAAGGGAAATATTTTGCCCTTTATTTGCTCAGAGGTGGCACTGAGAGCAAACTGTTCTGAAGGAAGTGGTGGTGAGAGGGTAGAAGGTGCCTGGAGCCTCCCCAGGGCTGCAGCTGGACCATGCTCCACAAACAGGAAGGTGAGCTGGAGGCAGCCAAGCCTGGGAGGCTGCCAGGGTGCAGGTTCACCAGGAGGCTGCTCAGGAAGGAAGCATCATTTGTACCTTTTTATTTTTAATTCCTATCTATTTGGCCCCAGCTGCTGCCATGAGGGCTGCTGGAAAACTGAGGCTTCTTTTGCCCCACCGTTACCTCAGAGATGTTATTTCATCCCCTAGGGCAGGAAGAGAAAGGATTAAAAGGAAAGATCTCTTCTTCTTTCCTGTCTGTTTGCAGTGCAGCACTCCCAGATCTCTCACTGGAGCAGAGAGCTGATGACACTCATGGCCAGGATTGCTGGCCTGGTCTGGGGGGATAGAAATGCTTCAATCCACAGCTCTGGAATCTCACACAGTATCACAGTATCATCAGGGTTGGAAGAGACCTCACAGATCATCAAGTCCAACCCTTTACCACAGAGCTCAAGGCCAGACCATGGCACCAAGTGCCACGTCCAGTCCTGCCTTGAACAGCTCCAGGGAAAACGTCTCCTAAGGATGCACTGGAGCTGGGCTGTTGGTGCTGGAGGAATCACCACACACTTAGCCCACACTGGAAGGGAATTTCATCTGAGTGTATTGTAACAGCCCAGCTTTTGTGACCTGTTCTGTGCAGCCTTACAGCACCTCAGGGCTCTGGAAGGAGCTGGGAGGTGATGGGATGGCAGAGTTGATGGAAGGTTCACAGGCTCACAGGATGTCAGGGATTGGAAAGAGACCCAAAGAGATCATCCAGTCCAGCCCCCTGCCACAGCAGGGCCATCCAACCTAGCTCAGGGCACACAGAACACATCCAGACAGGCCTGGGAAGGCTCCACAGAAGGGGACTCCACAACCTCTCTGGGCAGCCTGTGCCAGGGCTCTGGGACCCTTCCAGCAAAGAAGTTCCCCCTTGTGTTGAGCTGCAGCTTCCATCCACTGCTGCTTGTCCCATCCTAGGAAGCAGTGAGCAGAGCCTGTTCCCCCCTCCTGACCCCCAGCCCTCAGATAGTTATGAACTATGAATCCCCTCTCAGTCTTCTCTTCTCCAGACTAAGCAGCCCCAGGTCCCTCAGCCTCTCCTGCTCAGGCAGTGTCCAGTCCCCTCATCATCCTCATAGCCCTCCTTTGGACTCTCTCCAGCAGATCCCTGTCCCTCAGCAACTGGGCAGCCCAAAACTGAAGTCAGTACTCAAGATGAGGTCTCAGCAGGGCAGAGCAGAGGCAGAGAAGAACCTCCCTTGATCTGCTGGACACACAAGCATGGCATTTTTTGGCTGAAGTTCTTTTCTAACCCAATCCTTTCTCTGGTTCTCTCTCTCCTGGACCCTGCTGTGGGGCAGAGCAGGGCAGGAGCAGACAAATCCATTGCCCAGCACTGCCCCTTTTCTGCTTGCACACCAGCAACTATTTGACTGCCTTATCTTGTAGAGCTTTAATCTGTGGAGGAAATCCTGTCCCCCACTTTGCCTGCCTGGCCCTGGCCTGGCCTCCACAGCCATTAAGGCAGGAAGGATCTCCAGAGCAGCCTCGTTACCAGCAGGCTGCTGAGCACACGGCCAAGGGTCCGGGGCAGATAACAGGGCACAGGGAGGGCTCGCAGCCCTTCGGGTTCCTTGGTTACCCAAGGCAAAGGTTGTAATCATCTCTTAAAATAACAAAGCCACTGACAAAGGGACAGTTTATGGCCACCTGGAGCTGCAGCCTGGCAGGCTCCTTGCCATGGTGGGGAGCAGAGCCTCAGAGGGGTCTTTGCTGGAGATGTGCCCGCAGCAGACCCAGCCTTGCACAGCCAAGGAGCTCACTGCCCTGCCCAGCACCCTCTGGGGCCAGCCTGCCCATGCTGGGATGCAGCTTGGAGGGAGTGGATCAGTCTTTGCATCTGGAAGGGTGGAGAAGCCACAGCTCTCACCAGCACCACCCAGAGCTGCCAGCCCACCTAGTCCCAGCTGCATCTTGCTTAGAATCATAGAATCAGCCAGGCTGGAAGAGACCTCCAAGATCAGGCAGTCCAACCTAGCACCCAGCCCTGCTGTGAGACCTTCTGCCTCCAGCTCCATGTGCTGAGAGGTCTTCTGCCACCCACAGCTGCCTTGTCCTGTGGAGTTGCTTTTTTTGGGTGGGCATTTCAAAGGTGCAATTAGCTCATCTCTAACTGCTCTTACAGCAGCTCCAGTCTTTCCAAGCCTCTACTCAGATTTTAAGGGCAGGTGGAAATCTGCTGATTTTCTCACCCAGTTTGAAGTGTGGGCCAGGACTCAGCTGCAAATCAGAGGCTCCACCACTTGCTGGGGCAGTAGCAGTGGGCAGCAGCAGGAGGCTTGCTCTGTAAGGACCTGGGGTCACAGCACAGGTCACTGCACAGAGAGATGTGGTGGCACTGGAAGAACAGCAGGCACAGGTCTTAGCAAGGTATTACTCATTCTCCCTCGGCATCAAAGCTCAGTGGAAAGCCCCTGTGTGTACTGGCAGGACACCTGGGGAGGCAGCAGAAGAGACCAAGCCCCATCAAAGCCAAGGCTGATGATCTGCTGCCATCCCACTGGTGCTGAAGCTGCTGCATGCCTGGAAATTCCCAGCTGGAACAACAGGGAGGCTATGGAAGGGATGCTGTTGGCTCCTGGCCAGCCTGGAAAGCAGGCTCCAAGCTCGGGATCAGTGTGGAGGGGCTGCAGCCTGCTCTGAGCTGCCCCTTTGTTTGCTGCCAGAGGATGGAGGGCACAGAGCAGAGCAAAGGAGCTGCTGGAAGGGCTGGGGAGCCCTGGCACCCTCCCGGTGGTGACAGGAGCCATCAGTGAGAACCTGTCAGTCTGGTATGTGGCACTCACCGCAGCACAGGGTGCAGGCAGTGAAAGCAGAGATTGAAAGGGCTGATATCCCTCTGTGGTTTCTGCAGCTCTGGAAGGTTTGTTATTAAGGTAACTCCAAGAGCTGGCAGCTGGAGCTGGCTGCACACTCTGGTATCTCAAACAAGCTGGCAGTTCTGGGGAGGATCTCTCACTGTTTCGAGGAGCTGTGAGACCTCCTGGCAGATAAAGCTCTTTGTCTCCATCCCCACTGTGCTCCTTGCTGGGGAAAACAGCCCTGGAGCAGCTTCATTCCAGCCCTCCCCAAGGGAGACACCACAGCAGTGACTTGCTCCTGCTGGATGGCCAAAGCAGGGCTCACATCCACACACCTGGTTTGGTAGGAAACCAAGCAACTAAGTGAACCAAAACCCAGCTTGTTTGCCCCCAGACTGCTCTGGTCATTGCTGTGCTGTGTGCTGTGGGGTCACTGGGGACAGCTGCTTGGCTTAAGTGCTGATAGAATCAAGCAGGTTGGAAGAGAGCTCCAAGCTCATCCAGCCCACCCTAGCACCCAGCCCTGGCCAGTCAACCAGACCATGGCACTGAGTGCCCCAGCCAGGCTTGGCTTCAGCACCTCCAGGGCTGACTTCAGAGTTGTTGCACATCTCCTTGCAACATGGAAATTGCCACCAAATGCTGCTGTTAGGAAATGCTCCATTTGGACTGGGCTCAGTTAGTGGCTTTGCAAATCCAAGCCCAGGTGACTGGTGAAGGGAATGGAGATGGTGCAGCTGCAGCCCTTATGAGGAGCACTCAGGATGGGGAGGACACAGTGGGACAAAGAGGATGCAGCAGTCACTGCCCCAGAGCCACAGCAAAGAGAATGAGGATTCAGGATGGGGAGGACACAGTGGGATGAAGAGGATGAAGCAGCCACTGCCCCAGAGCCACAGCTAAGAGGAGGAGGATTCAGGATGGGGAGGACACAGTGGGATGAAGAGGATGCAGCAGCCACTGCCCCAGAGCCAAAGCAAGGAGAAGGAGGACTGAGGATGGGGAGGACACAGTGGGATGAAGAGGATGAAGCAGCCACTGCCTCAGAGCCAAAGCAAGGAGAAGGAGGACTGAGGATGGGGAGGACACAGTGGGACAAAGAGGATGCAGCAGTCACTGCCCCAGAGCCACAGCAAAGAGAATGAGGATTCAGGATGGGGAGGACACAGTGGGATGAAGAGGATGCAGCAGCCACTGCCAAGAGCCCCCAGACGCATCCGCTGGCCGCTGCATGTGCCTGCAGCACGACTCGCTGCAGGGAGCCAGCCCTCCGGCACAGACAGTTCCATTAACGCTGAAACAAGCAGCAAAGGGGGAAAAAAAAATCTCTGCAGCACCAAGAGCCTTTTTCTGCTGGTGCTGGGTCCTGGGGGGGGAGCTGCCGCAGCTCCAGTGCTGCAATCTGTGCCGGCTGCCCTGCTCCTGCAAACCCATCTGCTCTGCTTCTCACATCAGATGCCAGAGATTTTCTTCTTGCTCATTTCTAGGGCTCAACGCTGCCTGCGAGCTGAGCTCCCTCCAAACCCCATCTGCTGTTATTTATACAAACACTCTGCTTCCCGAAGGGCAACAGAGGAAAAGTGATGAGAACCAAAGAACCCCTCCCAAGTGTTTCTGAGGTGTAACCGGGCTGGGTTTGTGCCACACGTGGCTGCATCACCAGCACACAACCAGCCCAGTGACATGAGCTGCTTACACAGCCTCAGAGGAGTTCAGCACCTTCCAGCATGCTTGGCTGCAGAAAGGCAGAGCAGGGGAAGGGAATGGAGATGGTGCAGCTGCAGCCCTTGTGAGGAGGACTCAGGATGGGGAGGACACAGTGGGGTGAAGAGGATGCAGCAGCCACTGCCCCAGAGCCAGAGCAAAGAGGAGGAGGACTCAGGATGGGGAGGACACAGTGGGGTGAAGAGGATGCAGCAGCCACTGCCCCAGAGCCAGAGCAAAGAGGAGGAGGACTCAGGATGGGGAGGACACAGTGGGGTGAAGAGGATGCAGCAGCCACTGCCCCAGAGCCAGAGCAAAGAGGAGGAGGACTCAGGATGGGGGGGACTGGATGAAGAGGACACCACAGCCACTGCTGATGCAGGTGCCCAGGTGCCATGGGATGGCCCTGCCCAGCCCTGGTTCTCTTGTCCATGACTCTGAGGGCTGGAGAAGCATGAAGAAGACACTCAGCCCTTACTCAGGCAAAGTTTCCACTCAACTGAGTCATAACTGGAGTGGAAGTGACTCACAGTGTGGTGAGGAGGCAACAGCTGATCCCAGAGGTGAATTCAGGCTTGCATTGCTGGTGGGATGGTGGCTGGGATATGCTGCCCCTGCCCAAAAGGACCCGGGAGGGGGACATCTTCTCTTCAAGGCAGGCTGTGAGGAGATACAAGTGTCTTATGCTCCCTCTTACTCAGTGTTTGCTTCACCATTAATGCACAGTAACAGCCTTTTTGTAGGAAAATACCTTCCCTCCCAGGAGCACGAAGCCAGCAGCACCTTGTGCCCAGGAAGCAATTAGAACAGCAGAGTGGCAGCTGAGACTCTTATGGTGATGCTAATCACAGAGGAGCAACCAACAGAAAGAGCCTCTCCTGGTGGAAGACAAACTCCCACCAGCACCTGAGAGCAGAGGCAGGGAGAGGTGACTGGAGCCTGCTGCAGGGTCTGCAAGGCTGTGGGATGAGGAAGCTCACTCAGGACAGCAGAGCAGCACTAATTGGGATGAGGAAGCTCGCTTAGGACAGCAGAGCAGCACTAATTGGGATGAGGAAGCTCGCTTAGGACAGCAGAACAGCACTAATTGGAAGCACAAATCTCTTCTCCAGGTGAGTTCATCACTGTCTCACTGATGTCTTTGTAAACCCTGTCCTGTAGCCTTGGGTTTGGCTGCTGCTGCTGGCCTGGCTGAGGGCAGAAGGACAGGATGAAGACTCCTGGTTCCTGCTTTGTGCCATCCCTGGGTGCTGCCAGTCACCAGGACTGACCCTGGAAGCGACCAGCTTTCAACTGGGAGAAATTCGGAGCAGGTAATGAAGAAATCTCACAGATCTCAAAGCGTTTCCAGCAGCTGATTGCTGCTGTTACCTGCTAATCAAACGTTAGCCCCTGGCTATGCTGCAGCCATGGTGGGTGGGGTGGCCACGGCTGAACAAAAGAAGGGTTTAAAACCCCTGTAAGGAAACCTGGGAGCAAGCAATTGGTGACTTAAGACTTTCTCTCATTTCAATATCTATGGCATTTAATCTCAAGGCAAGGTTTGCCTCTGTGTGTGTGGTTGCCAGCACACCTGCCAAGCCAAAGGCATGCCTCTGACTTCCTCTGCTACTTAAGGCATTAACATTTAATCTTTTATTTTATTTTCTATCATGCTTCCTGCCCTGTGCTGCTTGGGTTTGGCAAAGTGGAAAATATGGACACATTACCTGCCCTAAAGATGGGTGAAACCAGCAGGCAGCTGCCTGCAGAGGATGAGGTTTGGTATCTGGGTGCTGCTCTGAGGCAGCTCTGAGTGGAGTAGGGGGAGTGAGTGCTTGGCTCCAGAGTGTTGTAAGAGCAGGAGGTAGGTGGTCAGTGCTGCCCTGAGCAGGGAGCACAGTTTGTGTCACCTGAAAGAAGAGCATTGCTCATTTTGGACTCTGCTGTCCCATCCTTTCCTGCCTGAGCTGGTGCTTCCCTGCTCACTGGGACACACAAGTTCCACCTCAACATAAGGAGAAGCCTCTTTGGTGTGAGGGTGCTGGAGCCCTGGAGCAGGCTGCCCAGAGAGATTGTGCAGTCTCCTTCTCTGGAGACTTTCAAGACCCACCTGGATGTGTTCCTGTGTGACCTGCTTTGGTAGGGAGGTTGGACTCTTACCTTCAGAGAGCCCTTCCAACCCTTACCATTCTGTGATTGCTGGGTGGGGGTCTAGGAGCTTCAGTCCTCTTATTTCCACTTTGTCTCCTGTAAATTTAACAGCTTTGGTCAGCTCACTTTGCAAACTGTGCATGGGATGAGTAGCTCACAGCAAAGCCAGCCCAGGCTTTCCCTCTGGAAAGCCCTAGACCTTTGGTGGAGCTCTGCAGACCTTTGGTGGAGCTCTGCCTTGGGACCTGCCAGCCCTCTCCTGCTCCCACACCTCCCAGCTCATCTGCCTAATGATCTGGTAGCTTCACCCAGCCAGACAGTGGGCATGGCAAAATTAGGTCTGCTGCAGCAGAGGAGTCTGTGTGGTCCTGTCTGTCTGCTCTGGAGCAGGCTCCTGGCTCCGGAGCTCACCTGCCTCCACAGATCTTGTCAGCTGCTGGCGTGTGTGAAACCATCCTTTACGGTCTGATTCCTGGCAAGGACACTGCACCCTCTGGAGCACTGCACCGGGGTGCTGCAGGGCTGGGAGATGAGCTGAGGGTGTGCTCAGTGACCCCTGTGTCTGTCTTATCAGCCCCAAGAGTCGCTGCCGGTAGCGCCGGCGATGTGGGTAGGCTGTTAACAGCATCACGAAGTCGTTTTCCCTAATGACACACTGCAACCTCACCTGGCAAGAAAATAGTATCTTTGCACTTCAAAAGCTCACGTTGAGCCCTTGGTAATGAGCAGCTTTGGCTTCCCCCCCCCCCCGCCTAGATTCTTCCATGATTATAGTTGATAAAAGCCTATTATGGGAGATCGAGCGAGGACCTGCGCCTGTCCTTGCGCAGTTTGAGTTCAGTCAGGACACAGTCAGCATCTTTCACTTCCAGCAGCCAGAGCAAGAGGAGTATTTCTTGATAGCCTGCCCAGTGTCAAATACACTTTCACTTCCATGTGCTGCTGCTGTGCTCCTGAGCTCTGCTCTCCAAGCCCTGTGATTGCTCCAGCCAGGAATCCAAGCTCGTTCTGGGACTGCAAATTGTTTCTGGCTTTCACTACGTGAGCAAAAGGGGCATTAGGAGCTGAATCTGAGATCACTCATCCGACTGGACAAGTGCTAGACTGGAACAAATAACAGATTAGAAATTCCTGAGAGGTTAGGATTGATCTGCAGAGATCTCACTGCAGCTCAGCTGCAGAAGCAGGCATGGAACTGCCACCGTGGTGCTGGGGCCAGCAGCGGTCAGGTTGTGCCTGCTGCCCCCACGCAGGCACTAAAGCATGCTGGTGTAAGCTGACAACTTGCATGGCTTTCATAGCATCACAGAATGGCTCAGGTTGGAAAGGACCTGAGAGATCATCTACTCCAACCTCCCCACCACAGCCAGGGACACCTCTCAACTAGACTTGGCTGCTCAAGGCCTTTAAGAACCCCAGGGAGGTGACTGCCACAGCCTCTCTGGGCAACCTGTCCCAGAGTCTCACTACCCTCATGCTGAAAACCTTCTTCCTCAACTCCAGTCTAACCCTGCTCGCCCTCAGCTTCAAAACTCTTCTCCTGTCTCTAGACACTCTTGTCCAGGACAAGTCCCTCTGCAGCCTTCCTGTACGATCCCTTCAGGTAGTGCAAGGCAGCTCTGAGATCCCCTCCCCTGGAGCCTTCTCCAGGCTGCACACCCCCAGCTCCCTCAGCCTGCCCTCATAGCAGAGCTGCTCCAGCCCTTGGATCATCTTTGTGGCCTCCTCTGGACTTGCTCCAAGAGCTCTGTGTTGTTCTTATGCTGGGAACACCAGAACTGGATGCACTACTCGAGGTGAGGTCTCACCAGAGCAAAGGGGCAAAATCCAACTTGTGTTTAGAAACAGATGGGTTGGGAGTTACAGAACTGCAGTGTTAGGGGCTGGGGAACATCCTGAGCTGTGTCCAGGACATCCAGGCTGTGTGTCCTGTGTCTGACTCTTTGCTTTACAACCTTGAGATGTCACTGAGGTGGTGTGCAGTAGAAATCCACTCTCTGTGGGGGGGTGTCAGCAGGTTTTACCCACTGCAAGCAGGTGTGGGTGGTGATGGCAGTGACACTGTGGATGTCCCTGAAACCATAGAGTTTGGTTTAAAGTGGAGGAGGCCCCAGGGGAGGGACAAGGTGTGGACACAGGGTTTGACACCCTGCTGACAGAGTGGATTTGCTGACGAGCAAGCCCCAGTTGCACAAGAGATAAGGAGCAGCAGCACAGCGGTGAGACAGGCTCCAGGCTGACCGCGGGGCCACAGCCCTCTGGCTAAGGGAGACCTGCAGCATGAGGGGGTGGGAGAAACCAGGATCACAAACCTCTGATTGCCCCTGTGTGATGGTTTGGGAGTCACCTGCCTCCCCCCCCACTCCCAGACTAGACCCAGCCAGCTGGAAGTTAAGGAGTGAAGCTTTACAGTCACAGCTTAGCACAATTTACAAGCAGGTAGTTACAGCTACAGACAGAAACACACAAGTGAAAGGTAATTCAGAAACACAGCTCCCCTCCCAGAAGGCAGACTGCCCAGGAGGGGCTCCAACCACCCTTCCACCTTCTTTGCACCCCTCTACCTTATCCCAGAGTCTGCCTTATGTGCAAGGTGAGTTTGGAGAATAGCCCAGGGGGGTCAAATCAGAATTAGTTGGGTTGCACAGCCAAAGCACAGGCACTGACTCCAATAGATAAAGACTCTCACACTCTCTTATCTGTGTTTGTGTTGTTTTTATGCATCTCAGCAAGCCTATGAGTGCAGCAGACATCAGCATTGTTTCCTTTCCACAGCCTACAATCTATTTTTTCTCACTTAAATACTCCAATTGGCCTCACACTAGCACAGCCTGGCTCCCTTTTCTCCTTCTGACCATTTCATTAGCAGGTTCACATTCATCCAGATCCAATTTCATGTCCTTGCCTGATTCAGCAAGAAATGTTATCAGGTTCCATTCCAGCCTGCAGAAACCCCCAGAAGTCCACCCTCCCAGAACAACCACCACAGAGGTGCTTTGTCTTGCTGAGTCAGGCCCTGAGTGTGCCCAGACCCTCATCCTTTTGAAGCTTCAGAAGATGGCTCACAGTCCATGGAGCAGGAAAGTGGATTCACTGGATGCTGGCAAGTTCTTCAGTCAGTTGGGCTGGGCAGGAGAAGCCTCAGATGCATTGATACCAGGGCCAGAGTACATTCATGCTTTATATTTAAGGGTATTACTGAACATCCTGCAAGGCTTTGCCCACAGATTGTAGAATCAATCAGGCTGGAAGAGAGTTCAAACTCATCCAGCCCAACCTAGCACCCAGCCCTGCCCAACCAACCAGACCATGGCACTATGTGCCCCAGCCAGGCTTGGCTTCAACACCTCCAGCCACAGCCACTCCACCACCTCCCTGGGCAGCCCATTCCAATGCCAATCACTCTCTCTGACAACAACTTCCTCCTCACATCCAGCCTAGATCTGCCCTGGCACAGCTCCAGGCTGTGTCCCCTTCTTCTGTTGCTGGCTGCCTGGCAGCAGAGCCCAACCCCACCTGGCTACAGCCTCCCTGCAGGCAGCTGCAGGCAGCAATGAGCTCTGCCCTGAGCCTCCTCTGCTCCAGGCTAAAGTGCAGAGTCTCTTAGAGGACACAGGAATCTCCTTGTGCAGTGCCTGCCCACAGGAATGGTTTGTAACTAACTTCACAGCTTTTGAACCAGAATCACAGAATTGTTTTGGTGGAAAAGACCTCCAAGATCAAGTCCAACCATCAACCTAACACCACCATGGCCATTAAGCCAAGTCCCCAAGTGCCACGGCCACAGGTTTCTTGAACACCTGCAGGGATGGGGACTCCACCACCTCCCTTGTGACTGTTTGTTACTGTCGATGTTCTGTCTCTGCATGGTTTCAAGGTACAGCCTCGTGTTTTGAACACAGAGCTGGTGACTTCCTGAGCTTGCAGATCTCATGATAATGTTTGCATCTGGAGGAAAGGTTGCTCAATCACCAGGGTTAAGCATCCTTGAAGGCTGATGATGCCACCACATTGGCTGCCCCACAGTGAAGAGTGACTTGAGCCCTGCTGCTGAGTCCTGTGGAGAGAGAAGAGATGGAAAATCCTCTGCTGAGATTATCCTGTCTCCAGTTACATGAATTAAGACACAGCAATCCACTTGCTTGCTCCCAGCATGGTGGTCCTTGGGGGAGGAGGTACCACCCAAGGACTTGAGCCATGAAGGACAAGGATTCACAGATCAGTTGCCAGCAGCCATGAGTTGTACCTGGAAGCAAAATTCTCTGCACTGTGTACTTCTAATTCAGGCAGAGTGGGAGTGGAAGCAGCAGAATGGGCCAAGCAGTGGAGGGTGAGTGGAGGCTCAGAGCTGAATTCCTCTCCTGGCCACTGCCAATCCGGGGATTGTGGAGAAGGCAATCAATTAATCCCTTTGTCTTAGCTTCCTCCTCTGTAAGCCCAAGCAGTGTGAATGCAAAAACATTCATGCTCCAGCCTCAGAATTCACCCAACCTGCTGGTGTTTTGTGAGTGAGGAGACCACCAGCACCACCATCTCCTGCACAGCCCTTCCTCTGCAGCCTCACCTTCAGCATTCCCAGGGAGGGTGTCTGTGGTCCTTGCCCAGTCCCTGCTTACATAAGGAGGTGACACTGTGCTGGAGAAGATGAGAGATGCCTCTGCACCTTCACGGAGAGCTGGGCCTTCAACCCCTGGGAGCATCACAGCTCTTCAAGGGGCACTTCAACCTTTTTGGGGCAAAAAATTCAGCGTTTCATTGGCATGGATTAGCTGTTGACATTAGTTTGCATGTACTTTATCAGCTGTAGTTTATGTGAGCACTAAGGAAGCAGCCTCACGGACGATGAGTGCCAGGGGTGAGCTTCTTCTGCCCTGATCCCTTCTGCTCAGCTGCTGCTGCTCACAAGCATAAAACCAGCACCAGGATCCAGGGCTGCTGCTGCTGCTCCCTTTCTCTGCACCTCCTTCTCCGTGGTTTTTACTTCAGCGTTACATCTTTTCATGCCTTTAACATAAAACCAAATCGAAACAGTTGAACTCTTGGGGGAAGCGCTTTTTAAGCTGCCACCCGAGTCCTGCCCTCGGTGCGGCATCCACCCACCCCCAGCCCACCCCACCGCCCCTTCCCCCTCGATAAGGAACCGTTCCTGTCCCCATTATCTGCATGGCCGCCGCTCTGTTCGCCGTCAACCGCCGCCTCTGCTTGGCCCCGTTCCACCAGCCAGCCTCTGCCGGGCCGGCTGCGGCGCTGCTGCCCCCGGCAGGGTCCGCGGCGCTGTTCGCGGGGGGGCGGCCGAGGCCCAGCTGCCGCCATGGCCGCGGTGGCGGCGCCAGGACTCTCCTGGCAGTGACCTTCGCCCGGGGCGGGGGAAGGACGGCGGGGAAGGGTCCCCGGGGAGGAGGGCAGCGGTGCCGGCACCTGCCCGGCTCCGCGGGTGTCACCGCCCGAAACTTTCCGCGGTGCTCCGCGGTCACCGGCCCCTCCCTGCCGCCGGCCCCGCGCCCCCGCCCGGCCCTGCGCTGGCTCCTCCCCGGGCCGCGGCCGGTGAGGGCGGAGCGGACGCGGCGCTGCCGCCGCGCACAGCAGCCGAGCCCGGATCCCAGCGGCGGCGGCGGCGGCGGGAGGCGGCCCGGAAGGCGGCTGGTGAGCGGGGCCGGCAACGGGGGAAGGCAGCAGGGTACAGGGAGCGGCGGCGCTCGGCGGAGCGGCGGCAGCGGTGGGCTGGCTCCGGTCTCCCTTCAGCCCCGTGTTGGGGCCTGGCCGTGGCGAGGCCGCGGGGCCGCGTCCGCGCAGCGGGAGCGAACGGGTCAAGGGGACGGTCCGGGAGCGGTGGGGGTCCGGCGGCGAGGGTCCGGCGAGCGAGGCGGTGTCAGCGGGGACGGGCCGAGCGCTCCCTCCCCCGGGGCGCGGCGAAGCCCAGCCGGCAGCCAGGGGGAGGCGGCTTCGCCCTGGCGTTGGCCGCGGCGGGAGGGCTGCCCGCGGCAGGCTGGGCCCCGGCCCGGGCGGTGCGGGGCTGCCCGTTGCCGGAGCGCCGGTTCTGCGGTGGAGCTGGGGCTGCCCCGTTCTCGGCGGCTTTCGGGCTGGCCATCATCCGTCTTCTGCGGCTGTGCCGGGGCAGGCGGCGAGGGCGGCCGGGCTCCGGGCGAGGGAAGGCGGCCAGGGCCGAGGCGGGGGCGGTTGGCCCTCGGCGCAGCGCAGGGTGTCACCGAGCCTCGGGAAATAACCCACATTCTTCTGGTGTTTCGTAGAGTCAGGTGTGCGCCGGGCGGCCCGGGCTCGGGGGGAGCTGCTCCCCGAGATGTAACGGGGCGCGCAGAGCTGCCGTCCTCCACGACCAGCCGAGGTAAATGGAGAGCGAGGCCGGAGGGGCTGCGGGAGGGCTCCTTGGGACCGCGGGGCGGGAGGCGCTCCGCTGCCCTGCCCCGCATGGACGGCAGCAGGGACGAGGCAGGCCAAGGGCACAGTGTGATGCTCCAGGCAGGTGCCGAGCAGACCCTTACCATCCATGTGGAGCAATGCTCTGGTTCTCCGAGCCCAGGGAAGAGTTATCACGGAGCAGTTCAGCTCCCAGGTGGTTTCTTGTGCTTCCTTCAGTTGCTTTTAAGAAGCAGCATAGAGAGAAAGTGTTCTCTGCGTCGGGAAACTTTTGTGTATAGATACTTAAGGTCAGTTAGTGTCTTTGCTTATGATATCTGAGCTGCAGTACTACAACAGAGGTGGTTTTGGTGCAAGGACTTGCTGCAGAGCTGAGTTTCTGCAAAGCTCTCTCAGCAGTTGGGTTGGGGTTTGGACGTGCAAGCAGCACGCAGCTGGGATTAGCTCTTTGGCTTTTGCTTTGCTCGCAGCTCGGAGGAGAGCTGCAAACAGCAAGGGCAAACCATGACAAACTGTTCTTTTCCTTTCAGTGGCTTAACAAAGGAGATAATATTTCTTAAAATAGTCATTTGAGTTGAAGGCACTCATCTGCCTGTGCAGCATTGGCCCAGCACTAATTGCTGTCGTGGTGTAATTCCCTCTGAGCACTCCTATTGCCACACGTGAGAAGAGACAGCAGATGATGTGTGTGGAGGGCTGGGGGGAACCTGCTCTTTAGCTGAGCGCTGTGGCTCTCAGATGTTTCACTCTGGTTTTTCTTCTTGCCTTCCTGGAACAGTGTGTCAGGAGCCCCCAGTGCTGTTTAGCAGAGGAAAGGGTTTAGTGTGCCGTGGTTTAGTTGATTAGGTGGCGCTGGGCGATAGGTTGGACTTGATGATCTGGAAGGTCTTTTCCCACCTGATTAATTCTGTGCTTCTGTAATTCGTGAGGCTTTGAGGCAGTGATGGATGGAGCTGTGGAGGAACAGAAAGCAGTGTGGTAGCAGTCCATGGCTGTGCCTTTAGTGAGAAGTTAACTGAAGTGAGGCAACTTAAAGGGAGGTTTTAGCTGGAGCTGCTTTGCCTTTGTGCCGCCTGCAACTTTGCAACTCGGAGGTCCCATGCACAGAATGCTCTCTGATTATTCTGACATCATCATTATCACCACCACGTTGCTCTGCTGACTTCATTAGGCTGGGAATGCCGTGTTCACATCCTGTTGCCACGGAAAAGATCAGTGTAATAAATAAACCCACTTAACTTTCTGCTGCTCATCGTGGGGCAGACAGAGTGCCATCGATTCGCTGACGCTGCTGCCCGAAGGCACCCAGCAAACAAAGCTTCTAACCTGGGAAATGGTCCCTGGCACTTCTCAGCAGCTGGTCCCTCCTGGGCAGCAGCAGTTGTGAAATCCTAGTTTTGGAAACCAGAGTACAAATGTCGTTCTTCAAGGTGGAGCACAGGAAGTGCTGCGCTCGCACACACTGCTGCTAAAAATAAGCTGTTTTCGTGCGCAGCCTTCGCGACGCGCCAGGAGCAGAGCAGTGTTTGTGTTCTCTCGGGCTAGGATCAGCCACACACAAGCCAGTTGCACTTCTTAAAAGCAGATCACAGCATTGTCAGGGTTGGGAGGGACCTTTTGCAAGCATCATCCGGTTCCAGCACCCCCCCTGCTATGGGCCTGGACACCTCCCTGTTGCAGAAATGCTTGTCTGACTTCTTAGAATCACAGAATGGTCTGGGTTGGAAAGAACCTTGAAGATCATCCAGTCCCAACCCCCCTGCCATGGGCACCTTCAACTAGCCCAGATTGCACAAAGCCCCTTCCAGCCTGGCCTTAAAAACTTTCAGGGATGAGGCTTCCACCAGCTGCCTGGGCACCCTTGTTTTGGTGTCTCACCACCCTCTTGGTGGAGAACTTTTTCCTGACATCCAATCTGAATCTACCCTCTTCTAGTTTTGCTGCAGTCCCCTCAGAGCTGTCACTACCTGACACCCTAAAAAGTCTCTCCCCAGCTTTCTTGTAGCCCCCTTAAGATACTGGAAGGCCACAATAAGGTCTTCTCAGAGCCTTCTCTTCTCCAGACAGAATAACTCCCAACTTTCTCAGTCTGCCTCTGTAGGAGAATCATAGAATACAATCATAGAATGAAGCAGGTTGGAAGAGAGCTCCAAGCTCCTCCAGCCTAACCTAGCACCCGGCCCTGCCCAACCAGCAGACCATGGCACTAAGTGCCCCAGCCAGGCTTGGCTTCAATACTTCCAGGCACAGCCACTCCACCACCTCCCTGGGCAGCTCATTCCAATGCCAATCACTCTGACAACAACTTCCTCCTAACATTCAGCCTAGACCTGCCCTGGCACAGCTTGAGGCTGTGTCCCCTTCTTCTGGCCCTGGCTGCCTGGCAGCAAAGCCCAGCCCCACCTGGCTACAGCCTCCCTTCAGGCAGCTGCAGGCAGCAATGAGCTCTGCCCTGAGCCTCCTCTGCTGCAGGCTGCACCCCCCCAGCTCCCTCAGCCTCTCCTCCCAGGGCTGTGCTCCAGGCCCCTCCCCAGCTTCATCATCTTTCTCCAAACACCTTCCAGCAACTCCACATCTCTCTTGAATTGAGGAGCCCAGACCTTTCTCCTGGCCTCTGTAAAGGCAGCAGAAAGGTGCAGTCAGGCTGGTGAAGGCAGCATGTGCAGTGCAAACCTGGCTGACATTGGGCAGGCACAGGCAGCTGCTGGCAGAGCCAAGAGCTGTGTTGGTGCGGACGGGGAGGAAGCCAAGCGCGGTGCCTGCCATCACGTGGCCTGGCTCTGGTGTGGCTCTTTTTAGGCTAAGTAGCTTTGCTGAAGGTTTTGAGAGGACTAACGTGCCAAATGGACTAAATTACTAGCAGAGGGTAATGCCAGTGGCAGGCTAATGCTTTTATTTGGAGACCTGTGTTTACGCACTTTATCCAAGTGGTTTACTTTTGAAACCGTGAGCTGCCAGCAGCCAGACACAGGCAGCTTGTGATGCCTTGGGTGGCTCTGTTCTTAACCAAAACTGAATGGAATTAACCCAGCAGTAGCCCAACACGTGGACATACTCTGACATAAAAGCTTGAATCGGGTAGTGAATCATAGTCGGGGGCATAAACAACTCCAAGCTTTCGTTTGTAGTCTCTAGTGCAGTGTTTTGTGTACTCGGTGGCACTTTGAACTCTTGCTTGGGTTTTAGGGAGCAGATTGCTTCTGTGCAGCTTTCCAGGAGGCTTTTAAAAGAGCCTTCAAGAGGAATCCTAATATTCTGAGAACAGGAACATGTTAGCTGTTTACCCTAGAGAAAAGGAAGTGAGGCTTTTGAACTTCTGTGACGTTCAGCTCTCTGTTCTTTAGATTGGAACTCTTTGGTGGTGCTGGTTTGTTTTTTTCACTCGTGGTTGGTTGACATTTGGGATTTCCTTGGTCTAGGCTTAACTTTCAACCTTGCTGGAATCCACTTAGCAGAGTGCTGCTGGGTTCCTTCAGCTGGGTCTGTCCCTAGATCCTGGTCCTTTCTTTTTAGGATAATAGGAGAGGCTTCCAGTACCTGAAGGAATCCTACAGGAGGGCTGAAGAGGGATTTTTCATGAGGGTATCTAGCAGCAGGACTAGGGGGAATGGATCCAGGGTTAGACTGCATCTGAGAAAGAAATTCTTTGGTGTGAGGGTGGTGAGCATCTGGAATTGGTGGTGGTAGTTTGGTTTTTTTTCACTCATGGTTGTTTGACATTTGGGACTTCCTTGGTCTAGTCTTAACTTTCAACCTTGCTGGAATCCACTTAGCAGAGTGCTGCTGGGTTCCTTCAGCTGGGTCTGGCCCTAGGTCCTGGTCAAAACTTAACTTTCTTTTTAGCATAATATGGGAAGCTTCTGGTACCTGAAGGGATCCTACAGGAGGGCTGAAGAGGGTTTTTTATGAGGGTATCTAGCAGCAGGACAAGGGAAAATGGATCCAGGGTTAGACTGGATCTGAGGAAGAAGTTCTTGGGTATGAGAGTGGTGAGCATCTGGAATAGGTTGCCCAGGTGGATTGTGGATACCTCCTCCTTGCCAGGCTGGGCTAAATGAGGCCTTGAGCAGCCAAACCTATTTGAGAGGTATCCCTGCTCATGGTGGGGAGGTTGGAGTAGATGCTCTCTGAGGTCCCTTCCATCCAAAGCCATTCTGTTTAATTGCTTAATTTGATCCAGATGGATGTTAACACCAAACACTCCTGGTAGCTTTGTGTGGTTAATTCTGTAGAAGCAGCTCCAAGAGAGTTCTAAAACTCAGTCAAGTCTTGGGGCAGTGTTTGGCTCATTTTTGTTTTGGCCTTGGTTTGAGATGGGTTTGGGTTGTTTGGGGCTTTTTTAAGAGGTGATGGTGGTTGAAGCACAGCTCTGATTTGTTTTATGCTGAGTTCTGAAGTAGTTACTGGTTTGGTTTTACTCATTTAATAGGCAGTAGGAAATGAAATGGAATTTTACTGACAGCATCTTCTTAGAGGGGTGCTCGTAAATCTCAGGCTCGTGTTTTTAGTTTTATCTTCCCACTTTGCCAAATCTGGTCCTGGAAACATGACAGCTAATGGCTGAAATAAGTAAAACTGTTGGAAAGTTGGAGAGGAAAGTTCACCTTGATGCAGCCTGGCTTGTTCAGATGCTAAAAGCTTGCGGGAGATGATTTGGTTTATTCACTGCAGTACTGAAATCTGGTGGCAGCCAGGACTAAGATTATTTGGCTTCCTAGATTGCTCTCTGGATAGAAATCAATGGCCTAAAGAGCTCCCCTCTCAGACAGGTTTTTCCTTGGATTATATCCTAAGTGCAGAGGGCAAAGGAGGACCTGGCTTTTTGTTCCTAAAGCACGGGCTGGGAGGAGACTGCAGCTCTGTTGGCTCCTGGCTGTTACTCAGCAGGCTGAAAATACAACCTGCTTGCCACTGCTGCTGTTGCAGATGTAATCAAGTTGAGTTTATTTCAGTTCATGGTGCAATGTGGTTGTAGTTTGATGACCTGCTCTGCTCTGGAGTGTCCCTCACTCTATTGTTTTCCTCCTGCCTATGAGCTTCCAGAGTGGTCAGGTGCCTTTTTAGAGCTGCATCATTTGGGGACCAGAAAACAAATGAAGGATTTGAGCTCCTTAGTGTGATGTTTGATGACCAGGAGGATGTTGGCCAGATGTTCCTCCTGCCTGATTCTCTGCAAAACAATCCTGTACCATAAGTAATACAGACTCCTTGGACCTATTTGGTGCTTATCTTTCAGCACAGAATGTTTCAGTTGAGTCTGCTTTGAGTTGGTTTGGATTTGCAGACCATGAAAAACCATCCTCCAAGGTCAGAGTGGGTTTGCTTTGGGTGACAGCCCTGAAAGGGCAGAGCAGGTACCGTGGGTTTCTGTAGATAGTGTCTTCCAGTGTCTTCAAGTTCTGTGTTGTGCTCCAAGTCGAATATATCAATGTGAGCTGGTTTTGTGTGGCTGCTGGCTGACTGAAACCATTCAGAGCTAAATGGCTCATTATTAGAAGCTTCCTTTTGTGTCCCGTGATCGTTTCAGTGATTAATGCCTGTGTGCTGAGCTCCCTTCTGAAGAAAGTGGGAAGCTCTGTAGACCCTGGTGGCTGTGGAACGTCAGCCAGGACCTGCTTAGCTGCTGGTACTGGGGGTTTCCACTGGAGCCCTTTGTTCTGCTGCTAGACCTCCTGATGCCATTTCACTTCCAGGTTTGGTGTGAAACAAGTTTTGACATCTCTGAATGGGACAGAAGCTGGTTAGTGAGAGATCACTTAGGATCATAGAATCAATCAGGGTTGGAAGGGACCACAAGGAGCAGCCAGTTCCAACCCCCCTGCCATGGGCAGGGACACCCTACCCTAGATCAGGCTGGCCACAGTCTCATCCAGCCTGGCCTGAAACACCTCTAGGGATGAGGCTTCCACCACCTCCCTGAGCAACCCATTCCAGGCTCTCACCAGCCTGATGCTGAAAAACTTCTTCCTAACCTCCAGCTTTGTTCCATCACCCCCACTCCTATCACAGCCTAAAAAGTCCCTCCCCAGCTTTCTTGTAGCCCACTTCAGATACTGAAAGGCTGCAATAAGGTCACTTGGGAGCCTTCTCCTCTCCAGCCTGCACAGCCCCAACTTAGTCTCTCCTCATAGGACTTCTCCCTTTGCAGTCGTGCAAGAGCTGAGGTTGTCTGAAGTAGTCCATTTGATGATATTGAAATGAGGAGGCTGTGGGAAGGAGATGGGTGGTGCTGGAGGAAGCAGCACTGAGCCTTACATTCCTAATCAGAAGTGGTGTCTTGAAACTCAAATGGCATTCAGCTGCTGTGGGAAGAGCCTTTCAGGTGTGTGTGGGAAGAAATGGGACACCAGAAACCTCCCCTGGTCTCAGTCAGTCACTGGGGGGTTTAGCACTGGTACCTCTGCTTAGAGGGAGGGTTTGCAGCAGGGTCGGTGCCCTTCATCCCTGTGCTGGCAGCACTCAGGGCATCACAAAGGGCTTTTTTTCTCACCAGGGCTGAGGCAGGTCTGGCAGCTCTGTCTGAATCTGAATGTGGCCACATGAAGATGATGTTTTGATGTGTGCTGCTGTGAGTGGTCCAGCAGGAACTGGGTGCTGGATGTTGGGAAATACCTGCTCTACCTGAACAGGCGCTGCCTTGCTGCAGCTGTCGTGGCTTGACCTGAACCTGGGTGAAAGCACAGGTTGAAGTTGTTGGGTGGTTGTGCCTTCTTATTTTGGATTGAGAAATCCAGATGCTGACAAAAACAGGCCTGAGTGCTGTCTGTTGCCTTTTGCTGAGTAAAATCCTTAATGTGTGTGGGGGGAAACGTCTGCCCCTCTATGGGGAAGAAGCAGGGAAGAGGGCACACAGCAAAAGAGGAAGCCTAAGGCTGCTTCCAGCCCAAAACCTTTTATATAGGGGGGGGAAAAGTGTGATTCTCTATAAGGAAGAAGCAGGTAAGAAGGTAAACAGCAAAAGAGGAAACTTGGGGGTGCCCCCAGCCCAAAATCCTCTATATGAGGGGAGGAAGTCTGCCCCTCTGTGGGGAAGAAGCAGATAAGAGAGTGCACAGCAAAAGAGGAAGCCCGAGGCTGCTTCCAGCCCAAAATCCTTTAAATGGGGGGGGGAAAAGTCTGACTCTCCACGAGGAAGAAGCAGTTAAAAAGGCAAACAGCAAAAGAGGAAACTTGGGGGTGCCCCCAGCCCCAAATCCTTTGTATAGGGGGGCAAAAGTCTGACTCTGCATGGGGCAGAAGCAGGTAAGAGGGCAAAGAGCAAAAGAGGAAGCCTGTTGCTGCTTGCAGCCCCAAATCCTTTATATGGGGGGGGAAGTCTGACCCTCTGTGGGGAAGAAGCAGGTAAGAATACAACCAGCAAAGGAGGAAACTTGGGGGTGCTTCCAGCCCCAAATCCTTTATATGGGGGAAGAAGCAGGTAAGAGGGCATAGAGCAAAAGAGGAAGCCTGGGGCTGCTTCCAGCCCGGGGCTGCAGCTGGTTGCCTTGGCTTTGCTCAGCCTTTTCACTTTGTTTGCCTGAAAATAGAAGGAGCCAGGCAATAGCAATCCTGTTGAGCAGGTGGCCTGAGTCTTTCTGGTTTGTTCTTTATTTTGAATATTGGTAAGGTGGGAAAGGATTGAAATCCATCTGGGGCACTGAATGGAGGGCTGGATGTATCCACAGCAGCGGTTGTGTTATGGCTGAAACAGATCTTTATTCATCACTTACATGAAGCCATCAGGAAAGAAATGCTGTCCTGGTGATTCCTACATGTGTAAGAGAGTTTGCAGTGTTCAGTATGGAGAAGAGAAGGCTCCAGGGAGACCTTAGGAGGCTACAGGAGTACAGGGGAGAGACTTTTGGCAAGGGCTTGGAGTGACAGGATGAGAGGGAATGGATTGAAGCTTGAGGAGGGAGGATTGAGAGTGGAGATTAGGAAGACATTCTTTAGAGTGAGGGTGGTGGCACAGGGTTGCCCAGGGAGGTTGTGGAGCACAGAATCACAGAATGTGATCAGAGATCACCTGGAGGTGTTCAGGGCCAGGCTGGATGAGACCTTGAACAACCTGGGCTAGTAGAAGGTACCCATGGCAGGGGGGGTTGGAACTGGATGATCTTCAAGGTCCTTTCCAACCCAACCCATTCTGATTCTTAGAAGTGGGACAAACATTTCTGCAAGAGGTAATTATTGGCCTGTGAGGAGTTCTTGGGCTTAAAGCTCTGCTTTTTGGAGATGCTCTGCAGCTGGTAGCACATTTTGGTCATCACTCAGTGTGTTGCATAACTGCTGCTTGCTGGAGCATTGCAGAGCAGCAGACAGTTGCATTGCACTTGCCAGTGGCCAAAACTGCAAATTCAATGCTAACTGGGAATGTTTGGGGCTTTTTGTTGTTCAAATATTCCTTGGATCCAGTGATGTGCTCTGAAGTGTTCTAATACTGAAAAGATTTGGAGTGATGACATTTAAATCAGGATGTTGTATGGAAACTCGTAGCTATGAAATCTGCTCCTGAGAAGATCTGAGCTGCAGTTGTGTGGTTGTGAGTGCTTGGAGCTTCTAGGAGTACAACTGCTGTCAGTCGTTGTCCAAGTGGAATTGGACTGTATGGATGGAATTGAACTGGAGTGGGTCCAGAGAAGGGCAACAAAGCTGGGGAAGGGTCTGGAGAACAGAACTGGGGAGGAGCAGATGAGGGAGCTGAGAGTGTTCAGCTTGGAGAAGAGGAGGCTGAGGGCAGACCTCATTACTCTCTACAGCTCCCTGAAAGGAGGCTTCAGTGAGGTGGGGGTTGGGCTCTTCTCTGAGGTAACAACTACTAGGAGGAGAGGAAATATCCTCAAGCTGCACCAGGGGAAGTTCATGCTGGAGGTTAGGAAAAGTTTCTTTGCTGCAAGAGTGGTCAGAGATTGGAAGAGGCTGCCCAGGGGAGGTGGTGGAGTCCTCAGCCTTGCAGGTGTTCAAGAACTGTGTGGCCATGGCACTTGGGGACTTGATTTAGTGGCTGTGGTGGTGTTGGGTCAGGGGTTGGAAGGGACCCAAAGACATCATCCAGTCCAACCTCCGTGCCACAGCAGGACCATCCAATCTAGCTCAGGGCACACAGAACACATCCAGACAGGCCTGGAAAGGCTCCACAGAAGGAGACTCCACAACCTCTCTGGGCAGCCTGTGCCAGGGCTCTGGGATCCTTCCAGACAAGAAGTTGCTCCTTGTGTTGAGCTGCAACCTCCTGTGCTGCAGCTTCCATCCACTGCTGCTTGTCCTATGCCAGGGAGCAGTGAGCAGGACCTGTCCCCCCCCTCTTGACCCTCATCCCTCAGATAGTTATGAACATTGCTTCAGTCTCCTCTCAATCTTCTCTTCTCCAGACTAAGCAGCCCCAGGTCCCTCAGCCTCTCCTCCTCAGGCAGTGCTCCAGTCCCCTCATCATCCTTGTAGCCCTCCTCTGGACTCTCCAGCAGATCCCTGTCCTTCTTCAACTGGGGACCCCAAACCTGAAGGCAGTACTCAAGATGAGGTCTCAGCAGGGCAGAGCAGAGGCAGAGATGAGCTGCTCAGGGCAGAGCAGAGGCAGAGAAGAACCTCCCTTGATCTGCTGGACACACAAGCGTGGCACAATTGAACACAGTACTCAGGATGAGGTCTCCTCAGTGACTCAATGACCATCAAGGTCTTTCCCAAATGAACCAACTGTAGGGTTTTGTGATCTCCCACATTTTGAAGACCTCAGTGTGCAGCAGCCCCTTCCCCTGGGAAGCAGGGAGCAGTTCAGCTGGCTGTGGTGGTTGCAGTGCCCCTTTCATGTTGCTTTTTCTGTGATCCTCTTTTCCTCTAATGCAAATAAAACTTGAAGTCGTAGGGAGGGGCTGCTGAGAAGAGGAAAGCTCTCATTACAGACAGCTGACATGCAGAAGGAGATCTTTTCATGTACCACCTCCCACGTGGTAGTTTAAAGTAAATCAGAGTTCAGTGGGTAAGGTTATTTCTGGCACGAGTCTCCTTTTTGCCTTAGTAGCCTCATTCCAGCACATCTCTGTCTTTAGCCTGAGGTTTGCTGTGTTGATCCTGGGCTGGATCACTCTCAGGAGGTAGGAGGTCTGAGGAACACAAAGCTTGATGGGTTTGTGAAATAAATTGTGCCAGTTTGAGCCTAGTTGGGATATTTTGGTGAGAAGAATTAGATGCTAGGCTGTGAAAAGGAAGCAGTGGTGATGGCTGCACTCCCAGGCTTGCTGAGATGGGTAAGAACAAGAACAAAAACATACAGAGTCTCTCTCTGGCTCTTGGGGCTGCATGAACTTCTCCCTCTCCTTGACTTGCTCCCTGACTAATCTGTCTGCTTCCTAACCCCCCTGGCCAACCCTCCAACTCACCTTAGACATAAGGCAAAGGCTGGGATAAGGCAGAGGAGTGGGAGAAGGTGGAAGGGTGGTTGAGAGCCCCCCCTGGGGACTCTGGTTTTGGGAGTGCTGTTGTGTTTCTGGATTACCTTTAACTAGCCTATTGCTGTGTAGTTGTAACTATCTGCTTGTGTCTTGTGCTAAGCTGTGAAGATAAAGCTTCATTCAGTTTCCAGATCGACTGAGCCTAGTCTGGGTGACTTTCCCAAGTGTGGAGGGGTGGCAGGGAACACCCAAACCATCACATGAACCCAGGTGAAGAGGAAAGGGATTTAGCCAATGAGTGCTTGCTGCTTTGGATGAGAGCACTAATTGTAGTTGAAAATAACATTAAGATTAAAGATGCAGGCTGCAACATTTCCAGGCAGCCCTCTCATGAAATATTCATGCATTTAGGGGCTTTCAACTCAACAGATCACTTAGAAAGTTGTAAGGATTACAATATTCTTAGGCTTTGTTGTCTTTCATGAATACACTGCATTGGCATATTGATCACTCAAACTGAGAGCAAAGCTTTGTCGGGAACCTCCTTTAGAATGATCAAACAGAGGTTTTAGTGCTCCAGGGCACTTTTCTGAGTGCTGGGATTCTGAGAACATGAGGCTTTGCCTTTTTTCTGGGACTTCAGACCTTTGTAGGCTCTGTTAAAGGAACTGTTTGCTCTAAAGCCTCCTCACAAACACAACCTCAAGCACAAATCAGTTGAGCTCTGAAGCAAGCTTAGGTAGCTGAGCCTGCCATTAGCAGGTGTCATAGAATGGTTTAGGTTGGAAGGGACCTCAAAGCTCAGCCAGTTCCAACCCCCTGCCATAGGCAGGGACACCTCCCACTAGAACAGGTTGCTCAAGGGCTCATCCAGCCTGGCCTTGAACAGAACCTTGAGGTTGTGAAGCACAGAATCACCCAATGTGATAGCCTGGAATGGGTTGCCCAGGAAGGTGGTTGAGGCCCCATCCCTGGGGGTGTTTAAGGCCAGGCTGGATGAGGCTCTGGCCAGGCTGCTCTAGGGTAGGGTGTCCCTGCCTCTGGTAGGGAGTTTGGAACTGGCTGATCCTTGTGGTTCCTTCTAACCCTGACTGATTCTATGATGCTCATCTTGTTAGCTGCTGTAGGATGCATCCTCCCTTCCTCACACATCATAGCTCTTCTTGTAGGAGCAGAAGTCCAACTGCCCATGAGGTGATTTTGTTGTTTAAAGACAGCTGTAAAGTAATAAATTCTGATTGCAATCAAGTTCCACCTAGAAAATGCTGAAATGCCTCCTATGGAACAGACCTAAACTATCAGAGCTGCTTCCTCTTGGAGTTAGTGGCACCTTTTATTTTCCACAAAGGAAATTCCAGGATGAGTTGTCCAAGTGATTTTACCCTTTTAAGCCTAGCAGATTCAGGAGGATTTAAAACCTTCAGAGAGCCTCCCCCCACACCAGTGCAGAGGTCAGATCTGTGCCAGCAGTTTGGTTCTCAGCTCTCCTGCCCTGAGACTTCTCACTCTGATGCCCCTCAGGCTCCAGCACTGCAGTGTTTGAATATTCATAGAATCACAGAATGGTTTGGGTTGGAAAGGACCTTGAAGATCATCTTCCAGCCCCCTGATGTGGGCAAGGACACCTCCCACTAGACCAGGTTGCTCAAGGCCTCGAACACCTCCCTGGGCAACCTGTTCCAGTGTCTCCCCACTCTCATTCCAAAGAATTTCTTCCTCAATCTCTCCTTTTCCAGCTCAAAGCCATTACCTCTCATCCTGTCACAAGAAGCCCTTGTCAAAAATCCCCTCCTGGCTTTCCTGTGGACCCCTTTCAGGTACTGGAAGGCTGCTCAAAAGGTCTCAAAGGGGCCTTAGTCCTTCACTTAAAATCTTCACATAGAAGAAAATGTTCTTTTTGTTGTAAAAGAAAATGCAGTTTCCACCTCCCTTTGCCTCCAGGTTCCTGGAAGCAGCATTAAAGGACTGAGCTCAGTACTGAAGGATTAAGCAGCATATTAAATAACCTCATTTCTTTATAAACCAGAATGAACCTGTTACTTACTCCTTTATTTGAAGTTAATTCTCTACACCAGCTCACAGAATGTTAGGGGTTGGAAGGGATCTCTGAAGATCATTGAGTCCATTCCTTGCCCCCCCCCACCAAAGCAGGATCACCCAGGGCAGGTCACACAGGAATGCATCCAGGTGGGTTTTGGAAGTCTCCAGAGGAGGAGAATCCACAACCTCTCTGGGCAGCCTGCTCCAGGGCTCTGCACCCTCAGCATGGTGAGGTGGAACCTCCTGGGTACTAGCTTGTACCTCTTGTTCCTTGTCCTATCACTGGGCACCACTGAACAGAGCCTGGCACCTTCATCTTGGCACCCACTCCTCACGTGTTTATAGACATTGATCAGATCCCCTCTCAGCCTTCTCAGATAGAGACATTGATCAGATCCCCTCTCAGCCTTCTCCCCTGTTTACAGACATTGATCAGATCCCCTCTCAGCCTTCTCCCCTATTTACAGACATTGATCAGATCCCTCTCAGCCTTCTCCTCTCCAGACTACACAGCCCCAAGGCTCTCAGTCTCTCTTCACAGCAGAGATGTTCCAGTCCCTTCATCACCCTCATAGCTCTTTGTTAGACTCTCTCCAGCAGATCCTTCTCTCTTTCTTAAGTTGGGGAGCCCAAAACTGGAGACAGCATTCCAAATGTGATCTCACCAGGGCAAAGCAGAGAGGGAGGAGAACCTCTCTGACCTGCTGGCCACACTTACTGCTGCGTGGAGCCTTAGGATGAGCCACAAGAGCATTTCAAGAGGCGCAGTGTAAATCCTGCTGCTAGAACCCATCCATCAGTAAGTGTACTCAGGTGCTGGTTACATGGATACTGCTGGCTCTAGGGGGTTATTTAAGCTGATAACCAATGTAGTATTAATAAGTGGCCAGATGGTAAGTGAGGCTTTTCATTCAAAAAGTGGATGTTCAAAGAGGTGTTTAATTAGCAGGCAGTTGCGTGGGAACAGGCAGGGTCTGCGTTGCTGGTGGCTGACGCACAGGGAACGCTGGAAAGAGTTTTGCAGGCAGTGACAATCTCTGCCCTGCATAGGCAGATTTGACCTCGGGTCTTGAGTGACCTGTTCTAGTGGGAGGTGTCCCTGCCTATGGCAGGGGGTTGGAACTGGCTGAGCTTTGAGGTCCCTTCCAACCTAAACCATTCTGTGATCAGTTTGCCTGGTCACATCCAAGCTCCACACAAAGTGCTGGCTGCAGCTTGGTCAGGAAGGTTTAAAGGCTCCTTGTCTTCTCTGGAGTTTGTAAGTTAGCCTGGTTGGCTCCTCAGGATCACAGAATGGTTTGGGTTGGAAGGGACCTTGGAGATCATCTTACAGAATCACAGAACCAAGCAGGTTGGAAAAGACCTCTAAGATCATCCAGTCCAACCTAGCACCTAACCTTTCTGATTAACCAACCTATGGCACTAAGTGCCTCATGCAGCCTCCTCTGAAACACCTCCAGGGTACTCCACCACCTCCCTGGGCAGCCCATTCCAATGCCAATCACTCTCTCTGACAACTTCCTCCTAACATCCAGCCTGAGCCTGCCCTGACACAGCTTGAGGCTGTGTCCCCTTCTTCTGGCCCTGGCTGTCTGGCAGCAGAGCCCAACCTCACCTGGCTGCAGCCTCCCTGCAGGCAGCTGCAGACAGCAATGAGCTCTGCCCTGAGCCTCCTCTGCTGCAGGCTGCACACCCCCAGCTCCCTCAGCCTCTCCTCACAGGGCTCTGCTCCAGGCCCCTCCCCAGCCTTGCTGCCCTTCTCCAAACACCTTCCAGCACCTCAACATCTCTCTTGACTTGAGGAGCCCAGAACTGGACACAGCACTGCAGGTGTGGCCTGAGCAGTGCTGAGCACAGGGGCAGAAGAACCTCCCTTAATAGGCACAAACTGAGTTCCAGCCCCTAACAGTGAGCAGTGCCCAGGCTTTGTGAGCAGTTTCTGGGCTCTGGCATTGCAGAGATGAAAGAATTGAAGTGCAAGCAGCAGTGGCAGTGCCAATCTACCTGCCTCATGTCACTTATTTACCCTCGTCCTGTAAACCAGGAAGAACACTGCTAAGGACGTTGCCAAGCTACTATCAGCACACAAATTACTCTTACCAAACATAATGGAGTTGGTGTTTTGCTATAGTTGAGCCTCCTAGAGTCTGCCTGGAATTTAATCTCTATTTAAAAGGTCAGAATGTTGTTTGGTTTGCTTGAGTTTTATTTTCCCTTCTTTTTGTTTCCACTAAAGAAAATGAAAAATGTCTTTATAGGACTTAACAAAAATCAGTGGCAAGTGGTAGACAGCAGATGGAGGAAGTGCCATGAGCAGCTTCTATGCCTAACATTTGTGCCCCTTGGACATTGAGTGTTTGGCTGATGAGGAAGGATGGAAGGAAATACCGAGAAAGCTGTTGAGATCTTTTCTGAACCTCTGCTGAAAAGACTCAGGTGGCTCTACTGTGTCCAGTTCTGGGCTCCTCAAGTCAAAAGAGATGTTGAGGTGCTGGAAGGTGTTTGGAGAAGGGCAGCAAGGCTGGGGAGGGGCCTGGAGCAGAGCCCTGTGAGGAGAGGCTGAGGGAGCTGGGGGTGTGCAGCCTGCAGCAGAGGAGGCTCAGGGCAGAGCTCATTGCTGCCTGCAGGGAGGCTGTAGCCAGGTGGGGTTGGGCTCTGCTGCCAGGCAGCCAGCAACAGAAGAAGGGGACACAGCCTCAAGCTGTGCCAGGGCAGGTCTAGGCTGGATGTGAGGAGGAAGTTGTTGTCAGAGAGAGTGATTGGCACTGGAATGGGCTGCCCAGGGAGGTGGTGGAGTGGCTGTGGCTGGAGGTGTTGAAGCCAAGCCTGGCTGGGGCACTTAGTGCCTTGGTCTGGTTGGTTGGGCAGGGCTGGGTGCTAGGTTGGATGACCTTGGAGGTGTCTTCCAACCTGGTTGATTCTCCCCAATGCCTCTGCCATCCACAGGCCTAAACACAAGCCCCTGGAGGGCCCCAAACAGCCTACTCCTTACATGTTTGCCCCAGTAAAAGCAGCTCCCACCTGACACAGGGCTGGAGGGGGAGGGAAGGAGCACGAGCTGGCTTCCCCCTGACTTTATAAAGAGAGAGCAGAATGAACTGATTGAATAAACATTTTCTAGTCCCTAGAGGCTTTTTAACCCCTGTAGTTCCCAACCTAGAACAATTAGGAAGAAGTTCTTTATAGCAAGGATGGGGAGACACTGGCACAGGTTGCCCAGGGAGGCTGTGGATGCTCCCTCCCTAGAGGTCATAGAATCCTAGAATCAGTCAGGGTTGGAAGGGAGCACAAGGATCAGCCAGTTCCAACCCCCCTGCCATGCCCAGGGACACCCTACCCTAGAGCAGGCTGCACACAGCCTCAGCCAGCCTGGCCTCAAACACCTCCAACCATGGGGCCTCAACCACCTCCCTGGGCAACCCATTCCAGCCTCTCACCACTCTCCTGCTCAACAACTTCCTCTTCATCTCCAGCCTGACATTCCAGGTGTTCCAGGCCAGGTTGGACAAGGCCTTGAGCAACCTGGGCTGGTGGGAGGTGTCCCTGCCTGTGGCCACCTGGCTGCTCTTGAAGGTCCCTTCCAACCCAACCCATTTGCTGAAGCTGTGAAGTTTGCAGCAGTGCTGCAGTTGGGTGGGAGGCAAAGCTGCCAGCTCCAGGCAGTGACAAGTAGCTGCTGTTCTAATTTGGGGCTGCAGTGTGTGCTGGGCTTTGAGTTTTGCTTCTGGCTTCCTTTCCCTTCTCTTTGTCTGCCTGGCAGACATCCCTAGCAACTTTCTGAAATGCAGACCAAGGGGACAAAGACTAAATTAGCTGTTTCAGCATGGCAGGCTTGAGCTGCCCAGAGCACTTGTGCCTCCTTCCTTCTAGCTCCTGTAGCAGGGCAGATCCAGCTGAAGAAGTCAGCAGCCACTGCCAGAGAATGAACTTTATGGCATTTAAGACTGCAAGTTTAGCCTGGTCTGGTTATAGGAGAGATGCCAGGCTGAGGAAGATCAGCCTCAATGTGTTTGTGCACAAAGTCACTTCCCCAAGTTAAAGCCATTGCTGTTTTCAAAGCTGCTTGTTCCTCTGACTTGTTGGAGCTGTAGTTCCTCTGCTGGAAGCTCCAGTTCTGCACAACTCTGAAGGCAGAGAGAATTTCTCTGTTGCTAGAGGACTTTACTCTTAGCTCAGGCTTTTATTGCCCTGACCCCTTAGCAGCAGCAACCTTCACTGCACTACGTGGAAGAGGTGGAGTTGTGCAGAAAGTGGTGACTTGGATGTGGCTCAGAGGAGCTGGGGCACTTAGTGCCATGGTCTGGTAGACTGGGCAGGGCTGGGTGCTAGGTTGGGCTGGATGAACTTGGAGCTCTCTTCCAACCTTCTGGATTCTGTGATTCTCTGATCACCCTTCTCCACGGCCTCAGGAAAGGTGGAAGAGGTTTTCTATGTGCCCTAAAGACAGAGACTGCCTCGGGGCAGGGACTTGGCAAGTGAGTCCCTGGCAGCCCTGTTGATTATGTAAGTAAATTCGGTGCTAAGTGCCCAGGATAGGTCTGTGGCAGCGTTTGGCTGGGCTAATTCTGAGGGGAGGTGGCTACTAATTCATGGTGCAGTTGGCACACAAGCAACCTTTCTTTGGTGCCCAGCAGCCCTCTGCCCCTCGCTTTGCTGGGGCTCTCCTCTAACAATTGCATCCTTGTCGACAGCTTTGATTCATATTAGGGGAAGCATTTAATGTGCTTTCAGCTGTGTGGAGAGATTTAATGCCTAAGAACATGGTGTATAACAAGTAACTAATTAGAGAGCAGGTGGGGAGTGGTGTTTGGCAGGGCTAGGCTGGGCTGGGCAACCGGACCCGTGTGGTGCTGCTGGTGGTTTGCAGCCCACAGTCCTTGGAGGAGCCAAGAAGCTCATCCAGTTCCAACCCCCTGCCATAGGCAGGGATATCTCCCACTAGAATAGGTCACTAAAAGCCTCATCCAACCTGGTTCTGAACACCTCCAGGGAGGTTGTGGAGCACAGAAGCACCCAATGTGATCTTTGATCACATTGGGTGCTTCTGTGCTCCACAACCTCCCTGGGCAACCTGTGCCAGTGTCTCACCACCCTCAACCTGTGCCAGTGTATCAGCACCCTCACTGCAAAGAACCCTTTCCTAACATCCACTTTCAATCTCCCCTCTGCTGCTTCAAACCCATTCCTCCTCGTTCTGTCATTCCCAGACTTTGTCAATAGTCCCTCCCCAGCCCTCCTGGAGCCCCCTTCAGATCCTGCAAGGCCACTCCAAGGTCTCCTCCAAGCCTTCTCTTCTCCAGGCTGCACAGCCCCAACTCTCTCAGCCTGTCCTCAGAGCAGAGCTGCTGCAGCCCTCTGAGCATCTTGGTGGCCTTCTTTGGACTGACTCCAACACTTCCATGTCCTTCATGTGTTGGGGGCTCCAGAACTGCCCCCAGGACTCCAGGTGAGGTTTTCAGACTTTCAAAAGCAGCGTGGACCAGCAGGTCAAGGGAGAGGAGGATTTTACCTTCTGCTCTGCTGAGACCTCACCTGCTGTGCTGTGTCCAGCTCTGGAGCCCCCAGCACAAGGATGTGGAACTGTTTGAGCCAGTCCAGAGGAGGCCATCAAGATGCTCAGAGGGCTGCAGCAGCTCTGCTGTGAGGCCAGGCTGAGAGAGTTGGGGCTCTGCAGCCTGGAGAAGAGAAGGCTTGGAGTAGACCTTGCAGTGGCCTTACAGTATCTGAAGGAGGCTCCAGGAAAGCTGAAGAGAGGCTTTTGATAAGGGCTGGGATTGACAATGGCTTTGAGCTGGAAGAGGGAAGATGGAGACTGGAGATGAGGAATAAATTCTTTAGAGTGAGGAGACAGTGGAACAGGTTGCCCAGAGAAGTTATGGAGGCTCCAGGCCAGGAAGAGTTCAGGGCCAGGTGGGATGAAGCTGTGAGCAGTCTGGGCCAGTGGGAAGTATCCCTGCCCACGGCAGGGAGCTGGAAGTAGATGATCCTTAAGGTCCCTTCCAACCCAACCCAGTCTATGATTCTAGGACCATTTTTTCTCTCAGTTTTGGTGTTGATTCTGATCATCATAAATCTTCTCTGTGCAGAAGTGCTGGATTTGAGTTTGTTTTGCAAGCATGGCTGTGAGTACTGAAAGGTTTCTGCTGGAGCATTGAGCAATGTTTAGTAGACACTCAAAGGAAAATACTCCTCCCCCTCCTTTTGCATGGCCTAGTTTACAGGAACTTGAAAATCTGGCATGAAGAACATCTACAAGTTCAACATTAAACAGGTTTGTTGGCATGATTCAGTCTTTCACTGCCAGGATAAAAATAAACCCAGCCATGTGGCTGTAACATGCCAGGAGCCTGCCCCTCTCCCGGGGAGATGGGAGGGCAGTGGTTGGCACAGCCCTGGAGGGGAGGTGCTGGAGTTCCTGTGGGCAGCTGCAGGTTTCTCTCTCTGAGCTGTGAAATGCTGCCTGCATGTTTCCCTTGGGAGTGGGAAAGGTTTGGGCTTCCACTAGGAAGTGTGGGGGATGAACAGGCCAGCACCCAGCAGGAGGCTGTGCTCTTTTGATTTCCTTAAAGCTGAGTAAGGAGACTCAGGGGAGACCTTTTCACTCTCTGCAACTCCTGGAAGGAGGTGGGATGGATGTTAATCTTTGCTCCCTAGTGATAGATCAAGCAGAAATGGCCTCCAGTTGCACCAGGGGAGGTTTGGGTTGGATATCAGAAGAAACTTCTTCACTGAAAGGGTTCTCAAAGACTGGAACTGGCTCCCTGGCGAGGTGGTTGAATCCTCATGCCTAGAAGTGTTTCAAAGAGGCAGAGGTGTGGTGCTGAGTGCCATGGTTTAGAGTTAGAGAATGGTTGGACTGGATGGTATCCCAGGCACAACTCCAGGCTGGGTGGGGAATGGCTGAGAGCAGCCCTGAGGAACAGGCCCTGGGGGTCTGGGCTGATGCAAAGCTCCACAGGAGCCTGCAGGGTGAGTGCAGCCCAGACACAACCCTGTGCTGGGTGCAGCAAGAGCAGTGTGGGCACAGGGCAAGGGAGGGGATTCTGCCCCTTGGCTCTGCTCTCCTCAGACCCCACCTGCAGTCCTGGGGGCAGTTCTGGAGCCCCCAGCACAAGCAGGACATGGAAGTGTTGGAGCCAGTGCAGAGGAGGCCACCAAGATGCTGAGAGGGCTGCAGCAGCTCTGCTGTGAGGACAGAGTTGGGGCTGTGCAGGCTGGAGAAGAGAAGTCTTGGAGGAGACCTTGGAGTGGCCTTGCAGGATCTGAAGGGGGCTACAGGAGGGCTGGGGAGGGACTATTGACAAGGTCTGGGAATGACAGGATGAGGGGAATGGGTTTGAAGTGGCAGAGGGGAGGTTGAAAGTGGATGTTAGGAAGGAGTTGTTTGCAGTGAGGGTGGTGAGAGACTGGCACAGGTTGCCCAGGGAGGCAATCTTTGATCACATTGGGTGCTTCTGTGCTCCACAACCTCCCTGGGGGTGTTCAGTGCCAGGTTGGATGAGTCCTTGAGCAACCTGTTCCAGTGGGAGGTGTCCCTGCCTATGGCAGGAGGTTGGAACTGGCTGAGCTTTGAGCTCCCTTCCAACCTAAACCGTTCTAGGATCTGAAAGGTCTTTTTCCAACCAAAGCTATTCCCTGCCTCTGTCTCTGCTATCCCAGGCACATCATTCCCTATCTTTCTCTATCCCAGTGCATCTTTCTGGGGAGCAGGTGTCAGGGGAGCAGTGCCCACGTCTGGAGAAGCTGCACCTTGAGAGGCCACCTCTAGGAACTGCTGCCTGTGGTTTGCTGCATGCTCGGCTGCTGCCTTGCTTTTTTCTGTTCCTTTTCTCTTAACTCTTTTTTAAACTAGGGCTGTCCCTGGTGCTTTTAGATGAGAATGCAGCCTGCTTTGCTGAGCTGTCATCTGTCCCCAGTCCCACAGTTGATACTGTGTCAGCACTTGGGCTGCAAATCTCTCTTTGCTGCAGGTGTGTGCAGATCCGCTCCGAGCACATGCTTGCAGCTAGAGCTGCCTGAATGAACTCTGCTGTGCTGGAGACTCACTGCTGTTACTGTGGACAAGTATCTGACTAGGATTATGACAGCTTCCTCATCTAGGTGACCTTCAAGGTCCCTTCCAACCCAAACCATTCCATAAATCTCTTCCTAAAGCATTCTGGTTTCTGTGGCTCTGGCACGTGCCCACGGCTCTGGAGTGTTAGGAAGAATCATAGAATGGTTTAGGTTGGAAGGGACCTCAAAGATCATCCAGTTCCTTCCAAGACCTTCTCTTGCAGAGATGCTGAAAAGAAGCATTTTGGAGAAAAGAAATCAAATGAGTAGTTTTACATTGAAAGTTCCCATGGTGAGAGCATGAAAAAGGGATGCAAGCATTGAAAAGGGAACAGGTTTCCCTTGGAAGCTTTCAGAAACGCCCTTGGGAACAGAAAGTAACCACAGAGCTGGTTTCCAGCTGGGGGAGCTGGAACCAGGCTGGGCAGGGAAACACAAAATCCGAGGCTTCCTGCAGTACAGCACTTGCTTGGCAGGCTCAGGGATGCTGGATCTGCTGCTCCAAATCCAGAGGGAAGCACAGAGCTGCAGGCTTTGAGTCATAAACAGAGGCTTTGGAGTTGCTGGCGCTGGATCCACGAAAGGCTGAAAGCAGAAAGCAGAGGAGCCTTTGCTGGTGGTTGCAGCCATGGCTGCACCCTGCTGCTGTTTGGAGTGTCCCTGCTGCTGTTTGCAGTGTCCCTGCTGCTGCAGGTCAGTCTTGCTGAACAACGACTTGGAGGTACCACAGGTATTGCAGCCTCAAACATGTGGGCAAGGAACCAGCAGGGTTACTGGGGCAGGGGAATGGGGACACTGGAACTTGTCCTGCTCTCAGCATCTGGTGAGATGCTGTGTGCCCTGTCTGGATGCAGCTCCAGGCTGTCTCTTCCACCCTTTTTTCCTGGCCTGTAGGTTCTCTTCCAGCAGTGGCACACGTGTGACAGGAGGGCAGCCTGTTCCACTGCATCCCAGGTGGCTGGAGGAGGAAGTGGGGGCCGGGGCACGGCAGGGCTGTGTGGGCTGGAGAGGTGGAGGACAGGATGCCAGATGCGTTTCAGAGGGACCCTGATAGCATCAGTGCCTGGTGCTTCTGTTTCCTGCCTGCCTTGAACACAGCCTCCTGCCTTCTTGGTGGTGGAAAGTACCAGGTTTTCATCTCCCAGAATTGCAGGCTTGACACAGCCTCAGACAGGGTAAGGCTGACCTCAGTTTGTCTTTTGGAAGTGAAGCCTTCTGCAGAGTGTGTTAAGGAGAACTCCACAGGATTTGACTTCAGCAGCAGAGGAAGTTGACTTTTTGGTGTGGGAAAAGCAAACTGCAGGAGAGGAGCAAAAACCTGGGGAGCAGGGGAAGCTCCTGAGTGCTGGAGATCTGTAGCAGACAGCCTTTGGGTGAGGGTTTGGTTACTGCAGCTCGTCAGAATGGATGGAGTCTGTTAGAATGTGGCTGTGGACGTTCAAACCTGAGTGCTGGACGTGTGCTCAGAGCACAGTGGATGCCAACCAGTGCCCTTGGTGCCATTTCCAGCCCCACTTCAGCTGCCAGTGCCTGCCTGAGCGGCTTCACTGCAGTGAGTGTGAGCTGTGGAGGAGCAGATTCTTCCCCTCTGCCCTGCCTCCCCCCACCTCTCAGCCCAGCTGTGGCCGTCTGACTCATTTAGCACTGACTCAGTTCTTAAGGTCTTTGCTGATCTGTTACCTGCAGCTTCTTCTTCAGAAACACATTTCCCCTCTCACTTCTGAGGTTATACTTTCCCACACTAGCACGGCCATGGTGTGGTGCAGGAGGCAGGGAGGGTGTCAGAGCTGAGAGAAGGGATGTAGGAGCCCAGGTCCTGTTGATTTTCAGTAGGTGCTGGACATTGAATTGTTTAAAGTTGCCACCCCTGGGCTGGCTGAGCAGTGACTGGTCAGAGATCAAGGGAGGGTAGGGGATGGAGTCCATGGTGTTGAGATAGGAGGCAGTGCCAAAGGAGAGGGAAAAAGTGGACTTTGGAATTGTGTGAGCTTTCTGCAAGAGGTCATTGCATAGCAGGGGGAGGGGATTGTGGGCAGAAAGGGCAGCTTCATAAATCCTGATGTACAGAAAACAGCAGAGAAGCTGCTGAGGTCTGAAAAGAGCACAGAAGAGGGACAGGGAACTACTGGAGAGAGTCCACTGGAGGCTGTGAGGCTGCTAATGGAGAGGAGCATCTCTGTGAGGAGCAAAGGCTGAGAGCCCTGAGGCTGTGGAACCTGGAGAGGAGCAGCCCCAGAGGGGATCTGATCAGTGCTCAGCAAGAGCTAAAGGATAGGGGGCAAGAGGATGGGGCCAGACTCTTTCCAGTAGTGCCCAGCAATAGGACAAGGGGCAACAGGCATGAACTGGGACCCAGGAACCTCCACTCAACGTGAGGAAAAACTTCTTTATTGTGATGGTGACAGAGCCCTGGAGGAGGCTGCTCAGAGAGGTTGTGGAGTCTTCTTCTCTGGAGACATTCAGAACCCTCCTGAGTGTGTTCCTGTATGACCTGCCCTGGGTGATACTGCTCTGGCTGGGGGGGTTGGCAACTCTCCTATGAGGACAGACTGAAAGAGTTGGGGCTGTGCAGGCTGGAGCAGAGGAGGCTCCCAGGTGACTTTCTTGTGGCCTTCCAGGATCTGAAGTGGGCTACAAAAAAAGCTGGGGAGGGACTTTTTAGGCTGTCAGGGAGTGATAGGACTGGGGGGAAGTGGAGCAAAACTGGAGGTGGGGAGAGTGAGGCTGGAGGTGAGGAGGAGGTTGTTGAGCAGGAGAGTGGTGAGAGGCTGGAATGGGTTGCCCAGGGAGGTGGTTGAGGCCCCATGGCTGGAGGTGTTTAAGGCCAGGCTGGCTGAGGCTGTGGCCAGGCTGATCTGGGGTAGGGTGTCCCTGGGCATGGCAAGGAGGGGGTTGGAACTGGCTGCTCCTTGTGCTCCCTTCCAACCCTGACTGATTCTATGATTCTAAGTTGTGTGGAGTGCCATGGTCTGGTTGCTTGGCCAGGGCTGGGTGCTAGGTTGGACTGGATGATCTTGGAGGTCTCTTCCAACCTGGCTGATTCAGTAAGCTCCATTGATAAAGCAAAGAGCAGACATTGTAGCAGGCAGGTTTGGGTTTGAGAGCACTCAGAGGAGATCTGAAGTTTGCAGGAGCATCAGCTGAAAAATGATGCATTCTGGTCTTGTCTTTTTTTCTTTTCTTCTAGTCCCTTACCAGGGAGCTGTGGAAAACCTTCATTAGGGCTGCTGACACTGATGAGAGATCTTTTATGCCAAGGTAGGAGTTTTGAATGTTCTCAGTGTGTTTAAAATGAAATTGCTAACTGTAAAAGCATTGGCATTGGGGGAGATTTGAGAAGTGCTGAGTGTTCAGAGCTGTGTTGAAGTTAAAATGGTCTCTGAATCCTGCTTCTCCGTGGCTGAATCTTCCTAGAGGAGGGGGGGAAAGAAACCCTGGAGTTTTGTTTTCTGTCTTTCCTGATGTCTTCTGAAGTTGTACAACATACAAACTGATGTTTGAATCTTCACAGTGAGGCTGGTGAAACACTGGAACAGGTTGCCCAGGGATGTGATCGAGGCCCCATCCTTGCAGGCAGACAAGATCAGACTCGATGTCACCCTGGGCAGCCTGCTCCAGTTGGAGATGTCCTTGCTGAGTGCAGGGGGGTTAGACAAGATGACCTCTGAGGGTACCTTCCAACACAGTGCAATCTGTGACTCTGTGACTGCAGTTTGCAGTTTTTAAGGCTGAGTCAAGAATGTGTCTGCTTGGATTTGTCTTTCTGTAAGCCTCCTGTTATCATCTTAATGGAGTTTGGCATCAGCAGTGGCAAACGCTTCAAGTTCTGCAGAGCCATCAGAGCATAGGCTCTTACCACTGCCTTCCTCCCACTGAGCAGCAGATCTGCACCTCCTCTTACTCATAGCTGGGTCAGTGTTTGGAGAAGGAAGGAGAAACTAAGAAATGAAAACTGCCCTCTTCAGAGGTGTAAATTTGTACTTGAGCATTTGCATCTCCTGGGGTGGATGTCACAGTTCAGGTCAGCCTGCACCCACTGTCTGTCAGTGCCATGCTTACTTATCTTTGTGTATGCTTCTCTCTCCCCCACCACTCAAATGATAAACTTCTTGATGAGCTGGTGAAACGTTTTGAACAGAAGCAGCCAATTTTTGCATCAGGTTTATCTCCTGAAGGGCCTGGACTGTTCTCCACACAGCCTCTGCCTGGCTGCTTCCGCTGGTTGGGAAATACCCTGAAAGTTCTGGTTCCCTGAACCCTGACTCAGCCTTTCAGTTGCAACAGGGCAAAAGAGGACTTGTGCAGTTCAGAGAGTGTCTGAGTGCTTGGTTGAATAAAGATGGAGCTGAGCAGGAGCTCAAGGCCACGTTTCAGGTTACATCTTCACCTGCATTTGGATCCATCTGCTGCTTCTCTTGTGAGAGCCTTCTGCCGTCCTGCCCACGCTGCCCTTCGTCCCTCTGTCCTTCAAACAGATATGCTGCAGCTTTCCTTCACCTCTTACAGGGCAGGGCCCTTCACCCTTTCTTCAGAAGGGAAATGGGCATCTTGAGGTTGATGCTGTGAATAGCTGAGTGTCTGTTTGTGTCACTCCCAGGCAGTTGAACAGCAGCAGAAGACAGACAGCAGCAGAACAGAGATGCTCCTCTTAAAGAATGAAGAAGAGGGGTCAGGTGTTTCACAGTGTGGAAGCAAAGTTTGTTCATCAGTAGAGATGAAATCTAATAGATGACTCTGTGTCAAAGTGGCTGTACAGGTGCTGGGTAGGTTGGAGTGCCTGGTAGAGCAGGGAGAATCACAGTGTTAGAGGTTGGAAGGGACCTCCAGAGATAGACTAGAACAGAAGCCAGAGATGGAACAGAACAGATCATCCCATCCAACCCCCCTGCCAAGGCAGGATCACCCAGGGCAGGCCACACAGGAATGCATCCAGGTGGGTTTTGAAAGTCTCCAGAGAAGGAGACTCCACAACCTCCCTGGACAGCCTGTTCCAGTGCTCCATCACCCTCACTAGAAAGAAGCTTCTCCTCTTGTTGGGGTGAATCCTTCTGTGGTCCAGTTTGCATCCATGATTGGATCTTGTTCCAAAACGAGCTTGACCCCATTCACCTGCCCCCTACCCCTCAGATATTTATAGACATTGATCAGATCCCCTCTCAGGCTTCTCTTCTCAAGACTAAACAACCCCAGGGCTCTCACTCTTCTCTTCATAGGGGAGATGCTCAAGCCCCCTAATCATCATCGTGGCCAAGAAGGTGTTGAGGTGCTCAGGGCAGTGCTGAGTTAGTGCCAAACGTGCTGAATGCCCCAGGGCTGTCCTGCTGTAGCTTGGTGGCTCCGTGTGCTTGGCAAAGGGGGGAGCAGGAGCAAGGAGCAACCCTCAGCTTCTGCTTCATTTCCCCACTGCAGCATTCAGGACTAATGAGAGCAGTTTCACAACATTTATGACAGCACTACAAGCCTTGTTATTTTTCTTTCTCTACACTCCTTAGTGATTAAATCCTTTCCTTGACTTGAAAGAAACGCTTAACACCCGTAATTGAATGCCACTTGGAGAGGTGGCTGTCACCTCACAGCATGTGACTGCACTAACCCAGAGCTCCGGGATTGGAAATGAATGCTGCTGTGTCTGACTCTATTGAGGTGGGCACAAACAGCTGCCAAATGAAAGGTTGGCCTGGATGCAGCAGAGTAATTCCTTGAGCGCTCTGTTGGTGTTGTATAAACAGATAACATTAACAGGCTTGTGAAAGGGCTACGAGATAATGAAGGGGGGTGGGGGGGTTACAGTAACAGGGCTCCTGCCTTGCAGGATCTTGGTTTCCTGTTGCATCTGAAAAGGGAAAAAGAAAAGGCAACAAAATCCTCTAAATATAAAATCAGCAAATAGTGTCATAGAATCAGCCAGGTTGGAAGAGAGCTCCAAGCTCAGCCAGCCCAACCTAGCACCCAGCCCTGCCCAACCAACCAGACCATGGCACTAAGTGCCCCAGCCAGGCTTGGCTTCAACACCTCCAGCCACAGCCACTCCACCACCTCCCTGGGCAGCCCATTCCAATGCCAATCACTCTCTCTGACAACAACTTCCTCCTAACATCCAGCCTCGACCTGCCCTGGCACAGCTTGAGGCTGTGTCCCCTTCTTCTGTTGCTGGTTGCCTGGCAGCAGAGCCCAACCCCACCTGGCTGCAGCCTCCCTGCAGGCAGTTGTAAACAGTAATGAGGTCTGCCCTGAGCCTCCTCTGCTGCAGGCTGCACACCCCCAGCTCCCTCAGCCTCTCCTCCCAGGGCTGTGTTCCAGGCCCCTCCCCAGCCTTGCTGCCCTTCTCCAAACACCTTCCAGCACCTCAACATCTCTTGAGGAGTCCAGACCTGGACACAGCACTGCAGGTGTGGCCCAAGCAGTGCTGAGCACAAGGGCACAAGAACCTCCCCTGTCCTGCTGCCCACACTGCTCCTGAGCCAGCCCAGGATGCCATTGGCTCTGCTGCCCACCTGGGCACTGCTGCCTCCTCTGCAGCTCCTCTCTCCCAGCACCCCCAGCTCCCTCTCTGCCTGCCTGCTCTCAGCCACTCTGGCCCCAGCCTGTAGTGCTGCTTGGGGTTGTTGTGGCCAAAGTGTAGAACCCTGCCCTTGGCCTTGTTCAGTCTCATCCCCTTGGCCTCTGCCCACCCATCCAGCCTGGCCAGGTCCCTCTGCAGGGCTCTCCTACCCTCCAACAACTCCACAGCTGCTCCTAGCTTGGTGTCATCTGCAAACTTACTGCTGCTGGACTCAATTGCCTGCTCCAGATCATCAATAAACAGATAACATTAAGGGACTCATGAAAGGGCTAGGAGATAATGAAGGGGTGTGGGGGGATTACAGTAACAAGGCTCCTGCCTTGCAGGATCTTGGTTTCCTGTTGCATCTGAAAAGGGAAAAAAAGAAGGCAACAGAACCCTCAAAATATGAAATCAGCAAATAGTGGAGAGTCAAAATGAGAGGTTGATCTTGTACTGCTCCCAGCTGAAACTTTCCCACAAGTCCTTTATTACTATAAATAAGAAGTGAAAGAGTTCACAGCTAAATTTAACCCTTAGCTCCATCGCTTGCTGGGTTCGCATAGGTGGGAGCAGGCTGTGGAGGTGGAGGAAGATGAAGATCAATTGAATCAGTAGGTTTCATTTGTACTTCATAAAGACAAAAGAAAGAAAGAAAGAAAAATAATCTCTTGCCTTTTAATAGCTAAGGAATCTCCTGAGGAAAACCATTGCTGATTGGAATTCCCCTCTTCTTCCCATCCAAACACATCAGGATTTTGGATAGAAGGGAAGCAAATGCCACTGCTCAGGGATCTTTTCAAGCAGAAGAGCTTACAGCTGCCAGAATTTTAACCTAAAAAAGAAGCTGTCAACGTAGCAGAGTGCACAGACATTGCTTGCTCTGCTTTTAGACATTCAAAGTTCCCACTCTGGAAACTCCCTTTTTGCTTTGACTTCGTTTCACAATTTCTCTGCGGTTAGGCAACTGCAGCCTGAGCTGGAAGCTGTGCTAAGCAGGCTGCAGAGTTTGCCTCTCTCCAAGCTGCACGTGGGGTGGTTTATTTTTGTCTAAACCTGTACTCCTGTCACATTTAGGCCATCAAACATTTCTGTGGTCGAGGAGTGAGGGTTAAAAGTGGGACGTTAGGGCGAGGACTGCGCTAAATGCGTTCAGCTGCTGCTCCAGACCGATGGGGACTGCCTATGGGTGCGTGTGGGGCAGCACGTGGGTTGCCTCTTGACTCTTTCACAGCTTCCACTTGGGAATTGAAATGATAGGGGAGGAAAAAAAACCCAACCCTCAACCAACCAAACCTTGCCCTGATTGAATGATTCTATAAACTCCAGGCACAGCTTGTCGGGGAGTTGTCCGCGGTCGCAAAGCTGAAGTTGCAATCCCTGCTCTCCCCAGGCTGTCGCTGGCGGTAGGCACCAAGGTGCAACATGGCTCTGGCAAACCCCTTGGAGCAGGGTTTTAATTTGAAGGCAATCCTCAGGTTGTAGCCTGGGAAGGCAGAAAGCCTGTGGCAGCCTTGGTTTGCAGTGGCTTTGAGGAGCAGAGCTTCCTTGCAGTCATGTTTCTGAAGCCTTACTTGGGAAGGAAGCGCAAAGGCGAACTCCTGGTCGGAGGGAAGAGGGGAAGATAATTAGCTGCTGAGGTCATTGTTTGCTTCAGCTCGGTTGATAGGACAGCCCAGCCTGGCTTCTAGTGTAAACACAGTGTAAAATGTTTAGCACCAGCTCTGTCATTTGCCTTATTTGTCAGGGAATCTCAAGCAGAATGAGGAGTTCTCTGGTGCCGTGCACCCAGGCGAGGGAGTTGCAAGATGTCCATAAAAAGGCAGAGCCTTTGCTTGGGTGAGCAGAGAGGCTCTGCCTTGGCAGCCCTCAGCTAGCCCTGACCTTTTCCAGGCAGAAAATTCTGACCCAAATCCTTCCCTGCTGGGGCTGGATGATGAGAAGAAGTAAAGCTCTGGTACTTGCAGCTTTCTGACCTCAGTTACTTGTCTGATACTCGGTGGTTTGTGCTATGAAATGCTGGGGTGCAGCAGGCAGGCACTGAGGGTGCAGAGTGCAGGGGGAGCCTGTGGTGGGTATGGGCCATGCTGTCACAGGCTCACAGGATGTCAGGGGCTGGAAGGGACCCAAAGAGATCATCCAGTCCAACCCTCCTGCACCATCCAGTCTAGCTCAGGGCACACAGGAACACATCCAGACAGGCCTGGAAAGGCTCCACACAAGGAGACTCCACAACCTCTCTGGGCAGCCTGTGCCAGGGCTCTGGGACCCTTCCAGGCAAGAAGTTCCCCCTTGTGCTGAGCTGGAACCTCCTGTGCTGCAGCTTCCATCCACTGCTGCTTGTCCTATCCCAGGGAGCAGTGAGCAGAGCCTGTCCCCCCCCTCCTGACCCCCAGCCCTCAGATATCTGTAAATGTTTATTAGATCCCCTCTCAGTCTTCTCCAGCCCCAGGTCCCTCAGCCTCTGTTCATCAGTCAGTGTTCCAGTCCCCTCATCATCCTTGTAGCCCTTCCCTTGGACTCTCTCCAGCAGATCCCTGTCCCTCTTCAACTGTCTTCATCCTCTTCCTCCCATAGCACCCGCAGGCTAACTGGGCCAGCTTAGAGCATCTCTTGCCAGAGCAACCACATGAACTTGAGTGCCCAGGTGGAAAAATAAACCCCACAGCTGTTGCTGAAGACACCTTTTCCCTCAGGAGGAGGTGGGGAAGGGGAGCTTGTGACTGCTTTCAGAAGGCAGAGTCTTTGAACCTGGTTCATTTTTAACTGTTGCCTTCTCTCCTGCTTTCCAGGCCATCGCTGCGTGGACAGACCACACCATGCGTGAGTACAAGCTGGTGGTCCTTGGCTCAGGAGGTGTGGGGAAGTCTGCTTTGGTGAGTTTGGGGAAGCACCTCTGAAACACTCACACACACACCTTGAAATGAGCCTGGCTCAGTGCAGATGCTGCTTGTTAAATGCTGTGGGATATTTACAGGCTGGGACCAGAGTGGCTGAGGGCAGCCAGGCAGAGAGGGAGCTGAGGGTGCTGGGAGAGAGGAGCTGAAGAGGAGGCAGCAGTGCCCAAGTGGGCAGCAGAGCCAATGGCATCCTGGGGTGGGTCAGGAACAGTGTGGGCAGCAGGACAAGGGAGGTTCTTGTGCCCCTGTGCTCAGCACTGCTCAGGCCACACCTTGAGTGCTGTGTCCAGTTGTGGGCTCCTCAAGTCAAGAGAGATGTTGAGGTGCTGGAAGGTGTTTGGAGGAGGGCAGCAAGGCTGGGGAGGGGCCTGGAGCACAGCCCTGTGAGGAGAGGCTGAGGGAGCTGGGGGGTGTTGAGCTGAGCTTGGGGATAGGGCTGGGTGCTAGGTTGGGCTGGATGAGCTTGGAGGTCTCTTCCAACCTGCTTGATTCTATGATTGATTGTGTTGAGAGCTCCAGAGCTGGACACAGCACTGCAGGTGAAGTCCCAGCAGAGCAGAATCAAGTGGCAGAATCAGCTCTCTGGATCTGCAGGCTACGCTGCTTTGGATCCATCACATTTATAACAGGGCACAGCAAGTGCCAGTTAGCAGCCAAGTCTTTGCTTTGAAGATGACTTCTTCTTGACAGGCATTGGCAAAGAGAGGTGACAAGGTGGGATTTAAAATAGTATATGGGGGTCACTTTAAAAGTTCTTTCTCTGATCTCTGTTAACTAAACTAACAAAGAGGCTGCTGTGTGTTTTCCCAGTCTGAGTAGGAGATTACAATATGGTGTTGTTCCACTGCAAATCCTCCTTGTTTTAACTCCTCTCTGCCAAGGTGCTGCTCATTCAGCCTGTTGCTAATGAGAGGGTAGCATAAAAAGCTTCACCAGTGCTTTAGAGTGAGGGTTGAAAGACACTGGCAAAGGTTGCCCAGGGAGGTGGTGGAGCACAGAAGCACCCAATGTGATCAAAGATCAAAGATCACATTGGGTGCTTCTGTGCTCCACAACCTCCCTGAAGGTGTTCAAGGCCAGCTTGGATGAGGCCTTGAGCAACCTGTTCTAGTGGGAGTGATGGATCTTTTAAAGTCCCTTCCAACCCAAACCACTCTATGAATGAATCTCTGAAAGTGAAGCTGTGAACTGCCAGGAGGCAAAGCAGGGCATGGGCAGAGCTCGGATGCCCAGAGAAGAGACTACATCCCCACGACAGCTTGGTGGGAAATACTTAGAGTAAATTTCCTTTGAAATAATGACACAGGGGAAAGAAAAGGCTTCCTCTTTGACTTGAGTGATGGCTCCTCCTGTAATGATTTCATACAAATGGAGTAGCTGGAAGCACTCCAGTTTTCTCTTGCTGCTCTGCAATATGCCTGCGCTCCGGGCACGGAACCCAGAGCAGCTCCACTGCAACTCTAATGAGCTTTAATTTGAAATGTGGATTTTCCACCAGGTACTTTTCCTCAGCCTTCCACAGGTTGCCAGTGCCTCTGATTGAAGTTCAGGTCTTCTATATTGGGTGATCTTTACATTAGTTGTTCTAATTCGCACCCAGGGAAGGCTCTGTAGAGCTGGGGGTGTTGATTGCTTGGCCATGTCATGACAGAGGCCAAGGGGATGAGATTTAACAAGGTCAAGTGCAGGGTTCTGCACTTGGGCCACAACAACCCCAAGCAGCACTACAGGCTGGGGACTGAGTGGCTGGAGAGCAGCCAGGAGGAAAGGGACCTGGGGGTACTGATAGATAGTAGCTGAAGATGAGCCAGCAGTGTGCCCAGGTGGGCAGCAGAGCCAATGGCATCCTGGGGTGGGTCAGGAGCAGTGTGGGCAGCAGGACATGGGAGGTTCTTCTGCCCCTGTACTCAGCACTGCTCAGGCCACCCCTGGAGTGCTGTGTCCAGTTGTGGGCTCCTCAATTCAAGAGAGATGTTGAAGTGCTGGAAGGTGTCCAGAGAAGGGCAGCAAGGCTGGGGAGGGTCCTGGAGCACAGCCCTGTGAGAGAGGCTGAGGGAGCTGGGGGTGTGCAGCCTGCAGCAGAGGAGGCTCAGGGCAGAGCTCATTGCTGTCTACAACTACCTGAAGGGACATTGTAGCCAGGTGGGGTTGGGCTCTGCTGCCAGGCAACCAGCAACAGAACAAGGGGACACATCCTGAAGCTGTGCCAGGGCAGGTCTAGGCTGGATGTTAGGAGGAAGTTATTGGCAGAGAGAGTGATTGGCATTGGAATGGGCTACCCAGGGAGGTGCTGGAGGCACCGTGCTTAGAGGTCTTCAAGAACAGCCTGGATGAGGCACTTAGTGCCATGGTCTGGTTGGTTGGGCAGGGCTGGGTGCTAGGTTGGGCTGGCTGAGCTTGGAGCCCTCTTCCAACCTGCTTGATTCTATGTGTGCACAAACCTTCCACCATCCAGACCTTCCACCTCTCACTGCTTCCTTACATACTACTTGTGAAATGTTACACTAATTGTGCTCGACTCATTTAATCTTCTTTTGTTGTTCTTCTTTCCTTTCTCCCCAGACTGTACAGTTTGTTCAGGGAATTTTTGTTGAAAAATATGACCCCACAATAGAAGATTCTTACAGAAAGGTAAGCTACCAGCCTTTGTGATTGATTTGATGGCTCACAGAGCTTGCTTCTTGATTAATCAGAATGAGGAAAGGTCTTCCTTGCTGGAAGGTGTCCAGAGAAGGGCCAGGAGGATAAGCAGAGGGCTGGAGCTGCTCTGCTATGAGGAGAAACTGAGGGAGTTGGTGTTGTGCAGTCTGGAGAGGAGGAGGCTCCCAGGTGACCTTCTTGTGGCATTTCAGTATCTTAAGGGGGCTAAAAGAAAGCTGGGGAGGGACCTTTGAGGGCTCTCAGGTAGTGATAGGACTGGGGGGGGGGTGGAATAAAGCTGGAAATGGGGAGATTCAGGCTGGAAGTTAGGAAGAAGTTCTTCAGCCTGAGAGTGGTGAGAGCCTGGAATGGGTTGCCCAGGGAGGTGGTGGAAGCCTCATGGCTGGAGGTGTTTAAGGCCAGGCTGGATGAGGCTGTGGCCAGCCTGATCTAGTGTAAGGTGTGCCTGTGCATGGCAGGGGAGTTGGCACTGGCTGCTCCTTGTGGTCCCTTCCAACCCTGACTGATTCTAGGATTCTGTTCTAAATGTTGTGGCTGCATAACACAGCAGCACAGGCAAACATCAGCCCTGGAGCTGCTGCATGCAGCTTGTTGCCTTTGACTTCACAGAGCTCAGGGGCAGGGTGGACAGGGCAAAGTGTATGGGCAGCTACAAACTGAATTATGAGGAAATGACAGATTTGGGTGTTAAGTGGAGTGCTTCCTCACTTAGTCCTGGTTATCTGGAGGATTAAACCTCTGTTACTCCATACAACCAAGAGCTTTCACTTCCAATTCCCAGCGACTCAAATTAAGGCAGTTTGTGGCTTCAGCTCTCTGCTGGTTCTTCCCTGGAGGTTACCAGAGCTGCCCAGAGATAGCCTGCTGTGTTTTCACTGATTTCCACTTGTGCTGGGATGTGGTGGTTGGCAGCCTGTGCTGCCAGTGCTTCTGATTGATGCCTGGGGACAGGAACAGCTCAACCAGGCTAGGGCCAGACTCTCGGTCAGATCTATTTGCTGCAACTCAACAACAGAATTACTCACTCAAAACATTACAGCTATCAGCATTTGCTCTGTGTGTGCTCTCTGGAGAAGCTGCTGTGAAGGATTTCCACAGCATTCAAGCACAGCAGGTTGTGTTGCTGTGGGCCTGGTGCTGTTTCTCTTAGGGAATGGCTGTTCTGCTGTTTAGTTCCAGTGCCTCCTGCTCGCTTTGAAGCCATATGCAATTCTTCATGGCTGTTTTGGATGCAGGCTTGTAATTGCTGAGCAGAAGTCCTTGTCAGGATCCCTGATGCTTGTGGTATTATGTCATTCTATCAACAGAGCTTCTTTCTTGGCTCAATTGCTGTCAAGTAACTCATTGTGTTCTAGATTAGCATAAATGTTACCATAATTAAAGGCACAAAACAGAAGACAAAACCTTGCAGCGTTTGTGCCTGTGGTAATTGAATGTAAATTGTGGTATGAGCCCTGCTGTTAAATTTATTTGACTCTCCTGGTATTGCTCTGGTTGCATCTGAGACATTTCTCAGTGCCTGGAAGATTTGCTAAGCCTCACTGTGAGGCTTTTGCTTTCCTTCCTTACTCCAACAGCAGAATAAAATGGAAGCTGAAGGCCCTTTTGATTTGTCTCACTTAAGTGGAGATGTTTACAATGAGCTGCTCATTTAAGTCTTTATGATCAACAGAGCCCTGGAGCATCAGTGAGCTGACCCAAATGCCTGGCTTGGGGCATAATTAATCCTCTAATAGCAGGGCCTCTGTCAGTGCTGGGGAGGTGCAGGTGCCTGGCTTGCTTCGAGAGGCCTTGGTGGCAGAAGTGAAAACTCAGCTCAGGATCTTCTTGCCTGACTTGATGCTCTTGGAGGTCTTTTCCAGCCTCAGTGATTCTGTGACCCATGTCAGACAGTTTTAACAGCTTTTGTCTCCTCTTTTTTTTGTCTCCCCAGCAAGTGGAAGTAGACTGTCAACAGTGTATGCTTGAAATCCTCGACACAGCAGGGACAGTAAGTACAAGCTCTGTTTTGACTGATGTGCACTTTGCTTCTTCAGAATGAGATGAGATGTTAGAGAGTAGAGCTTGTGTAATGATCCTGGCCCAAGCAAAACCAACAGATCAGCTGCAGTCATTTAAACAGAGTAATTTTGTTCAGTAACCCAATCCCCAGTGGGGTGAGTGAGCCTGCTGCAGCCCTGCCAGCAATGTCAACCCTGTCCCCAGCTGGTGTCCTGGTGCTGGGACACAAAGGTTGGTGCATCCTGTGGCACTCAGCCCTTCTCTGCCATCCACCATCATCTTGCTGTCACCAGGCTGATTTAATTTAGCAAGTGGCCACAATCACAGAATTGTTTTGGTTGAAAAAGCCTTCTGAGATCATCCAGTCCAACCATCAACCCAACACCACCATGGCCACTAAACCATGTCCCCAGGTGCCATGGCCATACATTTCTTCAGCACCCCCAGGGATGATGACTCCACCAGCTCCCTGGGCAACCACTCCCACAGGTTAGACACAGATTGAAGCCACCTCCAGCAACGCCCAGGGATCAACTCCCAGCACCTCACATCAGCCTACCTGGGGAGGATTGCATCAGTAAAGGCTTTGTATCTTTCAAAGACTGTTCCTCTAGCAGGTGGCACCTCCCTGGCCCTGCTGTGTGCTGCTTTGGGAGGCCTGTGTTGACCTTGCAGGCTGAGAGCAACCAGGACCATGCAGTGGCTCCCTTTGTCCCATCAGTGTCATCACCATGCAAAGTCCTGTCACTGAGTAAACAGAGCCTGTGATGGCTGAGTGCACATCTGAGGGGGAGGACTTGCTTCCTAAAGTTACTTTGATTTAGAAAGCTTTGAGCATGCTCAGCATCCATGTGAAGGGGTGGAAGCAGAAGTCATTGTTGCAGGGCTCTGCTGGAGCCCCTGCCACAGGCCTGCACAAAGCTGGGGGAGCTTTGCCAACCTGTTCTTTGTTTCCCTGCATTGAAGCTTTAAGCCACTTTCATGCTAGAGATGAGTACAGAAATCTTTGTGTTCAGAGGTGAGCAGGCAGAGACTTCCCATGCAGTGCTGCTCACACTGAAACTGACTCTGGGACACCCAGGGCTGTTTCATGCTCCTAGAGGAGGAATTGACTTTTCCAGTCCAGATCTGACCTTCTTGTGGCCTTCCAGTATCCAAAAGGGGCCTCCAAAAAAGCTGGGGAGGGACTTTTTAGGCTGTCAAAGAGTGACAGGACATGGGGGAATGGGGCAAAGCTGGAGGAGGGGAGATTGAAAGTGGATGTTAGGAAGAAGTTGTTTGCAGTGAGGGTGGTGAGACACTGGCACAGGTTGCCCAGGGAGGTTGTGGAGCACAGAAGCACCCAATGTGATCAAAGATCACATTGGGTGCTTCTGTGCTCCACAACCTCCCTGGAGGTGTTCAGGACCAGGTTGGATGAGGCCTTGAGCAACCTGTGCTAGTGGGAGGTGTCCCTGCCTATGGCAGGGAGTTGGAACTGGCTGAGCTTTGAGCTCCCTTCCAACCTAACCCATTCTATGATTCTTGATTATTACTTTTTTTTCCTTTCTCCATTTTTTATTTCAAGAAGCTTTTTGCTCTATTAGGAGGAGGTAAAAAAAAAGGGCAAGAGAGGTGTCAATGCTTGAATTAACTTTGCATGCTGCAGTGGCTTTCTGCACGGGGTGAGAGTGTTGATGCCTGCCGGACGAGGGCTGTGTTGTGTCTCCGTTACAATGAAAGGTTGGAAACATTCATTAACTGCATTCACTGGCTAATTACTTCTTAAAATGATTCCATTCCAGGAGCAATTTACAGCAATGAGGGATCTCTACATGAAGAATGGCCAAGGGTTTGCACTAGTATATTCCATAACAGCACAGTCCACGTTTAATGACTTACAGGACCTGCGGGAGCAGATCCTACGGGTTAAGGACACTGAAGATGTGAGTGGAATCTTTTCTTCTTTCCTCCTGCTTAAAGGTTAACATTTGGGATTGGTCAGCCTGGAGTAAAAGAAGGCTTCAGGGAGGTTCCCAGGTGACCTTCTTGTGGCCTTTCAGTATCCAAAAGGGGCCTACAAAAAAAAAGCTGGGAAGGGACTTTTTATGCTGTCAGGGAGTGGGGGAAAATGGAGCAAAGCTGGAGGTGGGGAGAGTCAGGCTGGAGGTGAGGAGGAAGTTGTTCAGCATGAGAGTGGTGAGAGGCTGGAATGGGTTGCCCAGGGAGGTGGTTGAGGCCCCATGGCTGGAGGTGTTTAAGGCCAGGCTGGCTGAGGCTGTGTGCAGCCTGCTCTAGGGTAGGGTGTCCCTGGGCATGGCAGTGGGGTTGGAACTGGCTGCTCCTTGTGATCCCTTCCAACCCTGCCTGATTCTATGATCTTAGAACAGCCTTCCAGTATCTGAAAGGGGCTGTAGGAGAGCTGGGGAGGGGCTTTTGACAAGGGCTTGTAGTGCTAAGACAAGAGGGAATGGATTGAGGCTTGAGGAGAGGGAGTTTAGACTGGAGATCAGGAAGAAATTCTTTAGAGTGAGGATGGTGAGACACTGGCACAGGTTGCCCAGGGAGGTCATAAAATCATTCAGGTTCAAAAGGACCTTTGGGATCATCAGTTCCAATCATTGACCTTACTCTACAAAGTTCACCCCTAAACCATATATCCCCAAGCACCACATTTAAATGACCTTGAATCACATCCAGGGATGGTGACTCCACTACCTCCCTGAGCAGCCTCAGTCTGAAAACATCCCTGAACATTACTCTGTTTTCATGTCTTTGTGTGAGGGAAGTGGCTGGGGAGGTGTTGAAGCCAAGCCTGGCTGGGACACTTAGTGCCATGGGCTGGTTGGTTGGGCAGGGCTGGGTGCTAGGTTGGGCTGGCTGAGCTTGGAGCTGTCTTCAACCTGCTTGATTCTATGGGAGCCTCTTCAGTCACCTCCACTCCAGCTCTAGTCATCAGATGTAGTTGTCCTGCCTCCTGTTGTGTGGAGATGGCATTTGGCAGAGTCTGTAAGCCAGAGGAGCTCACCCAGTTGCATGCTTGGATTGATGAAAGGCCTCTTGGCTGATGACACCAGCTTGCAACCTTGTCTCAGAGCCTTGCTTGGCGAGGTTGGAGCCTGGAGTGGTTTCAGACCCCTTTTAAATTCAGGGAAAATAACATGCAGGTGCTTTGCATTGTCCTGCCTGCCACTTGGTGTGTTTCCAGGCCCTGGGTGCTGGAGCTGGAGCTCCCTGGGGAGTTTGGCTTTCTAAGCACATGGCCCAGGGCAGGCTGCTGGTGGCTTCTGCTGTGGTTGCCACGTGGCTGTGGAGATGTGTGGGAACTCTCTCTGCAGCCTTCCTCCAGGAGAAGCTGAAAAGGAGTATTTTTGGGTTGTGCCTAGCAGCTGCTCTTCAGGGGTTTGCCCTGAGCAGTGTGCAAAACAAAAGTCCTGAGTTTTCCCCTCTGACAGCTCAAAGCTGTCTCCTGCCCTGGTGCCTTGGAGCTGTGCTGGCCACAGAGCAGCAGAAGCAGTCTCAGCTCTGTTCTGGGGCTGGGGGAGTGGAGCAGGTCGGTGGACAGGGCTGGGACAGGTATTTAGGCCAAATCCTAGGTCAGCTCTGTGCACTGTGTGTAAATTGCTGCTGAGGAAAGTGCTCTGAGCCATCAGTGTGAGCCTGCAGCTCCGGGGCTGAGGGCAAGCTCCCAGGCTGCCGCTTTCTCTTGCATCTTCATTGTCCCATAGCCTGATTGCCTTGTTCCTTGTGGCTTGGGTTCCCTCCTTGGTTTAACAAGCTGAGCTTCTATTCATGCAAAACAGAGTTTCATTTTGGGAGGGGTGATGCTCACCCAGCTCCCTGGAAGCACAAATGCTTTACTGGCTGGGGCTGGAGCTCAGCAGCTTGCTCAGCAGCAGCAGGGCAATCTGCACTGCAAGCTGCTCAGCTCCACCAGCCAGCAGAGCCTGCTGCTTTGGGCAGTGGTTGAATTGAATTGTTAAAGTGCTTTTCTTTCTTTTGTGTTGGGGGTGTTACTTGTTGAAGCCTGAGAACCTTCTGAAGGTTGGCACCGTGCTCTGCTGAGCTGGGGAACTGCTCTCCTTCCTGTCTGCAGCCTCAGAAGGTGCCTTTAAAACCTTTCAAATGATCTGTGGTTAACAGGTTTCAATTGCAGCCTCCTCCACGAACCAGTTGGTTGTTCATCAACCTCCATTCCTGGCTCTGTGATAAGCAATGATCAGCTTTTGAAACAACCTTACTACAGCTTCATGTTTCTCAGCCCTCTGCTGCTTACCCAGCCAAATATCTCTTCTTTTCATTACAGGGGCTTGCAGTGATAGGATGAGAGGCAATGGTTTGAAACTGGAGAAGAGCAGGTTCAGATTGGATGTTAGGAGCAAGCTGTGCACCAGTAGGGTGCTGGAACACTGCAACAGGTTGCCCAGGGAGGTAGTTGAGGCTCCATCCCTGGAGATCAGGGCTTGATGAGGCTCTGAGCAACCTGATTTGGTGGAGGATCCTTGGGGACGGGTCCTGTAGAAGGGGCAGGCAGCAGCTGGGGCTGTGTTGTGCTCTCATCATCTTGTGGGGCTAGAAGTGGCTCCTGTTCCAATCCCTGACCACTCTTGCAGGGAAGAAATTTGTCCTAATCTCCAACCCAGACCTCCCCTGCTGCAACCTGTGGCCATTGCCTCTCCTCCTATCACTAATTACTCCCTCTAGGGAGTTGTAGAGAGTAATGAGGTCTCCCCTTCAGCCTCCTCTTCTCCAGGCTGAACAACCCCAGCTCCCTCAGCCTGTCCTCACAGCAGAGGTGTTCCAGCCCCCTGCTCATTTCAGGGCCCTGCTCCATTAGGGCCATCTGTCAGCCTAGCTCAGCTCCCTGTTTTTACTGCCTTTCATACTGCTATTTGGTGCTTTTTTTTGCTCTCTCCTCAGGTGTCTTCCTCAGCTGTAGCACTCCATGCTGCCTGCTAACTGCTGCATCTCTTGTTGCTTGTCTCCTCTGCAGGTTCCCATGATCCTGGTGGGCAATAAGTGTGACCTGGAGGAGGAGCGCGTGGTCGGCAAAGAGCAGGGGCAGAACCTCGCCAGGCAGTGGTGCAACTGTGCCTTCCTAGAGTCCTCTGCAAAGTCTAAGATCAACGTTAATGAGGTAATGCAGCAGCTGTGCCCTTGCCCTTCCTGCTCCAGCACCAACAGTCCTTCCTGCAGGCCTGCATCGGGAAGGTTCGGGGCGAGTCTGACACTCAGCCGAAGGCAGCTTTGGGCTGCAGCTTCTTCTGCTGCTGCTCCCTGTTGGTTCTGAAGAGATCTGCTCCTTTTTCTCTCTGAAAGGTTGAGTGACTTCACAGGTGACTTGCTGTAGGCTGTGTCAGAGGACATGAATAGCAGAGGGTGCTCAGTAAGGCCCACTGAAGTGGGTGGCTCTTGGCTTAGGATCAGAGGATGTTAGGGGTTGGAAGGGACCCAAAGAGATCATCGAATCTAACCTCCTGCCACAGCAGGACCATACAGTCTAGCTCAGGGCACACAGGAACACATCCACACAGGCCTTGAAAGGCTCCACAGAAGGAGACTCCACAACCTCTCTGGGCAGCCTGTGCCAGGGCTCTGGGACCCTTCCAGCAGTGAGGTGCCACATCCACATGTCTCTTGGACACCTCCAGGGGTGGTGACTGCAGCACCTCCCTGGGCAGGGAGCTCTGCTTGACATCAGGCACCAGGGGGTTATTATCTGACTGTGACAAGAACCAGGTTTGCAGCTACAAAAGCTGAGGTGACCCCATTGAGCGTGGCTGGTTTGGTGCCAGGAGATAACTGAGGCCGTTTAGGAGGCTGTGAGATAAACAGCAGCAGCAGAGCTTGGACTGCACCCAGCGCTGAGCTGGCAGCTGCTGGGACCTGCGCAGCGCTGCAGGAACTGCAGCTGAGAGAGGAGGGAGCTCCTGGCTGCAGAACTGCAGCTCCCCAGGCTGAGATGAGCCTGGCTGCAGGAGCTGCTGCTGAGTTTGGGTTGAGCCTGGCTGCAGGAACTGCAGCTCCCCAGGCTGGGATGGGCCTGGCTGCAGGAATTGCTGCTGAGTTTGGGATGAGCCTGGCTGCAGAAGTGCAGCTCCCCAGGCTGGGATGGGCCTGGCTGCAGGAATTGCTGCTGAGTTTGGGATTAGCCTGGCTGCAGAACTGCAGCTCCCCAGGCTGGCATGAGCCTGGCTGCAGGAACTGCTGCTGAGTTTGGGATGAGCCTGGCTGCAGAACTGCAGCTCCCCAGGCTGGGATGGGTCTGGCTGCAGGAATTGCAGCTCCTGAGGCTGGGATTAGCCTGGCTGCAGCCTGCTCTAATCTGAGCTGGTAAATATAGCTCATGAGGCAGAGTGCTGCCAGGAGGGAGGGCTCTGTGTGTGTCTGAGCTGTAGTGAAGCCATGGCTGTTAATGGAGAAACTGTTGGCTCAGCCATGGAGGGATCACCACAGGGTGTAACAAACTCTGGTTTGTTTCTATTTCCAGAGTCTGTGGCAGGGATTGACCTCTCCTTAGCCAAAGCTGCCTGAAAGCTCTCCCAGGGTCTGTGGGAAAGGGAATTCTCTGCAGGCAAGCCCTGAGCTGTCCTGGGGCGAACGCAGAGCCCTGGTTTGCATCCAGCCAGCCCTACTGTGTCAACCCTCTGCCTCCATCCTCCCCTGTCCTGTCTGCTGCCTCCAGTGAGACTCAGATCACAGAGAAGAAAATTACTATCTGGAGGATTAGGTTTTGGGTTTCTGTGATCTTCATTTTCTGGTGGTGTGCCAGGTGTTTAGTTACGGAGAGGATAAAAGCTGAGGAAATCAGAAGGAAGAAAACTCATGAAGCAAGCAACTCACTCTGCTGATTATTTGGTGGTTCTGCTGGCTCACAGACTGGGGAAGCAATTGCATTATTCTGGGCTTTGGTTTTGCCTCTTTATCTGCTTTTGGGCTTCTAACTCTGTTAAAATCAAGGCAAAAAGCTAAAAAATAACTCTCTGCATTTCCTGGAAGTGAAGCATAGAATCAGTCAGGGCTGGAAGGCACCACAAGGATCAGCCAGTTCCAACCCCACTGCCAGAGCAAGGACACCCTATCCTAAATCAGGCTGCCCACAGCCTCAGCCAGCCTGGCCTTAAACACCTCCAGCCATGGGGCCTCAACCACCTCCCTGGGCAACCCATTCCAGCCTCTCACCACTCTCCTGCTCAACAACTTCCTCCTCACCTCCAGCCTCACTCTCCCCACCTCCAGCTTTGCTCCATTCCCCCCAGTCCTGGCACTTCCTGGCACTCTAAAAAGTCCCTCCCCAGCTTTTTTGTAGCCCCCTTCAGATCCTGGAAGGCCACAAGAAGGTTGCCTGGGAGCCTCCTCCAGACTGAACAGCCTTTCATGCATGAACGTTCCTTTCATACTTGTTCATGGAACTGGCAGCCAAAACCCATAGCAATTATTTCACTTGAGAGCTTGCTGAAGCCACCTTCACTTTCCTTTCATGCTTGTTCATGGAGTTGGCAGCCCAAAAACCAATCCTCAGTTTTCCAGTTGTTGCAGTTTGCTACCAACTGCTGCTTTCTGCTCTGGATTTCCTTGCCACCACCAAGCATTTGTAAGCTGTCAGCCACTCCAGGGAGGAAAAAGAACAAACAGGGACAAGGGTGGAGCCTGCTGAAGGTTTAAATGTTTTCTCCTCAGTGCTGTGACCCAGCTCCAAGCATTTTTGCACAGCTCACTCTGCTATAAATTGCTGGGAAAACAACTCTCAGCAGAAGTCCTCACAAGCAGCTCCTGCTCTGCAGCTCAAAGAGGTCTCTGTGCTCCTCTCCTGCTGGAAATGCCTGAGTTCAGGGCAGATGTTTTGCTTCCCCTTGGTGATTTGTATTAAGAAACTCAAAGGATTATAGACCAGGCAGGTGAAGTGATTCACAGCTCCAAGGTGTTTGGCAAGGAGGAGAATTAAGAGTGCTTCCCATGCAGTAGGTGACTGGACATGACTTTGCAGAGGCTGAAAGCCCAGGAAAAGGGCTGCTCTTCCCTGCAGCCCAGCTTGCACCAGGGGGGAGATGATCCTTTTGTCATTCCCAGCTTTCCTCTTCTTTTTCAAAGCGAGGGATTTGTTGCCATTTCCTTGCTGTGCTCTTTGAAACCTTTGCTGGACAGGGCAGGAGCTCACAGCTCATTCTGCTCCCTGATGGGAGCTCTGTGCTCTCTGTGCTCCCTGATGGGAGCTCTGTGCTCCCTGTGCTCCCTGATGGGAGCTCTGTGCTCCCTGTGCTCCCTGATGGGAGCTCTGTGCTCCCTGTGCTCCCTGATGGGAGCTCTGTGCTCCCTGTGCTCCCTGATGGGAGCTCTGTGCTCCCTGTGCTCCCTGATGGGAGCTCTGTGCTCCCTGTGCTCCCTGATGGGAGCTCTGTGCTCCCTGTGCTCCCTGATGGGAGCTCTCTGCTCCCTGTGCTCCCTGATGGGAGCTCTCTGCTCTCTGTGCTCCCTGATCCCATGAGGGATCAGCTCTCTGCTCTCTGTGCTCCGTGATGGGAGCTCTCTGCTCCCTGATGGGAGCTCTCTGCTCTCTGTGCTCCCTGATGGGAGCTCTCTGCTCTCTGTGCTCCGTGATGGGAGCTCTCTGCTCCCTGATGGCAGCTCTCTGCTCTCTGTGCTCCCTGATGGGAGCTCTCTGCTCTCTCTGCTCTCTCCTTTCTATATGCTTTCTCCTCTCTCTCTGCTCTTTCCTCTCTCTGTGCTCTCTCTGCTCTGTCTGCTCTCCCTGCTCCCTCCTCTCTCTGTGCTCTTTCTGGTCTCTGTGCTCTCTGTTCTCTCTGCTCTCATTCCATGAACAGAAGAAAGCTGAGGAGGGACTTTTGAGGCTGTCAGGTAGTGATAGGACTGGGGAGAATGGAACAAAGCTGGAAATGGGGAGATTCAGACTGGAGGTTAGGAAGAAGTTCTTCAGCATGAGGATGGTGAGAGCCTGGAATGGGTTGCCCAGGGAGGTGGTGGAAGCTTCATCCCTGGAGGTGTTTAAGACCAGTCTGGATGAGGCTGTGGACAGCCTTATCTAATGTGAGGTGTCCCTGGGCATGGCAGGGGGGTTGGAACTGGCTGCTCCTTGTGGTCCCTTCCAACCCTGACTGATTCTATGACTCTTGGTCTGAGTAAATGCAGATGTTTAATTGCATCAATGAGACTGCAGCCTCCAGGACAGGGTTATCAGCTTGCCAACCTGCCTGAGTTTTTATCACTTGCAGAGTGTTTTACCACTTGGATTTCTCAGTTTGTGTTTTTCATCTTTTTCAGATCTTTTATGACCTGGTCAGACAGATAAATAGGAAAACACCAGTGGAAAAGAAGAAGCCTAAAAAGAAATCATGTCTGCTGCTTTAGACTCCCACGGCGCAGCAGCTCTGAGCCAGGTAAGAGGGGGCTGAATCCTGCCCACAGCTCAGCACCAGGAGCTGCTCCCAGCAAAGAGGACTCGCTCCTTTCTCTCCACTCCTTCCTCCCTGCTCCCAAATGCCATTCTGGGATGGATTAGAAGGGCTGTGGTTAGTAGGTCCAGAGAGGTTCTCCTGCCCCTCTGCTCTGCCCTGGTGAGTCTACATCTGGAGTACTGTGTTCAGTTCTGGGCCCCTCAGTTCAAGAGGGACATAGAACTGCTTGAGAGAGTCCAGCACAGAGCCACAAGCTTCACTTGTTGGGCTTCAAGAAGTCAGTTGTGCTGACTGACCTGGGGGAGAAAATCTGCTGCTCTCCCTTTCTCCTCTGCCTTGGGCTGATGAATGCAACAGAGCAGGAACTTCCTTCTCACTCTTGCAGGTTCTCCCTCTGTCTTGTGACACCACAGCTCCCTTTTGCTTCCTCTTCTGCTGAAGTTCAGTGGCATCTGTGTAACTTGTGTTGCTGCTGCAGTCCTAGGAGCAGTGGGGACAACAGCTCCTAGGGGGTTTGGGTGGGGAGATGAAGATCAGTGGGGAGATGGAGATCAGTGGCACAGAAACCAAGAGCTGCCCACCAAAAAAACAAGAAACAAACCCAAAGAAACCAAAAACAGGAGCAAGAAACCAGCCCAAGGTTGGACACAGCTATAAATAATCTTCCTGTGTATCTTGGCAGGATGCTCTGTGTGCTTACAGCTGTTCTGCTGCACTCCTGAGAGGAAAGCTGTGTTTCTGTAGCTTCAGGTTTTGGACAGAAACATCACCCAGGCTGCCCTAGAGCTGGCAGAGCGTTGGCACAGGAGTGTGCTGCTCAGCACCAGGCAGAGGCAGGGTTGGGTGTGAGCTCAACAGCCCATCATGGCCCAAGGAAGTGAGAAATGGTCTCTCTCTGGAGATATTCAAAACCCACCTGGATGTGTTCCTGTGTGCTCTGGCAGGGGTGGAACTGGATGAGCTTTGAGGTCCCTTCCAGCCCAAACCATTCTATGAATCTTTGGATCCATGAAGACAAGGCTGGATCAGCCCAGACCAAAGCTATCAAGTCACCAACATGTCCATTTCCAAAGGCACTGTAGGCTTCCTGTGTCAATTCCAGAGGAAACTAAATGAGTTGGGAAGCCAAATGCCAGCAGGAGGCATTTCTGCTCCTTTCTGCCTGTTGAGGGCAGGAGCAGGAGCAGGGTAGCTCCTTCCTTCTGCTGTTCACTCCAAGGGGGCTCTGCTAAGGGTGCAGGCATCTGGCCAGATGGCTCCCCTGGCAGGGCTGGCATCTACATAATTCACTTCTAGTCTCATGTTCAGGACTTTGCTGTCTCCCAAAGGAGGCACTCCAAAGTGCTTCACTTGGTGCTCCTTTTGCCCAGCTGTGCTGTGCAGTGAGCTGTGGCTCTTTGCTCCTGCTTCCTCCTCAGCTTGTTTGTGGGCTGGATGATCTTAGAGATCTCTTCCAACCTGGTTGATTCTTTCATTCTCTGATTCTCCAAGGCATTGGGACGTTGGGGGGATGGTGTCACATCTAATTACACTTGTCACATGAAATCCTATTATGGCCAAACCCCCTTCAACCCCATCCAACCCATCCTAATGAGACCATTCCTAGCCCTGCCTAACAGCACAAATCTTGTTTCCCCTTCTCTAGATCACAGGAATGAAGAACTGTTGCCTCACTGGAAAGTGCCAGCATCCCCCACTTCAAAACCTTAAGAGAAATTAAGAACATATCTGAAGGAGCTTCTCCTGTTTCAATATCCCACGAGAAGAATTTAGCTCTTAAAATGGTTTGCAGACAGCCCCTGAGGAAACAAAAACCCAACAAAGAAAACGATTCTGTGGCTCTCTCTTGAAAAACCTAAGCCCATCATACTCCTCCTTTGCAATAGCAATTAACAGGTGTGGAAAATAAACCTGACTGACTCTAGTTTGTGATCCTCCAGAGGAGCATGGATGCGTTGCAGATGTTAGCTTCTGCTGCCATCATTCCAGTTCCATACTGACCCTTTTTTAGCATCCTTTCTCCCCATCAAGCACTAAAACTCTTCCCACTGTTTGATATCTATAACCAGAGATAATTATCTGAAGATCTCCTTTGAACTCACTGCAACAAATAACTTTTTTTTTGGGGGGGGAGGGGGAGGGTTTTGAGATTTGTTTTGGTTTTGAAGTCTTCATTTTTGGGTTGGTTTTTTTTTTTTAGCTATTTAAAAGTTACAGAATCTCTTTCTTCATTCTGCCTAATGAAAAACGTTTGTGCTTTGGACAAAGAGAGAGAGGAAAGGTCTTTTAGAGGGACAAAAACCCCCCACAAACAAAAAAACCAAGCTGGGATAACTGATTTCTATGGCTTTAAAAGCATCTATATATATATATATATATATATATAATATACTAAACCAACTCTAATATTGCTTCTTGTGTTTTCCTGTCACAGATTAAATTACAGCTTTTATGAATGATTAAATTTTAGTACATTTTCAGTTTGGGGTCTGTGGTTTTTGTTATGGTTTTCCAGGTTTCTTTTTGATCTTTCTCCTCATGTTTTCCGAGTTCCTCTCCTCGTTTGGCTGGATCCAGTTTTCTGCTCTAAGCAGTCCCAGCAGCCTGGTGGTGTTCCCCCAGTGCCATCTTCTCACTCCCCTCCTCGCTGGATGTGGCTAACCACAGCAGGCTCCTTCCAGTGTCCTTTTGGACCTCCTCCCTGACTGGTTGAAGATTGGATTCAGCTGCAAAATAGTTCCTCTGCGCAGTGATTTTTCTATCTGCAAGTTTCCTTTCATCCTGTATCAAGGTTTGACTTCTCTGACCTCTGCTTTCACCCCACTGTGTACTTTGGGGTGGAATCCCTGGTTTTTGGCAGTGCCACCCACTGGGCAGGAGCCCAAGACTATCATCTCTCCTGGTCAGCACCTGGACATGAGGCTGTGGAGCTTGAAAGGTAGTTCTGTTTAAATCCAGTTTCCACACAGCAGATGTCAGCTGAAAGCTGACAAAGGTTCCCCCACCTGCAGTTCAGCTGAGGGAGCTTCTTCTTGGCGCATTTTGGGTTGGTTTGGGTTGGTTTTAGATCCCTGTTGGCTTTAGTTTTAAACACCTGTTGGCTCTGTCGAGTTGAAAAGGAGCAGGATGCGAAGAGAGCCACAGGTGCTTGGCCTCCATCCTGCTGTCTATATGCAAGTACAAGAACCACCTCTGGAACCTCAGGCTCCAAATCCCATCCTGGAATCCCTGCAGTGCTGGAGGACTTGCTCCTGCTTCTGAATAAGTGAGAAGAGAAAAATGGATCTTCACAGTGGAGAAAAAGTCAAACCAGACTTTGCCCTGCTCCTTGAAAGGGGAAGTGGAAATGCCACAGCTGGAGACCAGTTTGTCCCTGCAGCCTTTGTGTGCTTCTATCAGGAAGCAGGGGAAAGAAACTGCCCAGAAAGAGCTTTTCTAAACCTGTATTGGATGATCCAAAGCTCTAAGTGCAGCCCAAACGAGACTGGATGCAAGCATTTGGATGGTGACAACGTGAAAACATCCAAACATCTTAGAAGCTACAAGGACAGACTTAGCTCCCCAGCCTGGTTGTCTTCAACCTTCCTCTGTGCTTCCCTTTTCAGGAGGAGCAGAAGCATGGGCTGGCAGGTTGGTTACCTTTGCTAAATGTAAAGATATTTTAGTAATAAAGGAATTTTCAGCTACCTGCTGCTGCTGGAGGCCTCTTCTCTGCACACACAACCACAGCCTTTCTTCTGGCTGCAGTGAAGGGGGCGAGTTCAGCAGCTCATGGCAGGAGAAGGATCTTGCCTTCACCCCAGGGAAGACACTGAGGGGCTGAAGTGGGTTCAGAGAAGGGAAATGAAGCTGGGGAAGGGTCTGGAGAACAGGGCTGAGGAGGAGCAGCTGAGAGAGCTGGGGTTGGTTAGCCTGGAGAAGAGGCTGAGGGGAGACATCATTGCTCTCTACAGCACCCTGAAAGGTTAGAGCCAGGTGGGGTTTGGTCTCATCACCCTCGTAGCAAGTGACAGGACAAGAGGAAGTGGCCTCAAGTTGCACCAGGGGAGGTTTAGGTTGGGCATTAGAAGAAAATCTCCATCAAAAGGGTTCTCAAAAGGCTGAGACAGGCTCCCAGGAAGGTGGCTGAGTCCCCAGGAAGGTGATTGAATGATTGAATCCCCCTCCCTAGAAGTGTTTCCGTCCCTCAGAGCTGTGGTGCTGAGAGCCATGGCTTAGCACCAGCCTTGGTAGAGTTAGGGAAGGGTTGGACTGGGTGATCTGAAAGGTCTTTTCCGACCAAAACCCTTCTCTGCCTCCAGGAGCTTCCCCCCTGCCAGCAGAGCTGCTCTGCAGAGCCTCCCCGTCCAGCCCTTGCCGCGGGGGGGGGAAGCTAAGTCCTGCCTGCAGCGGGGACTGCCTGGAGCACCTCAGAGCCTGCTCAGCAGCAAGCAGAGGTGTGGGTGTCTGAGGGGCCCCCGCTGGGGGCTGCACCCCGAGCTCCTCCCCGGGGAACCTCTGCTCTGCTCGCCTGTCTCCTGCCCAGCTGGCTGGGGGGAGAGGCGGAAGGGCAGCCTGGCTTCTGAAACGAGGAGTAAACTTGGTGTAAGTGATGGAGCAAGACGTGGAAGGGCAGCGGAGACTTCTGAGCCCGGCTGCCGCTAGATGGGAGTGTGGGAGAGCATCAGGGGCTGGGGCCGGGGCGGCGCTGGGTGGTGGCATCGATCGCAGCGGAGCGAGGATGCTTGGAGGGGGCAGCCCTGGCTGCTGCCGCAGCTCCGCACAGCTCTGCCCTTCGTGCCCGACGCGAGGAGCTCCTGTTCTGCCTGGATCAGATGCCTTAGGGCTGTGGGATTGGTTTGTAATCTGAGTTTAGCTGGGGAGGGGCCTGGAGCACAGCCCTGGGAGGAGAGGCTGAGGGAGCTGGGGGGGTGCAGCCTGCAGCAGAGGAGGCTCAGGGCAGAGCTCATTGCTGCCTGCAGCTCCCTGAAGGGAGGCTGCAGCCAGGTGGGGTTGGGCTCTGCTGCCAGGCAAGCAGCAACAGAAGAAGGGGACACAGCCTCAAGCTGTGCCAGGGCAGGTCTAGGCTGGATGTTGTTAGGAAGTTGTTGTCAGAGAGAGTGATTGGCATTGGAATGGACTGCCCAGGGAGGTGGTGGAGTGGCTGCAAGAGAGAGTTCAGAGGGTGGTGATCAATGGTGCCAAGTCCAGCTGGAGAGCTGGGACCAGTGGTGTCCCCCAGGGATCAGTGCTGGAGCCAGTCCTGGTCAACATCTTCATCAATGCCATCGATGAGGGCACAGACAGACAGAGTCTGCTCAGCAAGTCTGCTGCTGACACCAAGCTGGGAGGCTTGGCTGAGACAGCTGCAGGCTGTGCTGCCATCCAGAGAGCCCTGGGCAGACCCTAACCCACCTCACTGCCTGCTCTTCCATCCCACACTGCCTCAGCTTGCTCACTAACCTGCCATGGGAGATGGTGTCAAAGGCCTTGCCAAGGTCAAGGTAGACTCCATCCACTGCTCTCCTTGAATCTACCATTCAGTTATGGCATCATAAAATGCTCTCAGGTTAGTCAAGCAGGACTGCCCCTTGGTAAATCCATGCTGACTGCTCCTGATAACCTTCTTCTCTTCCCAGTGCCTTGAGATGCCCTGCAGCATTCTGGTGTGCAGTGTTTAGAAAGGAGTTGGGTGGCCTAAAGAAAAGGTAAAATGAACCTTCCCCACACCCTGCAGAACTCATTGCATGTTTCTGCCTGTGAGCAGCACCCAACCAAATGCAGGAACCCACTGAAATTCCAGTGAAGCCTGCCAGTCCCCTCAGCCACCCAGCTCCTGTCCATGTGGATTGGGCACAGCCTCAGCTGGGGAGATGCACTACTGTCTCTGCTGCCAGCCTGCTCCCCAACCTCTCCACCTTTACTTACCTCTCTATTTTTGGTGTTATCTGAGGGCTATTTTAGGTCCTGTTCTCCCATCCAGCATGGGTTGGAACAGTCAGAAACTGCCTGGTGATGCCTTGCTGGAGAGCTGCCAGTTCCAGTTTTGATTTGATCCAAACATGGCAGGGAAGCAGGAGCTGTGGAAGGAGCTGCTGCATTGTCCTTGGAGCCAGCTTGGAGCCCCCAGGCTGGAGAGACCTTGTCCACATGGCACAGTGTTGATGTGTGAGGTCTCCAGCAGCACCATGAGAAACTCAACCTGAAGTTCAGAGTAAACCTTTGCAAAATTCCCCAACCCCACAAATGTTCTCTTCACCTGGCCAGGAGCAGGCACTGAAGAAGTGAAATTGGATTTTGGAGGGGGGCAGGCAGGTGCTGGGTCTGGAGCTGCTGCTGGTTCCCTCTGCAGTGACCATTCCATCTGCTGGCTCTTGGCTGCAGCTCTGCCCAGCGTGGTGCAGAGCTTGGCTCTGGTCTTCCTGGAGAGAGAACCCCCAAAGTGAGGGATGAGCAGGGAGAGGAGCTGCTCTGGAAGGTCCCCAGCACACAGTGCCCAGCAGTAAAACCAGCACTTGGCTGAGCTTGGTGCCTGTGGCATTCCCTGGACCCTCAGCTGGGGTTTGCTACCACTGGTGGCATTCGACAGCCCAGGTATTGGCAGCAGGTTGTGATGCCTTCACCCACTGCTCACCTGCAGAACCACTTCCCCCTCCACGAGTTGCTGCTCCTGCCTGTGACCTCTGTCTGGGCTCTGCCAGGGCCATGCAGGAACCTCCTGCCCATGGGCAGAGCTGGGGCTGGGCATTGAGTGCCCTCTGAGCTCCCAGCCTGGGGCAGCTCAGCGCAGACCTCAAGCCAGCTCTAGAAACAGGCTAATTAGAGACTCTGCCAGGGCTAATTAGCCATGCTGCAGGCTCCCAGTAGCCCTGGCACAGGGCTCCGTGGCTGCTCCGGGCTGAGGCCAGGCTCTTGCCTTTAGCTCTGTTGCTGCTTAATCCCAGTGCTGGGAAACTGCGTTTGGATCATCCTGGGAACGCCAGCAGCCTCTTCTTCCTCGCTGTGCAGGGCAGCTGCACACCAGCGAACTTGGCTCCTTCCTTCTGCTTGCTCCTTCCTCCAGCAGCCAGCAGAGGCCACAGGGGCGAGCCACAGTGCCCTGCATCCCCTCTCCCTCCTCCCCAGCAGGATGCACCTTGCAGAGCCTGAATTATCTGCCACGGGGGTTGGACAGGTCAGGGAGAGAGCTGGAACTGCAGCCTTGTGCTGGTGGCTGAGCTGCCCATCCTGCTGGTGTGGCTGTGCCAGCTCCTGACTGAATCCAGACTGCACCACCTCCCTTTGGAGCCTGATTTCACCTCCCTCTGGGTCCTGACTGCACCTCCCTTTGAGTCCTGATTTCACCTCCCTCTGGGTCCTGATTTCACCTCCCTTTGGGTCCTGATTTCACCTCCCTCTGGGTCCTGACTGCACCACCTCCCTTTGGAGCCTGATTTCACCTCCCTTTGGAGCCTGATTTCACCTCCCTTTGGGTCCTGATTTCACCTCCCTTTGGAGCCTGATTTCACCTCCCTTTGGGTCCTGATTTCACCTCCCTCTGGGTCCTGATTTCACCTCCCTTTGGGTCCTGATTTCACCTCCCTCTGGATCCTGATTTCACCTCCTTTTGGGTTCTAATTCCATTTCCCTCTGGGTCCTTATTTCACCTCCTTTAGGGTTGTGATTTCACCACCCTCTGGATCCTAATTTCACTTCCCTTTGGAGCCTGATTTTACCTCCCTCTGGATCCCTATTTCACCTCTTTTAGGGTCATGATTCCACCTCCCTCTGGACCCTGATTCCACCTCCCTCTGGATCCCTATTTCACCTCCTTTAGGGTCATGATTCCACCTCCCTCTGGACCCTGATTCCACCTCCCTCTGGATCCCTATTTCACCTCCTTTAGGGTCATGATTCCACCTCCCTCTGGATCCTTATTTCACCTCTTTTAGGGTCATGATTCCACCTCCCTCTGGACCCTGATTCCACCTCCCTCTGGATCCCTATTTCACCTCTTTTAGGGTCATGATTCCACCTCCCTCTGGACCCTGATTTCGCCTCCCTTTGGGGCAGCACTGACCCTGCCACAGCTCCCTCCCCCTGCCAGGCAGAAGCCTGAGCTCAGGCATCCTTGGCCTCTCCTTAGGGTGGTACCAGCCTTGAAGGCCAGGAGCCAGCCCCCCCTCACTGGCATGTCACGACAGCTCCGGGAGGGGCGAATAAGGAGCCCATTGTGCTGCGCAGGGAGGATGCTGCGGGCGCTGGCAGCCGTCCCGGGCTGTGCCCACGGGGGTGGCAGCGGCACGTGGGCTGCGGCAGCGGCACGGCTGGCAGGGGCAGCAGCTGCTCCTCGCTGCCACGGCCCAGCAGCAGGCAACAAAGGGCAAATTCATGGGGCCCAGGGTGGCTCTGGGTGGTGGTGGGGGGGGGTGTGTCCAAGTACACTGTGGCATTATGGAGCTGAGCAGCACTGGGCAGCCTCTGCCCGCGGGCGGGGGGGGACGACCCCCTCGTGCTGTGCGGGGCCACCGCAGCCGCAGGCTCCTGGCATTAGTTGCCATGGAGCACAGTTCTGCAGCCAAGAAACCTGAGACACCCCCAACACCACACACCCCCCCGGGTGTCCTTCAGAGTGCCCCACGCAAAGCAGCAGCCAGCAGGAGCTGAGACACCTCCACAGACACCCCCCACCCCCCCAGGGTGTCCTTCAGAGTGCCCCACGCAAAGCAGCAGCTACCAGGAGCTGAGACCCCCCCCAACACCACACACCCCCCCCCGGGTGTCCTTCAGAGTGCCCCACGCAAAGCAGCAGCCACCAGGAGCTGAGACCCCCCCCCCCAACACCACACACCCCCCCAGGTGTCCTTCAGAGTGCCCCACGCAAAGCAGCAGCCACCAGGAGCTGAGACCGCCCCCCAACACCACACACCCCCCCGGGTGTCCTTCAGAGTGCCCCACGCAAAGCAGCAGCCAGCAGGAGCTGAGACCCCCCCCAACACCACATACCCCCCCCGGGGTGTCCTTCAGAGTGCCCCAGGCAAAGCAGCAGCCAGCAGGAGCTGAGCTCTCAGCAAAATGCAAGCTCAGAATTCTGCTTCCCACCCCCAGGAGGGTTTGAAAGTAGAGCTCAAGCTTCTTGCAGCCTTTAGGAGGTGAGGGGTGGTGGAGCTGAGTGGGAGCAGCTCTGCTGCCCTCTCCTAGCCAGGTCCCAGCATGGGACAAAGTGGCCTCAGGCTGCTTGAGCCTCTGCTCAGCCCTCCCCATGGTCCATCTGGTGAGGCTGCACCCTCAGTACTGCCTTCAGTTTTGGACCCTTCACTCTGAGAAGGACATTGAGGGGCTGGAGGGGTGCAGAGGAGGGCAACACAGCTGGGGAAGGCACTGGAGAACAGGGCTGGGGAGGAGCAGCTGAGGGAGCTGGGACTCAGTCTGGAGAGGGGGAGGCTGAGAGGAGACCTCCCTGAAAGGAGGCTGCAGTGAGGTGGGGGTTGGGCTCTTCTCCCTGGTATTAGAGCAAGAGGAAATGGCCTCAAGTTGCACCAGGGAAAGTTTAGGTTGGAGATTAGGAACAACTTCTTTGCTGCAAGAGTGGTCAGGGATTGGCACAGGGAGGTGCTGGGGTCCCCATTCCTGGAGGTGGCCATGGCACAGGGTTTAGTGGAGGCCATGGAGGTGCTGGGCTGAAGGCTGGACTGGATGATCTTAGAGGCCTTTTCCAACCCAAACAGTCCTCTGGTTCTATTCTCTGGGTCTCTCTGAGCTGTAACATTTTGAGGCCATCCAGCATCCTGTGTCCCTCTTCCCTTTGGCTGTGGCAATGAGCAGTGTCAGCTTGGCTTAAATCCACAGGAGGGCTCGTTGGAGGGGAAGCAGTTTAGGTTATTGAATATGACTGCTCAGGAGCCCCTGCAGGATAATCCTGTGTGAGAAATGATGTTTGAAATGAGGGAGCCCTGACCCTGGGGCTGATCATGGGGAATCTGAGGGAGCAGGGAAAGGCAGTGCCCAGCCAGGGCTGTGGGCAGCAAAGGGCAGAGGCTGGACATGGAGGAACCAGCAGCTGAGGCTCTGACATGGTCCTGAGTGTCACAGCAGAGAGAAACTGAACTGCAGATCTGCCTGTGAGGCAGCAAAGCCAGCACCACTGTGCCTGTGGCTTTCACTCCTGCAACCTGCACCTTGGTCAGGGATTCTTGGCACTGGCAAGTGCAGAAGGACCAAGAACCTGGCAAGAAACCACCATGGCAGAGAAAAGCTTCTTGTTTCCTGCAATCCTGCTGCAAACGTTGATGACTGGCAAGGGAAACCAGAGAAGATCCATGCTCTGCAGGCCCCTAGCATGGGGAGAGACTCAGCACAGGCTCTAGGGGAGCAAAGGAGAAGCTGCTTTGCTGGCCTCGGGGGGAGGTTGTCTGATCCTAGCCTCTTGATTTGGGGCTGGCAGGAAAATCCACTCAGGCTCCCGGTGCAAGAGGAGCACCCAGCAGCCACAGGTCACTCTGGGGCTGGGGAAGCTGTGCCCAGAGGGCACAACCTCGGTCCCTAATGAGCATCCAGTCTTGCCAGCAGCTGGGACTTGCATGGTTAACTCTTTCAGCTGAAAAATCTGCCCCTAAAGATGTTTCCTCTGGAGGAGCAAACAAACCAAACCTGGAGAGGCAGGACCTCAAGACTTGATGTGGTCCTGAGCAACCTGATCTAGTTGGAGATGTCCTGCTGACTGCAGGGGGTTGGACAAGATGACCTTTGAGGGTCCCTCCCAAGCCATTCCATGATTCTGTGACCTGGGTTTGCAGCACTGCTGAGCTCAGGGTGGTCCTCTCCAATCAGCAGGTGATGCAGAGTCTGGTTAGCAGCTGATGGGCAGCTTTTGGCCCTCTCCTCCTGAAACTCTCAGTGTTCAGGGCTTGACCCAGGAGGATCTGGTGTGAGATAAGCTTCCCAGAGTGGGGCCAGGGCTGAGGTAATAACTGAGTGAGTGTGAGGTGCTGAGTGAGCTATGTAGGGATGAGTCAGAGAGCTGGAGGCAAAGCCACTGCCCTTGGGAGGGAGGGAAAAGGCTCCTTGGTGTCTCCTCTGCTGCCTGCCAGCCTGGGACTGAGCTCTGGGAGCTGCCAGGAGTGGATTTCCTACAGGGAGAGGATGGAGAGACACCCCTGTAGCTACGCTGAGCACAGGCACCCCAAGTGCCATTGCAGCCTGTTTTGGGTGCCTTGGCACAGGGCTGGGCACCTGCCCCTCTCCTGCAGCCACTGTGGCTGCTTTGGCTTCATCCATGCCCAGGCTGGCAGAGCCTGGGCTCACCAAGCAGGGGTGCAGCAGGGACAGAGCAGGGAGTGCAGGGCTCCAGGGAAGGAGACACAAGGGCAGCTCTTGGGGCACTGTTCCCTGCCTCTGGTCTCTTCCCCTGGCAGTGTGGGACGTTTTGTGCTGGTCCCTGCACTGCAGACTCCTGGCAGGGCTGGGGGGTGCTGCTGCTGCCTTGCTTCACTGCTCTTGGATTCTCCTCCTGCTTTAATTTTTCATCAGCTGAGTGGTCACTGCTCTTGGTGGAGATGCTTGGGGGAAGCAGAAGAAAGCAAGTGTTTATTTTTAGGAGCTGCAGCAGGAGCTCAACCCAAGGCAAACACAATTACTTCAGGTTGCATGCAGCTCTCTGAGGAGCAGAGGAGAGAGATTCTTCTACATGGCAAATGCCCTAAACCTCATTGCCACGAAGCTGCCTTGCAATGAGAGCAGCACTTAGCATCATAGAACCAACCAGGATGGAGGAGACCTCCAAGCTCATCCAGCCCAACCTAGCACCCAGCCCTGCCCAATCATAGAGTGAAGCAGGTTGGGAGAGACCTCCAAGCTCCTCCAGCCCAACCTAGCACTCAGCCCTCTCCAATCATAAAATCAACCAGGTTGGAAGAGACCTCCAAGCTCATCCAGCACAACCTAGCACCCAGCCCTGTCCAATCACAGAGTGAAGCAGGTTGGGAGAGAGCTCCAAGCTCATCCAGCACAACCTAGCACCCAGCCCTGGCCAAGCAACCAGACCATGGCACTAAGTGCCCCAGCCAGGCTTGGCTTCAACACCTCCAGGCACAGCCACTCCACCACCTCCCTGGGCAGCCCATTCCAGTGGCACTTCACCCTCTGAGGAGCACATTTAACTCCACGGGGGGTGGAGGTGGTGCTGGCTGCCCGCTGCAGACACCTCACTGCTGTATGCACCCCTGTGCTGAGTGGGTGCTGCTGCTCCTGGCACAGCCTCTCCAGCCTGAGAGCCTTTGTCCTCTGGGGGCGTGTGGGGGTTTTTCTGCTTGAAATGCCCCCCCAGATGCTATTCCTGGACCCATTTTAAGGACATTCATTGCCCAAAGCTTCTGCTGGGTTCTTTCTGGAGCCCTGGTGGCTGTGGAAGAGGAGAAGGGGTGGGAGGGAGGCTCCTCCTGGAAAGCTCTCGGCTCGGTAATTAAGCTGAACGAGAGCCTCTCAGCTAAATCTCTGTGTCTTGCTCTGCCTGAGCAAACACAAAGGAAAGAAAAGGACCGAAGCAGACAATTAAAACAAGCAATAAAAAAACCACACAGAGAGGTCCCTGGAATGATTTCTTTTCCTTGACACACTCACCCCCAACAAGTGCCACTTGCCCTGTGTATAAAGAGCAGCTGCCCAGACTTGCTTCAGCATCCCATTGTTGCTTGATGATATTAATTAAACATTCCTCTGGGACTGTTTGCATCCTAATTAAGTCGGGAACTTACAAAAGACTGTGAAGAAACTAAACAAGTGTGTGCTGGGGGGGGAGCTGTGTGCACAGCCCCTGATCTGCTGCACTGTGCTGAAGAGAAATGATGAACACTGGGGGGGGGAAATCAAAGCACTTTTAGCGGTCAGCAGTGATGGAGACTGTTTGATGAAGGCTCCTTGGGGATCAAGAGCAGCTCTTTGCTCCGGGGGTGTTTGGAGGGAGGGTTGTGGGCAGCGAGCTGCTGTCTGGGTGTGCTGGGGGTGGTGGATGAGGCTGTGCCCATCAGCCAGACACGAGTGAATCGTCCCTGGCAGGAGCCCACCCATATCAAAGGGACAATTAATCTGCAGCTGCTCGGCGAGGGGGGAGACTGGGACAGGGAAGGGGGACAAGGAGCTGCTTGAATGGCATTCACAGCCCGATAGGAGCGGCAGCTGGGGGCTGGGGCTGCGGGAGGCATCCTGGAAATGCCGCTGGGACGAGGGAGCCCTGCAGGTGGGAGCAGGGAAGGCTGTCCGGAGAGGGGATGGTGTCCGGAGAGGGGATGGTGTCCAGAGAGGGGATGGTGTCCAGAGGGGATGGTGTCCAGAGAGGGGATGGTGTCCAGAGGGGATGGTGTCCAGAGAGGGGATGGTGTCCAGAGAGGGGATGGTGTCCAGAGGAGATGGTGTCTAGAGAGGGGATGGTGTCCAGAGAGGGGATGGTGTCCAGAGAGGGGATGGTGTCCAGAGAGGGGATGGTGTCCAGAGGGGATGGTGTCTAGAGAGGGGATGGTGTCCAGAGGAGATGCCTGTCCAGAGGGGATGGTGTCCAGAGGGGATGGTGTCCAGAGGGGATGGTGTCCAGAGGGGATGGTGTCCAGAGAGGGGATGGTGTCCAGAGGAGATGGTGTCCAGAGAGGGGATGGTGTCCAGAGGGGATGGTGTCCAGAGAGGGGATGGTGTCCAGAGGAGATGGTGTCCAGAGAGGGGATGGTGTCCAGAGGGGATGGTGTCCAGAGGAGATGGTGTCCAGAGAGGGGATGGTGTCCAGAGGGGATGGTGTCCAGAGAGGGGATGGTGTCCAGAGGAGATGCCTGTCCAGAGGAGATGGCTGCCCGGAGAGGGCTCTGCCTCCATCCCCACGGCTCAGCAGCAGAGACTCACAGAACTGCTCAGAAGAGCCCTCCGAGCTCACCCAGCCCAGCTCTCAGCCCAACTCCACCGTGGCCACTAAACCATGGCCCCGGGTGCCACGGACACAGGTTTCTTGAACCCCTCCAGGGCTGGGGACTCCACCACCTCCCCGGGCAGCCTGTGCCAGTCCCTGAGCACTCTGGCAGCACAGCAACGTCTCTCGATCGCAAACCTAACCCTCCCCGGCACAATTCCAGGCTGTTTCCTCCCCTTCTATCACCTGATGCTAGGGAGAAGAGGCCAACCCCCACCTCACTGCTACCTCCTCTCAGAGAGCTGTGGAGGGCAATGAGGTCTCCTCTCAGCCCCCTCCTCTCCAGGCTAATACTTCACTGCAGCGTGACCCCAGCTCTGCTGTAGCCTCCAGTGCTGGTGGGGCTGGAGGCTCTGCCTTGGGGACAATCCTTCCCCAGGAGGAAGACCCCTCCTTGGCCATAGTTTGCCCTGGTGCCAGCTGGGCTGAGCCTCATCCTCCTCATCTTCTCCTTTCATGTCGCCAGGAAGACTTGAGCACATTGTTCCCAGCTCAGACTCATGCACCCTGCAGGGATGTGCCGTGAATTACTTCCCCAGCGATGTGAGTAATTAAGCTCAATGAGAGGGTATCCTGTTAAATAGCCTAATTAGGGGAGCGGAGCCAGCGAGCTGAGCGCAGCGGCAGCGGTTTTGTTCTGCCTGCAGACAGCTTTTATCTCCTTCCCTCTCCTCTCTTCCCTGGGCTCCGCAGCTGTGCCAGCAGCCCTGCTGCTCGCCCTGGCACTGAGCTCTCTCCAGGAGCTCCAGAGCCTCACTGCTTCCTTCGTGGCTTTTCCCTGGGAGGGTGACAGAGCCTGGCACAGGCTGCCCAGGGGGGCTGTGGAGTCTTCCTCTCTGGAGATATTCAAACCCCACCTGGATGTGTTCCTGTGGGATCTGCTCTAGGAGATGCTGCTCTGGCAGGGGGCTGGACTGGCTGAGCTTTGGAGTCCCTTCCAGCCCCTGACATTCTGTGTTCCCTCCACACCAGGACTTTCCTTCCCCTCATGCTCCATCTCTAAGCCATGTGGGGGCCATGGGCAAGGCTGCAGCTTGAAGCTCATCAACGTTTGCCTTAGAGAAAGCAGAAGTGGCTGCAGGGCAGGGTCACAGCTAACCACTGAGTGGTCTAGGTTGGAACAGACCTTCAAGTTCACAGAGAGAAGGAGCAGGAGCTGGAGCAGAAGCAGGAGCAGGAGCAGGATTTGGAGAAGGAGAAGGAGCAGAAGCTGGAGCAGCAGCTGGAGCAGGATTTGGAGAAGAAGGAGAAGGAGCAGGAGCTGGAGCAGGAGTGGGAGCAGGAGCAGGAGCAGGGTAGCTCCTTCCTTCTGCTGTTAGCTCCAAGGGGCTCTGCTAAGGGTGCAGGCATCTGGCCAGATGGCTCCCTTGGCAGGGCTGGCATCTACATAATTCACTTCTAGTCTCATGTTCAGGACTTTGCTGTCTCCCAAAGGAAGCACTCCAGAGTGCTTCACTTGGTGCTCCTTTTGCCCAGCTATGCTGTGCAGTGAGCTGTGGCTCTCTGCTCCTGCTTCCTCCTCAGCTTGTTTGTGCATCGCCAAGGCACTGGGATGTTGGGAGGATGGTGTCACATCTAATTACACTTGTCACATTAAATCACACTATGGCAACCCCCCCCAAGCCCCTGCTGGGAACATAATCCTCTCTGGTAGGGCTCTGAATGCAGCCAGCTTCTTCTGGAGGAGGTTTAAACACACCCAGGGCAGCAGCACAACCTGGTCAGCCCCTCAGCATGGGGCAGAGATGTCTCTCCTGCCCAGGTGGGATGGCAGAGCTGTCATCACCACACTGCCACTGTCACCACCATGCTACCTGTGTCACCATCCCCCCACCGTGCTCCCGGCAGCTTGGGGCTGCTCCCAGAGCTTGGCTGGTGGAGGCAAAAGGTCCTGGCATGCTTTGGGCTGCAGCCATGCTCCTGAGCACAGGAGAAGGAGGAATCACTGCTGGGGGCTGCAAGATAGCATAGGTTTTGCTGCTGTCAGGCAGGGTAAGAGTGGCTCATCCTGCCCAGCCCTGAGGGGTTTAGAGGGCCCATAAAAGCTCTGCAGAAGGAGGGCTTCTGCTCCACCTTTCCTGGCAGTGCATCCTGTCCCCAGGGCTCTGAGGCTGCGAGCAGAGGGATTGTTCCCTTCCCTCTGGAGGAGACACCTCCGAAGGGCAAACGGCACAGGCTGGGGAAAGCTCAGACACTGCTAACAGCATCTGCCACCAGCGAGGGGGCTGGAATCCAGGTGAGCAAGGGCTGCAAAGATCCCCTTCGACATCCAGAGGAGCTGATCCCTCCCTTGGCAGGCAGAGCTGGAGTCAGGGTGCAGGAAACTCAGCACGAAGCCACCCGTGGAGGTTTCCACACGACTGGCAGGAGCTCAGGCAGCTGCCTGCAGAAGAGCCTGGCTGCCTGTGGCTGCCAGCTCCCAGTAATTGCTCTGGAACAGAATGGCAAGACCAGGAGGAGAAGGTCTGGGCAGGTAGCTTGGGATAGCTGCATCTGAGTCACCTCAGAACATGAGGAGCACCCTTGGAGCCATCCAGCATTCCATAACCACGGCCCTGGGATGTTGGTGGCCATCCAGCTCTGCAGGGATGTTGGTGGCCATGGCTCCTGGCACTGGAGCTGCTCCTCTCAGCCTCACCCCTCAGACCACTTTCCCTGGCAGCCTTGGCCATCGTTGCTGGCTGACAGGAGAGCTGTGGGGCTGGACATGGCCACCAGGCATATGGATGGGCTCAAGGAGCTTGTTCCTTGCCAGCCACAGCATTGCCTGCCTCTGCCTCTGCCCACACTGCAAGGTGCTGAGTTACCTGGGACCTCACTTCATGGTGCCCTGCACGACCCAGTGCTGCAATGCCTTCTGTCTGGAGCAGAGCTGACAGGTACTCTGCAATGGTCTTGCCCTCTGGAGACCCCAGCCAGGCTTCTTGTTCAGCCCCAGAAGATTGCTACAGAGCACAGAGGGTAGCAAAGCCAGCAGGAGGGTCTGCAGTGCCCCTCAGCTCTCCCAGCCTGCCCAAGGGAGGTTGCTGTGAGCATTGGAAAACAAAGCAACTGCTCGGTCGGGCAGTAGCTTAGCTCAGCCCCAGGGTCTCCTCCTGGTGCTCCCCTCTGCCTGCAAAGCCCTGGGAGGCGACAGCCCCCCCCCTGCTGTGCCAGCCTCCAGCCAGGCTCTGTCACTATCAGAGCAAAGGGACTAATTAAACCCGACAGGATGTCACCCTCGTTAGCTCCAGGTTGGAAACGCCACACTGCTGACATGGGGAACGTGGGGAAGCCCCCTGGGAAGGTCCAGCCTGAGCTGCTGGCTCAGTCTTGGGTGTGGGAGCAGATTTCCCCCATCTGAGCAGTGGGACTCCCCCCAGCAGCACGGAGGTTGTGTGGTAAAGCTGGCAAGAGCCATCTCTGTGCCACCAGCAGCCAGCCCTACTCTGCCAGGGGTGCTCTTCTGCCTGCCCAGGCACCCCCTGCCATCTTCTGGGCAAGGGTTGGTGAGCAAAGGCGACCCAAGGCTGCTCCCCCTCTGCTCCCACAGCGAGGCTGTGGCTGCATCCAGCCCTTTCCCCCAGAGCTGGCAGAGGGTCCTGGATGGGCTTTGGTGCAAAGGATGAACAGGGACCCCTCAGCTCCCCCTCCAGAGCCTGGAGCCTGTGTCCTGCTGGCCCTGGTGTGGTCTAAGTGAGCAGGATGTGCTCCCTGCACTGACCTCCAGCCTGTCTAAGGTGAGGGGAGACACAGGAGCAGCCTTTTCTTCTTCCCCAGGTATTGATTTCCCCCTTTTGCTTTCCTGTTTGGAGAAAGCCAAGAAATCTGAGCCAGCTCAGAGGCTTTGCTCCACACCATCACTGCAGGCAATGCTCCTGAGAACCAGGGAGGTGAGAAGTCAGTGGAGAGGGCAAGCACCCAGCCAGGGCCAGCCAGAGAGGAGGACGAGGACAGCAGCCCCAGCAGGGAGATTGGGCAGAACTGAGGGGCTGAGGATGTTCCCCAAGGCCTGCCACAGCCCAGCCTGTTGCAGAAAAGTGGTTATTTTGCTGATGCTTGAAAGCCAGTGCAGGAGAGTCCCTGCCAGCTGGAAGGGGAATGATTCCTCCAGGAGAGATGCCACCTGGGTACAAATGAGCCCGGACAAAAGGAAAGGGAAACAGACCAGAGCCTCTTCCTGCAGAGCCAGGGATGCTGGAGAGCCACAGGCCACGGTCCAGAAAGGCTGCTTGGAGAAGTGGAAGAGACTCTGCTGCTGCTGGAGGTGATTTGGAACGTGCTGGAGTGGATACAACAGTGTCGGGCTTGGATCAAAGGGGGTAGAGACCAGCGAGGGTCTGGCAGTTTGGCTCCTTCCTGCCGGACTCAGTAGGAAGGGAACTGAGGTGTGCTCAGCCTCCAGGCAGAGCCCTTGCGGTTGGTTGGCTGCATCAGCAGGGATGGGAAACAGGGAGAGAGCCCAGGATGGTGAGAGGAGGATGAGCACTGGCCCCAGGCAGGCTTCAGCAGCAGCGTGGATTTGCAGGGCTCTTCAGCTCCAGCAAATGAAGCCCTTGGCAGTGGGAGAGGAGAGCAGGAGGGGCAGCAGGCAGCCTGTGTTTGCCTTTCCTCTTGCCCAGCATTAGCCTAAGAAGCCCCAGCTCATTGTCAGCAGAATAAGCTGTGAAATGGGTTTGAAAATCAAGGCTCTTTAATTACAGACACATTTGGAGCCTTCTGGAGGCCATCTGGGGTGTCAGCACTGGTAGGGAGGGAGAGCCTGGGCGGGGGGCAGAGCCAGGAGCAGCTCCAGGAAAAGCACTCTGGTGATGAGCAGAGCAAATCCTCTCTGTAGGTTAAGCCGTATGGGGCAGCTCCAGCATAGCTGCATTACCGGGGAGCTGGATCTGCTCAGCAGTGGCACAGATGGGGGGCTTGGAAGGGGCTGAGCTGTGCTCCTCACCCAGCCCTTGGTGAGTAGGAGCTGAGCTCCTCACCCAGCTTTTGGTGAGCAGGAGCTGTGCTCCTCACCCAGCCTTTGGTGAGCAGGAGCTGTGCTCCTCACCCAGCCCTTGGTGAGCAGGAGCTGAGCTCCTCACCCAGCTTTTGGTGAGCAGGAGCTGAGCTCCTCACTCAGCTTTTGGTGAGCAGGAGCTGTGCTCCTCACCCAGCCCTTGGTGAGCAGGAGCTGTGCTCCTCACCCAGCTTTTGGTGAGCAGGAGCTGTGCTCCTCACTCAGCTTTTGGTGAGCAGGAGCTGTGCTCCTCACCCAGCCCTTGGTGAGCAGGAGCTGTGCTCCTCACCCAGCTTTTGGCCAAGCAGGAGCTGAGCTCCTCACCCAGCCCTTGGTGAGCAGGAGCTGAGCTCCTCACCCAGCCCTTGGTGAGCAAGAGCTGTGCTCCTCACCCAGCCCTTGGTGAGCAGGAGCTGTGCTCCTCACCCAGCTTTTGGTGAGCAGGAGCTGAGCTCCTCACCCAGCCCTTGGTGAGCAAGAGCTGTGCTCCTCACCCAGCTTTTGGCCAAGCAGGACCCTGGCCACCTCCAGCAGAACAGGGAACCTGCAAGCACTAAGCCCATCTAACATCTTCCCTCTCCACCCTGCCCTCCCCAAACAAAGTGGTTGGAGTTTTCTAGCCCAGCTCATTCTGCACGGGCAGAGCTGGCACCATCCCCAGCCTGCTCCCCTCTGCCAGTGCCAGGTGTAGAGTGAGCAGCAGTGCAGTGCCAGGCTGCTAATCCCCGGTGCTCGGGTGACCATTATTGGTGTCTAATTAACTCCAGCGTGTCTGATCCCACCCGGGCTTAGCAGACCCCAGGAGCAGAGGTTTCTCCTCCATCTGAGAGCTGAAGCTTCCTCTGCCTCACTGCTTTCCACGGGGCAGGTTCGGTGGTGGTGGGGGGAGGGTGTCCTGTGTAAAGCTTGTCCTGTGTCTGGTAGCAGCAGCAAGCAGCCAGGCCCTCATTAAAGGCTCTCATTGTGCTAATTAGGTTTCATGCTTAATAACAGGGAACTATTTCATGGCAGATTCGTGGGGGGAAAAAAAAAAACAACAAACCAACAACACAACAAAAGCATTAAAAAAAAAAGGGGGGGAAAAAGCAAATCTCATTCCAGGAAAAGTCCCTGGAGAAGTGGAATGTAATTGACAAACCCTCCCCTGCTCTATTAGCAGCTCCTGCTCTGGAGGATGTCTGGCTTGGCTGATAGCCTTCATTTGAATGCCTCTTAAAGAATACTTCTTCAATATCTATGTCTATTTTCCTGCCCTTTAAGCCCTTTGAGATCCAGCTGCACTTACTTGCAGCTTTCAAGGCTCAGCTTGCACCCAATCTGTCCCTGCATACACCTTAGGAAATCATCACACTTGAATCTGTCCCTGCAAGCACCCTGGGAAAACAAAAACTCTTCTCTTGATGCAAAACATCCTCTGGAAGAGGCAGAGAGGACAGAAATACACCTGGAGCTACGCTGGGCATTGTCAGCTGCAGCATGCCCTGCTTGGGAGGCTGCTCCTCGGAGCAGCAGAAGGAATGAAGCCAGACCCAGACGCCAGCAGCCCTGCCCTCAGCCAGGGTCCATCCTTGCTGGTCCCCGGAGCTGAGCCCTCACCCCGCCGGCAGCTGCAGGGAGCAGTTGGGAGGTGCTGGGGGTGGGGATGCCACACAGGCTCTGACCCTGCCGAGCGGCACTGGGGTGGGAGCAGGCATGGGCTTGCCAGCGCTGATTATTTCGGGTGGGAAAGGAACGCGTGGGCGGCAGCTGCGGCGCGGAGCTGCCCCTGCCGTGCGAGCCGCAGACAATGAGGGCTGCGGCTGGGCTCAGCAGCTGGTCTGGGAGCAGCTCCCCGGGGCCAGCGGGCATGGGCAGGGTGACCTGGTGCCGCCCGTGGGCCGGGGCAGCTGTCAGGAGCGCAGGGGCCAGAAGTGTTTGCTCCCAAGAGGAAAGCTGCCCCTGAGAGCCCAGGCAGGGGCAGCGGCACCGCCGAGCTGCCGCCCGTGAGAGCCCAGGCAGGGGCAGCGGCACCGCCGAGCTGCCGCCCCTGAGAGCCCAGGCAGGGGCAGCGGCACCGCCGAGCTGCCGCCCCTGAGAGCCCAGGCAGGGGCAGCGGCACCGCCGAGCTGCCGCCCGTGAGAGCCCAGGCAGGGGCAGCGGCACGGCGGAGCTGCCGCCCGTGAGAGCCCAGGCAGGGGCAGCGGCACGGCGGAGCTGCCGCCCGTGAGAGCCCAGGCAGGGGCAGGGGCACCGCGGAGCTGCCGCCCCTGAGAGCCCAGGCAGGGGCAGCGGCACGGCGGAGCTGCCGCCCCTGAGAGCCCAGGCAGGGGCAGCGGCACGGCGGAGCTGCCGCCCGGGGCACCCAGCGCTGCCGGGACCATGTGTGCCCGCAGCGGGGCTTGGGGCTCCGCGGCCCCGGGCTGCACAGCCTCTGCAGGGGCTGAACGGGGGTGGCAAGCCCCCAGGAAGCACTTTTCCCACGGATCGGGTTCCCAATGAGCCGTTGAGGCTCCAGACGTCCCCATCCATGCAGCCAGCTTCCGTGGCCTTGCAGAGGGCATCCCCTGCA